>NC_043703.1:111004400-111009065 GCF_006229205.1 Suricata suricatta | reverse complement strand
TTTTTGAGGAACCTCCACACTGTTTTCCAGAATGGCTGCACCAGTTTACATTCCCACCAACAGTGTAGGAGGGTGCCCATCTCTCCACACCCTCACCAGCATCTATAGTCTCTTGATTTGTTCATTTTAGCCACTCTGACTGGTGTGAGGTGGTATCTCAGTGTGGTTTTGATTTGTGTTTCCCTGATGATGAGTGATGTTGAGCATCATTTTATGTGCCTGTAGGCCATCTGGATGTCCTCTTTGGAAAAGTGTCTGTTCATAGCTTCTGCACTGCAAGGGAAACAATCAAGAAAACTAATAGGCAACTAACAGAATGGGAAAAGACAGTTGCAAATGACATATCAGATAAAGGGCTAATATCTAAAATATACAAGGAACTCACCAAACTTCACACCCACAAAACAAATAACCCAGTGAAGAAATGGGCAGAAGACATGACCAGTTGAGTTCTTAAAACACCCAATGTAGTGTTGCCAAAAACGAAGCCTCATGTTTGCCAGAGGCAAGAGGTATATAGCATTGGCTTGAAGCAAGGCTGTATTACAGGAGACTGGCTGAAACCTACACAGAACAATTGTTTGCAACAGTGGCTGACATAGCCGTAGGTGCGGCTTAGAAGATCAGAAATGGTGCTTAAGAATTCTCTAATAAAAAGACTTTCAGACAGAATTTCTTTGGGGAGAAGCCATGAACCCTCAAAGGGTTAACAACTCAAGTGCTTAGTAGCTTACTCCTTAGTGGGAACTAAGAGATAGCACTGAAGCTATGAGACACAAGAAATCATCTTCTGAAGGATGAGGTTGGCTGGTTGGTTTCACTGGGTGCCATCATAACCGTGTCATTGTAGAAGGATGTTCTGGACCCCTGAGGTCCCTTCTATTGTTCCTTTGGTAGGATGCCTTTTAAAATTGCTACTACCTCTTGCAATTCATGCCCTGTGTAATCTCTCCTTGTTTGTGGGCTAGACCCAGTGACCTGTTTCTAACGTGAAAGATAAGTCATAGAATACTGAGGGCCAAAGTGATTTCATTTACAACTTTTTTATTTAGATTCGAGGTTGGTGAGAAGGGGCCCAACAAGAGTCTCATCTCCAGGACAGTGTTTGGCACATAATAGATGCTCAGTCAGCACTTGCTGAATGAATACAATTGAGGTAGGGAAGGAGGGAGTGAATAAGTAATGATCAGTATTTAAATCAAGGAAAGATCAAGCCTAATCAATTTTGAGTAATCAGGTATCATGACTAATCAGGATTTCTCCCAATGATCAGGGTGAGAAGTTAAAACTTCCCACATTGCACTGGAAAGATCAGGGGACAAGTATCCAGAAAATTACTATCTGCTTTGCTAAACTACTTTGAGGCTTATTTTCTTTTTCTGCCAGAGGAGATGCTAATAATCATGATCTTACAGAGTTGCTTGAAGAAATAATAGGTTTCTCCATAAAAGTGCTTTACAAATCCACAAAGCACTGAACAATGTTTGTTACTCTTTGTCCCACTGCTCCAGCACTCACCTGTGACCTGCCATCTCTCTCCTTTGAGTTAGAGCCATAGGGGAAATACCAAAGTCCCAGGAATCAGTTCTGTTTTTAACTTACTTTCCAAATGAAATGGTTTGGTTTTATTCCTAAACCAAGGTGAAAGCAAGGTAGAAATGGAGAAAAGAACAAAGGGGAAGAAACTTGGATGGAGCAAATGTAGTAACTTGGCATGAAGACTTAGGAAGAGTTACACTGTTGCCAAGAACAAGAATGTGATATTTTTTCATGTGGGGCACATTTACTGATTAATTTCTTTTTTGGTGTGGTTTGATGGAGCCTGAGAGGGAATAGGAGAACCTTTAACCCAAGCTCTCGAATGTCTGATGTTGCTGAGCACTTCACATTCCTCTGCGATTCCCACTGACTCAGCTCCAGATTTGGATGTTTTTACCCTAGTTTTCCCCCAAAGTCATACCTGTAAGAAGGAGAACAGGCCTTGAAAACTGAAGTGTTTGAAGAGCTGTCAGCTCAGTGTCTTAGAGGGAGTCCCTGAACAGCAGTAGGGAGAAGGCAGCTTATTTTGGAGAAGTGGGAAGAGAGTTGGGAATGGGAGGTAAGGGAGGAAGGAGGAAAAGCCAGCAAGCCATGAGTCTACGCCCTTCACTGATGCTTGGCTCTGAAGATAGGCTGGCATCTTCTGTTCATTACTGAAATACAGCTGTACCACTTCTAAGTATGTGCTACCATCTGAGCATCTACCTCCTGCCCTGGGACTGAGGGTATAGCCCCACAGTCAGAAGGATAATGCCTGGCTCAGCATGGTATCTCCTGGGCTTTGCTCTACTGACATGCTCTGCTTTTGAATTTATACCTGTTGCCCAGACTCCATTGCATCTGTGTTAAAGCTGCCTAATATTTTTCCTGTCTAAGTGCAATTCTGTGCTTTCTCACTATGCTAGCTCCCATCCTCTGAACATAAGTGCATACATAGGTACATGTGCACACACATGCACACATGGCACCTGCATGCATGTACACACAAAAGTCCACATACACACACATGTACAGGTATGTACATTCACACATAAACACCCATGGATACATTTACACATGCACGGATGCCCACACCTGCCATACACACATGCACAGACACACAACTGGACACACATTTCCCGTCACTTTGCTCCAGCTTTACCACCTCCCCTCCACTTTCTTCTGTTAGCACCAGCTCCTGAGCCTCGCCTTGGGTGTGCTGATGGCAGAGGCTGCCAAGGATGACTTACCCCACGGGTACCTTTCCTGTGGATGCCTGATGTCACGTTGCTCCACTACTCCTGGAAATATTTAACATTTACAAATTGTTTGTTTTATGCCAAAATATTTGTGAACCTCCCTTTTCTCACATGCAAAATGATATCAATCATTTCTAGTCCACACATTTGTTATGAAGAATACACAAGGCAATGCATGTAAAGGACTAGGACTCTGGCTGAGCCACTCACAGTGATTGGTAGCTGTTGCTGTCATGGTATAGCTCATGAAGATTTTTATCATTCGGCTTGTTGTTTCTCATTAATTTTTGAGTTTTGGATTCCCATATACGTCTAGTTAACCTATCACAGTTTCAAAGTGATGTCTATAAAAAAAAATGAGGTCTATAGTAAAGGACCAAGAATATAAGGAAATGGTTCTTCTTTTATTTTTTCTTTTTCCCTTAATTTACAAAGAAGAGAGGCAAGCATGCTTAGAAGTTTGGGTTAAATTTAAATTAACTTTGTACCTGATATTCATAGAAAACCAAAATAAGCTCAAGTATTTTTTAATATAATTTGTTGTCAAATTGATTTCCATACAACACCCACTGCTCATCCCCACAAGTACCCTCCTCAGTGCCCATTACCCACTTTCCTGTCTCCCCCACACCCATCAATCCCCGGTTTGTTCTCAGTATTTATGAGTCAGTCTCTTATGGTTTGCTTCCCTTCCTCTCTGTAAACTTTTTATTTCCCCTTCCCCTTCCCCATGGTCTTCTGTTAAGTGTCTCAAGATCCACATATGAGCAAAAATATATGGTATCTGTCTTTCTCTGACTTATTTCACTTAGCATAGTACCCTCCAGTTCCATCCACATTGCTACAAATGGCCAGATTTTATTCTTTCTCATTGCCAAGTAGCAGTCCATTATATGTATATAAGCCATAGATTCTTTATCCATTCATCAGTTGACAGACACTTAGATTCTTTATATAATTCGGCTGTTGTTGAAAGTGATGCTATAAACACTGGGGTACATGTGCCACTATGCATCAGCACTCCAGTATCCCTTGGGTAAATCCCTAGCAGTGCTATTGCTGGGTCATAGGGGAGTTCTAATGTTAATTTTTTGAGGAACCTCCACATTGTTTTCCAGAGCACCTGCACCAGTTGGTATTCCCACCAACAGTGTAGGAGGGTGCCCGTTTCTCCACATCCTCGCCAGCATCTATAGTCTGATTTATTCATTTTTGCCACTCTAACCATTGTAAACTGCTATATAAGTGTGGTTTTGATTTGTATTTCCCTGATGATGAGTGACATTGAGCATAGTTTCATGTGTCTGTTGTCCATCTGGATTTTTTCTTTGGAGAGGTGTCTAAGCATGTCTTCTGCCCATGTCTTCACTGGATTATTTGTTTTGTGGGTGTGCAGTTTGGTGAGTTCCTTACAGATTTTGGATACTAGCCCTTTGTTCGATATGTTATTTGGAACTATCTTTTGCCATTCCATAGGTAGCCTATTGGGTTTTTTTAAATTATTAATAGTTTATTGCCAAGTTGGTTTCCATATAACACCTAGTGCTCTTCCCCACAAGTGCTCTCTCCATGACCATCACCCCCATCCGCTTTACTCCTCCCTCCTCAGCCCTCAGCTTGTTTTCAGTATTCAAGAGTCTCTCATGATTTTCCTCCCTCCCTCTCCCTAACTTACTTTCTCCCCCTTCCCCTTCCCATGGTCCCTTGCTAGGTTTCTCCAGTTAGACCTTTGAGTGAAAACATGGTATCTGTCCATCTCTGCCTGACTTATTTCATTTAGCATGACACCCTCAAGGTCCATCCACTTTGCTACAAATGCCCAGATTTCATTCTTTCTCATTGCCATGTAATACTCCATTGTGTGTGTGTGTATGTATGTGTGTGTATA
>NC_043703.1:110996025-111004300 GCF_006229205.1 Suricata suricatta | reverse complement strand
GCTATGAACATTGGGGTACATGTGCCCCTATGCATCAGCACTTCTGTATCCCTTGGGTAGATGCCAAGCAGTGCTATTACTAGGTCATAGGGGAGTTCTATTGATAGTTTTTTGAGGAACCTCCACACTGTTTTGCAGAGCGGCTGTACCAGTTTACATTCCCACCAACAATGTAGGAGGGTGCCCATCTCTCCACATCCTTTCCAGGATCTGTAGTCTCTTGCTTTGTTCATTTTAGCCACTCTGACTGGTGTGAGGTGGTATCTCAGTGTGGCTTTGATTTGTATCTCCATGATGAGTGACTCTGAGGATCATTTCATGTGCCTCTTGGTCATCTGCATGTCACTTTGGAGAAGTGTCTACTCATGTCTTCTGCCCATTTTGTCACTGGATTACTCGTTTTTCGGGTGTGGAGTTTGGTGAGTTCCTTGTAGATTTTGGATACTAGCTCTTTATCCAATATGCCACTTGCAACTATCTTTTCCCATTTTGTCAGTTGCCTATTAGTTTTTTTTTGACTGTTTCCATTGCAGTGCAGAAACCTTTTTACTTGATAAAGTCCCAATAGTTCATTTTTCTTCTTGATTCCCTTACCTTTGGGGATGTGTCGTGTAGGAAATTGCTGCAATTGAAGTTAAGGAGGCTGTTTCCTGCTTTCTCCTCTAGGGTTTTGATGGTTTCCTGTCTCACATTCAGGTCCTTCGTCCATTTTGAGTTTATTTTTGTGTATGGTGTAAGAGACTGGTCTAGTTTCCTTCTTCTGCATGTTGCTGACCAGCTCTCCCAGCACCACCTGCTAAAGAGGTTGTCTTTTTTCCATTGGATACTCTTTCCTGCTTTGTCAACGATTAACTACCCGTACATTTGTGGCTTCGGTTCTGGGCTCTCTATTCTATTCCATTGGTCTATGTGTCTGTTTTTGTGCCAATATCATACTGTCTTGATGATGACAGCTTTGTAATAGAAGCTAAAGTCAGGGATTGTGATGCCTCCCGTTTTGGTTTTCTTCTTCAATATTAATTTGGCTATTTGGGGGGGGCGGTTTGTGATTCTGTATGAATTTTAGAATAGTTTGTTAGAGCTTTGAGAAGAATGCTGGTGCAATTTTGATTGGGATTGCATTGAATGTGTAGATTGCTTTAGGTAATAATGACATTTTCACAATGTTTATTCTTCTGATCCATGAGCATGGAATGGTTTTCCATTTCGTTGTGTCTTCTTCAATTTCTTTCATAAGCTTTCTATAGTTTTCATTGTAGATGTCTTTTACATCTTTGGTTAGGTTTATTCATAGGTATTTTACGGTTTTTCATGCATTTGTGAATGGGATCAGTTTCTCGATTTCTCTTTCTGTTGCTTTATTATTGGTGTATAAAAATGCAACCAATTCTTATACATTGATTTTGTACCCTGCAACTTTGCTGAATTCATGGATCAGTTATAGAAGGCTTCTGGTGGAGTCGATCGGGTTTTCCATGTAGAGTATCGTGACATCTGCAAAAAATGAAAGTTTGATTTCTTCTTTGCTGATTCTGATGCCTTTCATTTCCTTTTGTTGTCTGATTACTGATTATAGGACTTCCAGCACTATGTTAAACAGCAGTGGTGAGAGTGGACATCCTTGTCATGTTCCTGATCTCAGGGGTAAAGCTCTGTTTTTCCCCATTGAGGACGATATTACCTGTGGGCTTTTCATAAATGGCTTTTATAATGTTTAAGTAAGTTCCTTCTATCCCGACGTTCTCGAGGGTTTTTATTAATAAGGGATGCTGTTTTTTGTCAAATGCTTTCCTTTATCAAACGATAAGGTCATATGGTTTTTATCTTTTCTTTTGTTAACATGATGTATCGCATTGATGGATTTGCGAATATTGAACCAGCCCTGTAACCCAGGAATGAATCCCACTTGATCATGATGAATAATTCTTGTTATATATTGTTGAATTCGATTTCCTACTAACTTGTTGAGTATTTTGCATCCGTATTCATTAAGGATATTGGCCTGTAGTTCTCTTTTTTTGTTGTGTCTCTGTCTGGTTTGAGAATCAAAGTGATGCTGGCTTCATAGAACCATTTTGGAAGTTTTCCTTCTATTTCTCTTTTTTGGAATAGCTTGAGTAGGATGGGTATTAATTCTGCTTTAAATGGCTGGTAGAATTCCCCTGGAAAGCCATCCAGCCCTGGGCTCTTGTTCGTTGGGAGATTTTTGATAATTGATTCAATTTCTTGACTAGTTATGGGTCTGTTCAGATTTTCTATCTCTTCCCATTTGAATTTTGTTAGTGCATGTGTGTTTAGGAATTTGCCCATTTCTTCTAGGTTTATAGTTTGGTAGCATATAATCTTTCATAGTAATGTCTGATGATTCCTATATTTCTGAGGGATCAGTTGTAATAGATCCATTTTCATTCATGATCTTGTCTATTTGGGTCTTCTCTCTTTTCTTTCTTAGGAGCCTGGCTAACGGTTTATCAATTTTGTTTATTTTTTCAAAAAAACAACTCTTGGTTTCATTGATCTGTTCAATTGTTTTTCTGGATTCTATATTGTTTATTTCTGCCTTGATCTTTATTATTTGTCTTCTTCTGCTGGGTTTGGAGTGCTCTTGCTGCTCCCCTTCTAGCTTCCTTAGGTTCTCTGTTAGGTTTTGAATTTGTTCTTTTTCTAGTTTGTTGAAATAGGCCTGGAATTGTTATATACTTTACTCTTAGGACTGCCTTTGCAGCATCCCAGAGAATTTGGATTGTTGTTTTTTAATTTTCATTTGTTTCCATATATTTTTTAAATTTCTTCTTTAATTGCCTGATGAGCCCAATCATTCTTCAATAGGGTCGTTTTTAACCTTCACATTTTTGGAGGTTTTCCAGACTTTTTCCTGTGATTGATTTCAAGTTTCATAGCATTGTTATCTCAAAGTGTGCATGGTATGATCTCAATTCCTTTGTATTCATGGAGGGCTGTTTTATGACCCAGTATGTGATCTATCTTGGAGAATGTGCCATGTGCCCTTGAGAAGAAAGTGTGTTCCCTAGTGTCAGGATGCAGCATTCTAAATATATCTATTAATTCCATCTGTTCCAAAGTGCCATTCAGGTCCATTGTTTCTTTAGTGATTTTATGTCTGGTTGACCTATCCATTGCTTTAAGTGTAGTATTAAAATCCCCTGTGATAGGCACATTCTTACCAATAAGATTGTTTCTGTTTGTGATTAGTTGTTTTATGTATTTGGGTGCTTCCGTATTTGTCACATATATGTTTATAATTGTTAGCTCTTCCTAATGGAGAGACCCTCTATTATTATGTAATGTCCTTCTTCATCTTTTGTTATTGCCTTTACTTTTAAGTCCATTATGTCTGATATAAGTATGGCTACTCCAGTTTTCTTTTGACTTCCAGTCTCAAGATAGATATTTCTCCATCCCCTTACTTTCAATCTGAAGGTGTCTTCAGGTCTAAGATGAGTGTTTTGTAGACAGTAAATAGATGGCTTTTGGCTTTTTATCCATTCTGCTACCCTGGGTTGCTTTACTGGAGCATTCAGTCCACTTACATTCTGTGTTATTATTGAAAAATGTGGGTTTATCTCTTGGGTAAATCCCTAGCAGGGATATTGCTGAGTCATAAGGAAGTTCTATGGATAGTTTTTTGAGGAACCTCCACACTGTTTTCCAGAGCGGCTGCACCAGTTTACATTCCCACCAACAGTGTAGGAGGGAGCCTGTCTCTCCACATCCTCGCCAGCATCTATAGTCTCTTGATTTGTTCATTTTAGCCACTCTGACTGGCATGAGGTAGTATCTCAGTGTGGTTTTGATTTGCGTTTCCCTGATGATGAGTGATGTTGAGCATCATTTCATGTGCCTGTAGGCCATCTGGATGTCCTCTTTGGAGAAGTGTCTCTTCATGTCTTCGGCCCATTTCTTCACTGGGTTATTTGTTTTGTGGGTGTGAAGTTTGGTGAGTTCCTTATATATTTTAGATACTAGCCCTTTATCTGATATGTCATTTGCAACTGTCTTTTCCCATTCAGTCAGTTGCCTATTCATTTTCTTGATTGTTTCCTTTGCAGTGTAGAAGCTTTTTATCTTGATGAAGTCCCAAGAGTTCAGTTTTGCTTTCATTTCCCTTGCCTTTGGGGATGTGTCGAGTAGGAGATTGCTGAGGTGGAGGTCTAGGAGATATTTTCCTACTTTCTCCTCGAGGGTTTTGATGGTTTCCTGTCTCACATTCAGGTTCTTCAGCCATTTTGAGTTAATTTTTGTGTATGGTGTAAGAAAATGGTCTAGTTTCATTCTTCTGCAGGTTGCTGTCCAGTTTTCCCAGCACCACCTGCTAAAGAGGCAGTCTTTTTTCCATCCAAAAATTAATTGGCCATACATTTCTGGGTTTTCTATTCTGTTCCATTGGTCTGTGTGTCTGTTTTTGTGCCAATACCATACTGTCTTGATGTTCATAGCAGCAATGTCAACAATAGCCAAAACATGGAAAAAGCCTAAATGTCCATCACCTGATGAGTGGATCAAGAAGATGTGGTATATATACACAATGGAGTATTACATGGCAATGAGAAAGAATGAAATATGGCCATTTGTAGGAAAGTGGATGGACCTTGAGGGTGTCATGCTAAGCAAAATAAGTCAGGCAGACCTGACCTATGTTTGCACTCATAGGTCTAACAGGAAATTTTCAGAATGATCTAGCTTCAAGAAAAGCAAGCAGTTAGTAGTGCTTAAGAAAAATTGATTCAGTATCTAATGGATATGTTATAACACAGCATTTTATATACTGTTAAGTGAAACTGCAATACAATCTAAGTTTATTTTGGGAGTGTTTGCTGTATAATTGGATTTAATGAAATGTTTAGAGGTGCAGTAGGCATGACTTTGAGTAGATAATGAAAGAAAATGCAAAATGCTTATTGATTTTTGATGTGGTTTCATCTTGGCTTGGGCAAACCATGCAGTATTTGATACATAGTAGCAGAATATTTACTATTGAAGCTTGAAAAGATGTGAATTCTTTGTGTGCAATCTTTCATCTATGCATGTGAAAGGGTTTTCTTTTTTTAATACTTTTACATTGTAGTACTTGTTTTGCTTGTTGGGGGTGTTTGCTTATTTAATACATTCGGTCAGGGACAGAAATTACATGCTGGTTTTTTTTTTCCCATAGGAAGTGGTCTTGGGTTTTTACCTTTTTTTTTCCCCCTCTTCTTTTTTTTGGTGTTGGGGGTAGTTATGTTTAAATGAAGTTGCTTTCACAACACCAAAGACTTAATTATCCATTTCCTACATAAAAGGTAGCTACTTTTCTGCATGGACATCAAGTATATTGTAGTATAGAGGTGGAATTTAAGGAAAGGTATTAAGCAGGCTGTGTTGTAGCTTATGGGCAAGTAATAAATTGTATCATGTATCTTGAATGTATCATAGATAAGCTGCTATATAATGATTGCCACTTCAGATAGCTGTGAAATTAGGTGATTAATTAGTTGTTACTTAACCTTCTAATTGCTGTGTAGGTCTAATTACATGAAATAGAAGTTGGTGTTTTGATTTTTTTACTTTGCTTTTCTGTTTGGAGTGTCATTATAACTACTGTATTGTAAATGATGGAAAACAATTGCATTTGTTAAAAAAATAGTGTTATATTACAAAAAAAAGAAAAATGTGGGTTTAGATTCATTGTGTTTCCATAGAGTTCATGGTTGTAGTGATATCTTTGGTACCTTATATTCCTTCCTACATTTCCCTCTTTGAATCCCTCTTAGGATTTCTTGTAGGGCTGGTTTGGTGGTAATGAATTCTCTCAATTTTTGTTTATTGGGACAACCTTTATCTCTCCTTCTATTTTGAATGACAGGCTCGCTGGATAATGAATTCTTGGTTGCATATTTTTCCTGTTCATCACATTGAAGATTTCCTGCCATTCCTTTCTGGCCTGCCACGTTTCAGTAGATAGGTCTGTAACCATTCTGATAGGTTTCCCTTTGTATGTTAGGGCCCTTTTATCCCTAGGTGCTTTTAGAATTCTCTCTTTGCATTTATATTTTGCCAGGTCATTATGATATGTCGTGCCAAAGGTTGATTCAAGTTATATCTTAGGGGCGTTCTATGCACCATTTGAATTTCCATGTCTTTTTCCTTCCCCAGATTTGGGAAGTTCTCTGCTGTAATTTGATCAAGCACCCCTTCAGGACCTTTTTCTCTTTCTTCCTCTTAAGGAACTCCTATGATACGGATATTGTTCCATTTGATTGTATCACTCAAGCCTCAATATCTCCTTTCCTGCTCCTATATCAATTTCTCTCTTTTTCTCAGCTCCTCTTTTGCTATAACTGTGTCTTCTAATTCACCTGTTCCCCTCTTGGCCTCTTCAATCCATGCAGTGGCCGCCTCCATTTTATTATGCATCTCATTTATAGTCTTTTTTTTTTTTTAACTCGTCACAGCTATTTTGAAGGTCCCTAGTTTGTACATCAATAGCTTCTATGATGGTTTTTTCAAGCCCAGCGATTAATTTTATGACAGTTGTTCTAAATTCTTGTTAAGCTGTTTGTGTCTGTTTTGAGCAGTTCTCTGGCTGGCTGTGATTTCTTCCTGGAATTTCTTTAGAGGAGAGTTCTTTAATTTTCTCATTTTGTCTAGCTTTCTGTCTCTTGTCACTTTTAACAGCTCGTTATGCACTGTGTACCTGTTAATGTTGCTCTGTGAAAGGAGGCTCATTGACTGTCCAGGGCCTGTCGTTTTAGGAAGTGTTCTTTTAATGGTGTTTCTCAGTTTCTCTTGTTGTGCCTTTGATTATTTTATTTCCCTGTTCAGTGGTATTTGGGACACTCTACCAGGTGTACGTTGGCTTGCTTCTTGAGGTAGTCCTGAAAAAACAACAGACAAACACACAGGGAACAAAAACATCGCCCCAAGCCCCTCTCAGACCACGCATTGCAAGACACGTTTTTAAAAGTCCAATCTCCCTGTGCCACAGGCAGGCCAAATTGTTGTTTTTTTCCCTAAGCTCCACCACATTCCAAATCCTAGTCTGTGCACTATAATGCTATTGCCCCAGATGAAATGAAATGAAATGTCTTCCTGCAGGCAGGCAGCTTTCTAGCCAGGATTGAGTAAGGGGACTCTGGAGCCAGATTTTTCCTTGTTCTGACTGGAGTCACCAAGCTACCAAGCCTAATGGAGACAGGGACGAATTTCTCTCCCCCGCCCAGAAGCTATATGTGGAATGGTGTGTCTCTCAGTCCCAGGCCAAGGTCTCTCCCTCTCCAGCATTCACTCTATGATTGTTTTCAGTCTCTCTTTCTCTTTCGCCTTGGCTCTCTCCTGCTCTACACGGCTGTTTTGCGTGCGGCTCCAAATGGTCTCTCCACATGGCACTTTGCACCGCTGTTTAGCGTGTGGCTCAAAATGGCCACGCCACTTTGCACAGCCTCTCCACGAGCCGCTTCACAGGGCAGTTTTACTTGACACCAAATGGCTACTTCTGCACACATGGCCCTCTGCTGCCCAGCACCACCTTTTTAGGTACCCTCTCTTCCAGCCCTACTTTGGGCTAGCGCTCCCTTCCCTTCTCTCAGTGTCTCTGGTCCCAGTTTGCACTAACTCAGGCATCCATGAGGCTATCATCTATAAGGACTCTGCACGCACCTTCTGTTCTTGAAGATCAGAATATAGTGGCTTTGGTCCTTCTCAGTTTGATAACTGCAGGTGGGCAGGGACCACAGATCTCCCTAATTTTCCACCATCTTGCTGCTCACCCACTATTCATTTTGTTAATTATTTCCTTTGCAGTTCAGAAGCTTTTTTTCTTGATAAGGTCTCAATAGTTCATTTTTTCTTTTGATTGCTTTGCCTTTGGAAAAGTGTAACGTAAGAAATTGCAGCAGCTGAGGTCAAAGAGATTGTTTCCTGCTTTCTCTTCTAGGGCTCTTATGGTTTCCTTTCTCACACTCCAGTCCTTCATCCATTTTGAGTCTAATTTTGTGTATGGTATAAGAAAGTGGTCTAGTTTCATTCTTCTGCATGTTGCTGTCCAGTTCTCCCAGCACCATTAGTTACAGAGGCTGACTTTTTTCATTGGATACTCTGTCCTGCTTTGTCAAAGATTAGTTGGCCATACATTCATGGTTCCAATTCTGGGTTCTTTATTCTATTCCATTGGTCTATGTGTCTGTTTTTTGTGCCAATACCATATACTCTTGATGACTACAGCTTTGTAGTAGAGGCTGAAGTCTGGGACTGTGATGCCTCTCGTTTTGGTTTTCTT
>NC_043703.1:110980662-110995925 GCF_006229205.1 Suricata suricatta | reverse complement strand
CTTTTTTCATTGGATACTCTGTCCTGCTTTGTCAAAGATTAGTTGGCCATACATTCATGGTTCCAATTCTGGGTTCTTTATTCTATTCCATTGGTCTATGTGTCTGTTTTTTGTGCCAATACCATATACTCTTGATGACTACAGCTTTGTAGTAGAGGCTGAAGTCTGGGACTGTGATGCCTCTCGTTTTGGTTTTCTTCTTCAATATTACTTTGGCTATTTGGCGTCTTTTGTGGTTCCATACAAATTTTAGGATAGTTTGTTCTAGCTTTGAGAAGAATCCTGGTGCAATTTTGATTGGGATGGCACTGAATGTGTAGATTGCTTTGGGTAGTATTGACATTTTAACAATATTTATTCTTCCAATCCATGAGCATGGAATGTTTTTCCATTTCTTTGTGTCTTCTTCAATTTCCTTCATAAGTTTTCAATAGTTCTGATCATACAGATCTTTTACATCTTTGGTTAGGTTTATTTCTATGTATTTTATGGTTCTTGGTGCAATTGTGAATGGGATCAGTTTCTTAATTTCTCTTTCTGTTGCTCCATTACTGCTGTATAAAAAAATGTGACCACTCTCTATACATTGATTTTATTCCCTGAGACTTTCCTGAATTCATGGATCAGTTTTAGCAGACTTTTGGTGGAGTCTGCCGGGTCGTCCATGTAGAGTATCGAGTCATCTGTGAAAAGGGAAAGTTTGATTTCATCTTTGCCATTTCTGATGACATTTACTTAATTTTGTCGTCTGATTTCTGATGCTAGGACTTCCAGCACTATGTTAACAACAGTGGTGAGAGTGGACATCCCTGTCATGTTCCTGATCTCAGGGCTGAAGTTCTCATTTTTCCGCATTGAGGATGATATGAGCTGTGGGCTTCTCATAAATGGCTTTCATGATGTTTAAGTAAGTTCCTTCTATACTGACATTCTCGAGGGTTATTATTAAGAAGTATGCTGTGTTTTGTCAAATGCTTTTCCTGTATCTATTGACAGGATCATATGTTTTTTTTCTTTTGTTAATGTGATGTATCACATTGATTGATTTTGACTATTGAACCAGGCCTTCAACCCAGGACTGAGTCCCACTTGATCATTGTGAATAATTCATTTTATATATTGTTGAATTTGATTTGCTACTATCTTGTTGAGAATTTTTGCATCCATATTCTTCAGGAATATTGGCCTGTAATTCTCTCCCCTTCTCCACCCGGGTCTCTCTCTGGTTTTAGAATCAAAGAGATGCTGGCTTCACAGAATGAGTCTGGCTGTTTTCCTTCCATTTCTATTTTTTGGAACTACTTGAGAAGGATAGGTATTAACTGTGTTTTAAATGTCTTGGAGTCTTCCTCAGGGAAGCCATCTGGTCCCAAACTCTTATTTGTTTGGATATTTTTGATAACTGATTCAATTTCATCACCAGTTATGGGTCTGTTCAAATTCTCTATTTCTGTCCATTTGAGTTTGGGTATTTTGTGGGTGTTTAGAAATTTGTCCATTTCTTCTAGGTTGTCCAGCTTATTGGCATATATATTTTCATAGTATTCCCTGATAACTGCTTGTGTTTCTGAGGTATTGGTTGTAATCCATTTTCATTCATGATTTTAGCTATTTGGGTCCTCTCTGTTTTCTTTTTCTTCTTGATAAGCCTGGCTAGAGGTTTATTCATTTTGTTTGTTTATTTATTTATGTATGTATTTATTTGTTTATCAAAAAACCAACTCTTGGTTTCATTGATCTCTTCTACTGTTTTATTTGGATTCTGTATTGTTCATTACTGCCCTGATCTTTACTAGTCCTCTTTTTCCACTGGTTTTGCGGTGTCTTTGCTGTTCTGCTTCTATTCCTTTAGGTGTGCTGGTAGATTAATATTTGGGATTTTTCATGTTTCTTGAGATAGGAATGGATTGCAGTGTATCTCCCTCTGGGAACTGCCTTTGCTGCATTACAAAGGGTTTGGATTTTTATATTCTCATTTTCCTTTGTTTCCATCTATTTTTGAATTGTTTCTCTAATTGCCTAGTTGACCCCTTTGTTCTTTAATAGGATGTTCTTTAACCTCAGTGCTTGCTTTTGGAGGTTTTCCAGACTTTTTCTTATGGTTGATTTCATGTTTCATAGAATTGTGACCTGAAAATGTGCATGGTATGATCTCATTTCTTTTATATTTATTGAGGGCTGTTTTGTGACTATGTGAACTATCTTGGAGAATATACCATGTGTACTTGAAAGAAAAGTGAATTCCACTGCTTTTGGGTGTCGCGTTCTAATTTTATCTGTGAAGTCCATCTAGTCCAGTGTGGTGTTCAGGGCCATTGTTTCTTTAATGATTCTCTTTCTAGATCTGTCCATTGCTGGAAGTGGAGTATCAAAGTCCCTTGCAATTAGCACATTCTTATCAATAAGATAGTCTATATCTGTGATTGTTTTATATACTTGGGTGCTCCAAAATTCAGTGCATTAACATTTATAATTGTTAGCTCTTCCTGATGTATAGACCCTTTAATTTTTATATAATGCCCTCTTTCATCTCTCATTACAGTCTTTAATTTACAGTCCAGTTTGTCTGATATAAGTATGGCTATTCCATCTTTTGACTCACAGTAGCATGGTAGATAGTTCCCCATCCCCTCAGTTTCAATCTAAAGGTGTCCTCAGGTCTAAAATGAGTCTCTTGTAGACAGCAACTAGATGGGTCTTTTTTTTTTTTTAATCCATTCTGATACTCTATGTCTTTTGATTGGAGCATTTAGTCCATTTACATTGTGTTATTATTGAAAAATATGGGTTTAGAGTCATTGTGTTGACTGTAGGTTTTATGCTTGTAGTGATGTCTCTGGTACTTTGTGTTTCTTGCAACATTTCACTCAAACAGTCCCCCTTAGGATCTCCTGTAGGGCTGGTTTAGTGGTGATGAATTCCTTCAGTTTTTGTTTGTTTGGGAAAACCTTTATCTCTTCTATTCTGAATGACAGGCTTGCTGGATAAAGGATTCTTGGATTCTGCCTATTTTTCCTGTTCATCACATTGAAGATTTTCTGCCCTTCCTTTCTGGCCTGCCACGTTTCAGTAGATAGGTCTGCTACTACCCTTATGTGTCTACCTTTGTATGTTAAGGCTTATTTATCCCTCCCTGCTTTCAGAATTCTCTCTTTATCCTTGTATTTTGCCAGTTTCATTTTGATATGTCACCCAGAAGCTTGGTTCAAGTGATGTCTGTGGGGAGTTCTTGGATTTCAATGTCTGTTTCCTTCCCCAGGTTGGGGAAGTTCTCAGCTATGATTTGTTCAAGTACCCCTTCAGCCCCTTTCTGTCTCTCTCTATTCTCCTTCTCCTGGGATTCCTATGATATGGATATTGTTCCATTTGATTGCATCACTACACTTTTGAATCTCTTTCATGCTGCGGGATCATCTTATCTCTTATTTTCCATCATTTTATCTTCTAATTCACCTATTCTCCCCTCTTCAATCTGTGCTCTGCCCACTCCATTTTATTTCACAACTCATTTATAGCATTTTTTAATTCATTGTGACTATTTTTTAGATCCTTGATCTCTGCCTCAATGGAGTCTCTGCTGTCTCCCATGCTTTTGTCAAGCCCATTGATTAATTTTATGACTAGTATTCTAAATTCTTGTTCAGTTATTTTGCTTATATTTGTTTTCATTAATTCTTTAGATGTCACTTCTTCCTGAAATTTCTTTTGAGGAGAATTCTTCTGTTTCATCATTTTGGCTAGTTTTTATGTCCCTTTAAGTTTGAAGAGCTTGTTATGTGTTCTGCACCTTGAGCACTGCTATATTAAAGTTGGGGGGGTCATACATTGTCCATGGCCTGGCCATTCAGGAGGTGTTCTTTGGAAAGTGTTACTTGCTATCTGTTGTTGTGACTTTGGTTATTTTATTTCCCTACTCATAGTAATATTTTGGGCCCTCCACCAGGTGTGGTTTGATTTGTTCCTTGACGAAGCTTTGGAAAGGAAAGCAAACAGGCAAACACACAAACAAATAAGAACAAAATCCCAGCTACAAGTAAAGGACAGGGTGGAGGTGGTGTTGATGGAAGAGCATATACAAAGAGAGAAATGACGGGTGGGGGAAAATAAAAAATGAATATTGACACTAAAATGCTTAATCTAGAGAAAGAGAAAGGAGAATCAGGAAGAAAGCAAGGAAAAGGAAATGAAGATATTGTTCCCCAGAGAAACTATTTGACCTTATTATTCCAGAGAGAATGAAAGGAAAGGAAAGAAGGAGGTGTAGAACATGCATCAAGAGAATGGATTAAATATGTCTGTTTAAACATACCTATAATCTGAGTAACCAACCTGGAGGAGGGAAGAGATAAGAAGGAGAAAGGGAAGAATAAATCTAAATAACAAGAATTGTCCTAGAATAACCCAGGGAATGCCTCAGTGCTGCTCTGGTGGAGGGGGCCATCTGGTTCACAGAATCTATCCAGCTCTAGGAGAAGCAGCTCTTCAGTGGGGGGAGGGGGGAAGGGATCTGGTTTGGTGTAGTTGGGTCCCACCTCCACTGTGGGCCCCCTGGACTGATCCCTGAGGCTTCACCTTGGTGGTTGTGGGGAGTAAAGTGGAGACCCCCGTCCCCTCTATATGGACCAGGTGTCCCAAATCACTCCTTTGGATCTGTCCTCATTGTGTTGTGGGTGCAGACACGGAGAATATATATTATAAAGGCTCTTGGCCAGAGAGGAGGGGCCAAGGGGGGGGTGTCTTGCTCCACCATCTCTTGTGTCCCATGCTTAGCTGAGATCCAAACTCCTACTCTATGGGTGTCGCCCACTGGCTTCAGTGCAGGGGACCTGCTTGTCCTGCTGCCGAATGCACCCCTGACCTATCGCCAAGCCTGGGCTGGCTCCCCTCCTCTCTAGATGTGCAAACAGGGCAGCTGTCCCAGTCTGAAGAAAGCCCTGCAATTAGAGATGGGTGCCCTCTCCAAAAGCTCTGCAGTTAGAGTTGGGATCCCTCTCTGTCCAGATACACTCCTATGCTTCCCCAATCGCTCTTTCTCTGCCTCCCCATAGAGGGGATCCCTCCCCTCCATGCCTACACGACTCGTTTTATCACCAGCAGTTCACAATTACTCACCTCTCTTTTCCTCCCAGACTCTTTGGGTTCAAAGTCCTCTGGCTTCAGCCTTTCTTGGCTTGAGAGATGGGGAAAGTACAGATCCTCCTACTTCTCCACCATATTGGCCCCTCCTCTCTGGCCAAGAGTCTTTATAATATATATTCCTTCACAATGTCAAATTTCAGTTAAATCTCAACTAGCAACATAATTTCAAGAGTTTTGGTTAAGGAGGAAGTAGATTCAAAGGACGGCCTCTTTTCTGGAAAGTCACTACAGATTTTTCTTGCCCCTCTTTGTACAACACAAGGGCCATATAATACACCTATTATACTTCCAGGGGTGACATTAGGAAAGTCTAAACTACATCCAAAGTGTACTTTACTCCTAATAATTAGAACTAGATGAACAGCTAGGAAAAAAAAATGAACTTGCACAAACTAAATCGGCCCAGCTCTTACTGATCTAATGCAGTTTTCCAAAGAATAATTGATATTATATAATCGTAACTGCCAGTTTATGTCACAAAAGTGACATTTGACACTTTCCTGCTAACCAGCCTAACATCATCAATTAAAACATTGCTTGTGTAATGACATTTCAGCAGTCACCTTAACATCATAAATTACGATGTCACCTCTTTTATGAAAAGAGAAGATTGAAGAAAGGCAAATAGGAAGACAGTCTACTGAAAACTAGCATTCTTCATTGATTTTTGCTGCTGTTAGAATATTTTATGATCTAGTCATGTTGCCAGGGCTATTATTAATAAATATACAAATAACTAAACATTATACAATTGTAGCAGAAGCCATAAAAACAAATCGTACATTTTCTAGTTCCCCTTAGTCATGAGTCAACATACCTGGATGGTGATAACAGGATTTTATTTCACAACCGAACTGAGAAATAGCTATTCTTGGAAGGTCCTGGAAAATGAGAAACAGGAAAGAAAAATCTTTGAGTTTGGCCTTGAATTTAGAATAGTATATTTGTGTCTCACCAAACCCATTTAAAAACAATTTAAATGTCAGGGAGGTTGCATTTTACCCATAGGATTTCTAAAGGCTAACTGCTTATTTTTCACCTTAGGCTCATAAGTATGTGCTATAGAAAATGTGACAGTAAGTGGATCTTGTAAGAGCGAAGGCCCTGATCCCATAGAAGGAACATTTATTTTTGTCCATCTAACATGCTAGATTTTAAGGCAAAAGAGTTGTTTCCGAAACTGTTTATTGAGCACCTGCTAGGCCAATTGCTACAGGAGTAAGGAAACTGAATCCAAGGGGAAGGAAAAAATTGGTCTCTCCTTCAATTCTGTGATCTTGGCATGATTAAGCATGAAAATGCCAGGCATAGTGCCTCATATGTTATAGCTTGCTACTAAACAATTGTGTGGGGGCACCTGGGTGGCTCAGTCAATTAAGTGTCTGACTTAGGCTCAGGTCATGATCTCAGTTCATGGGTTTGAGCCCCACATTAGGCTTTGTGCTGACAGCTCAGAGACTAGAGACTAGAGCCTACTTCAGATTCGGTCTCCTTTTCTCTCTCTGTCCCTCCTCTGCATCTCTCTCTCTCTCTCTCTCTCTCTCTCACACACACACACACACACACACACACACACACACACACACACTAAATATTTAAAAATTTTTAAATAAACATGTGTGTGTTGCCTTCCCCACTTCCACCCTCCCCTTTGTTTTAAATTTGGTAGTAGAGGGATAAAGGTGACTTGTCAGTGTCTTAACCCACAGTTTTCAAGAAACTAATAACTCCTTCAAAGTTATGATATTCATTTACCTATTTATATAAATAAGAATTTGTGACAAGCTATATTTCTTTTTATACCATGGAGCTGAGCAGGAAAACTGGAAGGAATAAGGTAGACATTCTTGACTTCGACTGGCATTTGGTTTGGGACATACTAGTCATATGTCTTCTTTTAGGCTAACCTGTATGTAAAATAATAAGGAAGTTCTACCAAAAAAAAAGTGCCACCAAATAGTTCATATTAGAATTCTCACAGTTCTTCTTGATTTTTCCCCCAAAAGTTTTTCTATGAATATTTATGCCTTGACTTCATTTACTGACTGAATTTCCACTCTGTTGGAATTATGCATCCCCATAGTGCTCCCATGAAAGGTGAGCAGTTAGAGGTGAGGAAAGAGATTTCCTGACCTTTCAGAAATAGCAAGCTACACTGGATTAAATACAGTGTGAGTGAGGTTACTGGTGGATTGGTGGAGTGTAATTACCTCAAAATTATCTCAGTGCAACAATTAGTGTGCAGTAGATTTGGTACCAGATCTGTCATGGTTCTGAACTTGTGTTAAAGCATCTCACTCCGGGCAATTTATAATTCTTGCAGTAGGTGCTAGTGAGGGACTCCACATATTCCTACTCCTGAGTGCAGACTTATTTACAGCTGTGCTTGTCAAGTGAGTTGTAAATGCAAAGGTGCTAGACTTGCTGTGATGGAAGCGTTTCCTTGGTGAGGGAGCATTCACTAGACAAGCTTCCCGAGCCATCAGATACGTAGACAACAGCGAAACCCGCTCTCATTACTGTCCTCAGGTGTCCAGGCTGAAGGCGCTGGACTTGTGGCTCTCAATCCCACAGATGGTTCTTTTTATACTTGAACTTTAGGCAAAAGGAACTCAAGCTTGAACACAGTGCAGAAAATGTACATTTTTGGAAGTCATTTCAGTTTCCTCTTGGCACTTTTATGATACTGCCTTGAGTGGAAGGAGCAGGTTTATTTCATCTTAGTTATGTTTCTGATGAAATTTAGGAGGTATTTTTTAGGCTAAGCTACCATCTAAACCATAAGGATGCATTAGTCATAGGCAGGGTGGCTGTTGTGGCTATTGGTTTACTTTTTTTTTTTACTGTTTATTTTTGAGAGAGGGAGACCATGAGTGGGGAGGGGCAGAGAGAGACAGAGGACCTGAAGCAAGCTCTGCACTGACAGCAGAGAGCCCAACGTGGGACTCAAACTCAAACTGTGAGATCATGGCCTGAGCCAAAGTCCAGTGCTTAACCAACTGAGACCCTAGACACCCCTGTTGTGGCTATTGTTTGGAGGAAACATTCAATTTCTCCTGTAAAGAAGCTTCTAAGCAGCTGTTTCTTTAAATAGTTAATAAGTTAAAAATAGGTGAGAAATCACAGTGAAATGGGATTTTTTTCCCTAAATTGATTATTTACTAGATAGCCCAAAGGTGGTGTTTGTGTTCTTAGGGTAAAGTGAAGGTATCAAATGAAGCTATATTTATACTTTATAAGAGCAACAATTTCTTTTACTCCATAGAAAGAAATAGTATTTGCCTAAGTATTAAATAGATAAATAAACAGTAGCTGCTTACTCTGCAACTTGAATGGAAATCAAGTAATCCCCAAAAAATGAGCACCCAAAAAGGTGTTTGAAAGATTGTAAATGTCTAGACTTCTTGAATAAAAAGGAACATTATAAAATACATTTTTTTAATTTTTACTATCTGTAACAATACAGTGAAGAAAACAACCTGGATATACTACAAAGTAAACAAGCCTAGGGAAGAAAAATGGCTAAAATGGGCATCTTTTACTGAGAAAGTCATTTATCGATATTTACTAAATACCAAGTACTGTGTTAAGATTTCATATATTTTCACTAAATCATTTATTTTCCATAGCCATCTTTTCAAGTGAGTAATATCCTAACTCTGGATGTCTCAGCCTGAGAAAAATTAAGAAAGTAGGAAATGCCACACAGCCAACCAGCAATAGGGCAAAAGTATGAACTTAAGTCCAATTCCAAAGCTACAACTTTTTACCATTTAATGCAGTGAGCAGCTTTCTAATACTGAGGAATCCTGACAGAGATGATTCTGTTAACATTCCTTATGGGGGTGCTGTAAATTTGAGCCTATACCAAATAAGAAGTTGAATAAATTGATATAGCTTAAGATTATTCATGAAAAGGGGATAATCATATATTTTGGGGGGGAAACAGTCACATTTATATGCTCAATTAATCTTAATGTTTAATTTATTAATTTTGAAGACTATCTCTGAACACAATGCAAGCATTCAAGCATTAGGTTTTTTTGTTTTGTTTTGTTTCGTTTCGTTTTTAATCAGCTTGGCCTGCTTTGGAAGGCTTTTTTTTTTTTTTTAATATTTTGAGAAAATGAGCAAAGGAGAAGCAGAGATAGAGAGAGAGAGAGAATCCCAAGCAGGCTTCGTGCTGTCAGCAGTCGGCACAAGCCCCACATGGGGCTTGATCTCATGAACCATAAGATCATGGCTTGGGCTGAAATCCAGTTGGATGCTTAACTGGCTGAACAATCCAGGCACCCCCTCAAGCATTAGTCTTATGGAAGACTTCTAAATTTCTCTGCTTTTACAAGGGACTTCCTTAAGTGGAGGGTGCAGCTTTATCTTATTTTTGTTTCAGACAAAACTAAAACAGGGTTTCTCAGACTAAACTGCTATCCAGTGAAATTCAAAGATTAATGGCATACTGATATGCAATTGCAATCTCTGTACATTTTTCTCTTGTTAGAATAAGACTGTTTTGTCTTTAAAAGTTATGATTTTTGTCATAAATTTCCCTGATGTGAGTGTGTATGTGGCAGGTCATTGGTGTGGTAGGAAGTATGTTGAACTTGAAGCAAAAAGTGTCTGTTGGCCTTGGCTCATACCCTTTCAGGGGTGCTGTTTCAACTGGGTTAGTCCCTTCATGGTTTCAGGCCTCCCTTTCCTCATCTGTCAGCAGGATGATCCAGGAAACTTCACTGAGCCCTAAGCTTTATCTCCACTAGAAAGTTGTAGTTCTGGAAAATTTGTGTGACTATATAGTTCAAAACACGTTCTTAAAGTATAACTGAACGTCTAACCATATAAGGCTAGACTCTTTTTTTTATTATGCAGCCCATGGCTATTATTTTTTATTCATTAATGAGCTTTAATGAGATGTACTACTTAAATTCTGCCCCAGTTATTAGAATGTGTTTTTCAGAATGATTCTTATGTAGACAAACTGAATTAGAAATATCTACTCAGCATTATTTTCTTCTGTAATAAGCATTTAAAAAAATTATAATAAATGCAAGGTATTTGTAAGGTTGGCATGCTCATTATACTGATAGTATATGTTCCACCTACATGAGGCTCTAGAACATATAAGATGTTGAAACTTCTTCCACAATTATGAACTTCATAATGACTTAGGATTTAGGGAGCCTGGGTAGCTCAGTTGATTAAGCATCCAACTCTTGATATCAGCTCAGGTTGTGATATCAGGGTTTGAGAGTTCACCCCGCCCCCCATCAGGATTCGTGCAGACATTGCAGAGCCTGCTTAGGATTCTTTCTCCCTCTCCCCTGCTCATTCTCCCTCTCTCTCAAATAAACAAACTTCTTAAAAACATAATTGAATTTAGATTTCATTTTGTTTACACTCATTTTCTGGTGATCTCAGACTTCCCCCCAAAATTTTTAATGCTTATTTATTTTGAGAAGGAGAGAGACAGAGTATGAAGTGGGAGAGGGTGTGAGGGGCAAAAAGAGAAGGAGACACAGACTCAGAAGCAGGCTTCAGGCTTTGAGCAGAGCGTACAGAGCTGGATGCAGGGCTCAAACTCATGGACTGTGAGATCATGACACGAGCTGATGTCAGACATTTAACGGTCCTGTGACTCAACTGAGGAAAAATAAGAGCTCCAAACCCCAGAGGTGTGTGTGTGCGCAGATAAATGGCAACTGCATCTCTATGCCTCCCGGCTTGTAGTAATGGTAAGAAGCCATCAATTATAAGCTATATCCCAATTTCTGAGGCATTAAAATGTTTAGAAACACCCTAAAACCAAGAATGGATGTATTCTCTACCACTACCTACCTGGTCCAAGCCACCATCACCCTTTACCTGCCTACTTGCTGCACCCTAACTAGTTTCCCTATTTCTCTACTTGCTCCTCTATAATCTGTTCTCCACATAGCAGGCTGATTCTTTCACATTGTGAATTCAAGTTCCTTGAGCACATCAAACATAATTGTAATTCAGGGCCTTTGCACTTGTTGGTTACTGTTCCTGAAATACACTTCTTGGGAAGGGCCATTGGCAGAGAAGTGGTAGGATCCATACTTGCTATGTCTCTCAAACAAAAATGGCTGAAGCTAAAGGATTTAGAATCCCAAGAGTCTGGGAGGAAAAGAGACCAAGTCTACTAGAGAGAACCTGGAACAACATTAACAGCCCATAAGGCTACATTAAGGAACAAATCAAAGCATACCTGGTAGAGATCCAAAACATCACTATGAGTAGGGAAATAAAATAAAATCACCACAACAGAGAGAGCAAGTAATGCTTTCCAAAAACACCTCCTGAGTGGCCAGGCCATGCATAATCAGTGACCCCCCAACCCCTGTTAATATAGCAGTGCTTACAGATGCAAAGCACATAACAAGCTTTTAAAACTCATAAGGGACAGAAGAAAACTAGCTAAAATGATGAAACAAGAATTCTCAAAAGAAATTCCAGAAGAAGTGACAGCTAAAGAATTGATAAAAAACAGAGATAAGCAACATGACTGAACAAGAATTTAGAATACTAGTCATAAAACTAATCACTGGGCTTGAAAAAGCATAGAAGACAGCAGAAACTCCATTGAGGCAGAGATCAAGGATCTTAAAAATAGTCACAATAAATTAAAAAATGCTATAAGTGAGGTACAAAATAAAATGTAGGCAGCACAGAACAGACTGAAGAGACAGAGAGGAGAAAAGGTGAATTAGGATATAAAATGATGGAAAAAGAGGGATCTGAGAAAAAAGATAAAATGATCTAGGAGCAGGAGAAGAGAATTAGAGAATTAAGTGATGCAATCAAATGGAATATCTGTATGACAGGAATTCCAGAAGAAGAGAGAGAGAAAGGGGCTGAAGGGGTACTTGAACAAATCATAGCTGAGAACTTCCCCCAACCAGGGGGAAGGAAACAGACATTGAAATCCAAGAGGCACAGAGAACTCCCCACAGATGTAACTTGAATCAAGCTTCTGCATGACATATCCTAGTGAAACTGGCAAAGTACAAGGATAAAGAGAGAATTCTGAAAGCAGCTAGGGATAAACTGGCCTTAACATACAAAGGTAGACACATAAGGGTAGTAGCAGACCTATCTACTGAAACTTGGCAGGCCAGAAAGGAAGGGCAGAAAATCTTCAATGTGATGAACAGGAAAAATAGGCAGAATCCAAGAATCCTTTATCCAGCAAGCCTGTTATTTAGAACACAAGGAGAGATAAAGGTTTTCACAAATAAGCAAAAACTGAAGGAATTCATCACCACTAAACCAACCCTACAGGAAATCCTAAGGGGGACTCTGTAAGTGAAATGGTGCGAGGAACATAAACTACTAGAGACATCACTACAACTGTGAAACCTACAGTCAACACAATGACTCTAAACCCATATTTTTCAATAATAACACAATGTAAATAGACTAAATACTCCAATCAGAAGACATAGGGTATCAGAATGGATTGAAAAAAAAAGATCCATCTGGTTGCTGTCTACAAGAGACTCATTTTAGACCTGAAGATACTTTCAGATTGAAACTGAGGAGATGGGAAACTATCTACCATGCTACTGTGAGTCAAAAGAAAGCTGGAGTAGCCATCTTTCGTTAGTCTGTCTAAAACAAACTAGATGTTAAAGTAAAGTAAAGGCTGTAACAAGAGATGAAGAAGGGCATTATATAATAACAGGGTCCATCCATCAGGAAGAGCTAACAATTATAAATGTCTATACAATGAATTCAGAAGTACCCAAATATTTAAAGTATTAATCACAAAATATTAAAACTATTAATCATTCTTATTGATAAGAATGTGGTAATTTCAGGGGACTTTAATACTCCGCTTACAATAATGGACAGAGGATCAATAAGGAAACAATGGCCCTGAATGATACATTGGACCAGATGGACCTGACAAATATATTTAGAACTCTACATCCCAAAGCAATGGAATTCACTTTCTTCTCAAATGCACATGGTACATTCTCCAAGATATATCACATACTGGGTCACAAATAAGCCTTCAATAAATATAAAAGAACTGAGATCATACCATGCACCCCTTCAGATCACAATGCTGTGAAATTTCAAGTCAACCACAGGAAAAAGTCTTAAAAAAACCTCCAAAAGCATGGAGGTTAAAGAACAAAGGGTCAAACAGGCAATAAGAGAAAAATTAATAAATATTGGAAACAAATGAAAATGAAAAAAAAATCCACACCCTGTGGGATGCAGTAAAGGCAGTCCTACAAGGAAGATACATTGCAATTAAGACCTATCTCAAGAAACAAGAAAAATCCCAAATACAAAATCTAACAGCACACCTAAAGGAATAGAGGGAATAAAACAGCAAAGACACCCCAAACCCAGCAGAAAAAGAGTAATAGTAATGATAAGGGCAGAAATAAACAATATAGAATCCAAAAACACAGAACAGATCAAAGAAACCAAGAGTTGGTTTTTTTAAAAAATAAAATGCATAAACTTCTAGCCAGGCTTCTCAAAAAGAAAAAACGGAGCACCCAAGTAGACAAAATCACAAGTGAAAATGGATTTATTACAACCAATCCCTCAGAAGTACATGCAATTATCAGGGAATACTATGAAAAATTACATCCCATCAAGCTAGACACTCCGGAGGAAATGGACAAATTCCTAAACTCTCACACACTACCAAAATTAAAAGGGGAAGAAATTGAATCTGTTATCAAAATCTCCTAACAAATAAGAGTCCTAGACCAGATGTCTTCTCTGAGGAAGACTCCCAGACATTTAAAATGGAGTTAATACCTATCCTTCTCAAGTTGTTCCAAAAAGTAGAAATGGTAGGAAATCTTCTGGCCTCATTCTATGAAGGCAGCATCTCTTTGATTCTAAAACCAGACAGAGACCCAGCAAAAAAAAGAGAACTACAGGCCAATATCCCTCATGAATATGGGTGCAAAAATTCTCAACAAGATAGTAGCAAATCAAATTCAACAGCATATAAAAAGAATTATTCCCCATGATCAAGTGGGATTCGTTCCTGGGTTGCAGAGCTGGTTCAATATTCGCAAATCAACCAAGGTAATACATCACATTAACAAAAGAAAAGGTAAGAACCATATGATTCTGTCAATAGACACAGGAAAAGCATTTGACAAAATACAGCCTCCTTTCTTAATAAAAAACCCTCAAGAACATAGGGATAGAAGGAACTTACTTAAACATCATGAAAGCCATTTATGAGAAGCCCACAGCTCATATCATCCTCAATGCGGAAAAATGAGAACTTCAGCCCTGAGATCAGGAACATGACAGGGATGTCCACTCTCACCACTGTTGTTAACATAGTGCTGGAAGTCCTAGCATCAGAAATCAGACGACAAAATTAAGTAAATGTCATCAGAAATGGCAAAGATGAAATCAAACTTTCCCTTTTCACAGATGACTCGATACTCTACATGGACGACCCGGCAGACTCCACCAAAAGTCTGCTAAAACTGATCCATGAATTCAGGAAAGTCTCAGGGAATAAAATCAATGTATAGAGAGTGGTCACATTTTTTTATACAGCAGTAATGGAGCAACAGAAAGAGAAATTAAGAAACTGATCCCATTCACAATTGCACCAAGAACCATAAAATACATAGAAATAAACCTAACCAAAGATGTAAAAGATCTGTATGATCAGAACTATTGAAAACTTATGAAGGAAATTGAAGAAGACACAAAGAAATGGAAAAACATTCCATGCTCATGGATTGGAAGAATAAATATTGTTAAAATGTCAATACTACCCAAAGCAATCTACACATTCAGTGCCATCCCAATCAAAATTGCACCAGGATTCTTCTCAAAGCTAGAACAAACTATCCTAAAATTTGTATGGAACCACAAAAGACGCCAAATAGCCAAAGTAATATTGAAGAAGAAAACCAAAACGAGAGGCATCACAGTCCCAGACTTCAGCCTCTACTACAAAGCTGTAGTCATCAAGAGTATATGGTATTGGCACAAAAAACAGACACATAGACCAATGGAATAGAATAAAGAACCCAGAATTGGAACCATGAATGTATGGCCAACTAATCTTTGACAAAGCAGGACAGAGTATCCAATGAAAAAAG
>NC_043703.1:110903123-110980562 GCF_006229205.1 Suricata suricatta | reverse complement strand
AAGAAAACCAAAACGAGAGGCATCACAGTCCCAGACTTCAGCCTCTACTACAAAGCTGTAGTCATCAAGAGTATATGGTATTGGCACAAAAAACAGACACATAGACCAATGGAATAGAATAAAGAACCCAGAATTGGAACCATGAATGTATGGCCAACTAATCTTTGACAAAGCAGGACAGAGTATCCAATGAAAAAAGACAGCCTCTGTAACTAATGGTGCTGGGAGAACTGGACAGCAACATGCAGAAGAATGAAACTAGACCACTTTCTTACACCATACACAAAGACAGACTTAACATGGATGAAGGACTTGAGTGTGAGACAGGAAACCATGAAAACCCTAGAAGAGAAAGCAGGAAACAACCTCTTTGACCTCAGCTGCTGCAGTTCCTTACTTGACACTTCTCCAAAGGCAAGGGAATCAAAGGCATTGGGACCTTATCAAGATAAAAAGCTTCTGAACTGCAAAGGAAATAATCAACAAAACTAATAGGCAACCAACAGAATGGGAAAAGATAGCTGCAAATGACATATCGGGTAAAGGGCTAGTATACAAAATCTACAAGGAACTCACCAAACTGCACACCACCAAAATAAATAATCTAGTGAAGACATAGGCAAAAGACATGATTAGACACCTCTCCAAAGAAAACATCCAGATGGACAACAGACACATGAAACGATGCTCAATGTCACTCATCATCAGGGAAATACAAAATCAAAACCATGCTTAGATAATGCCTCATGCCAGTCAGAGTGGCTAAAATGAACAGCTCAGGAGACTGGCAATGATGTGGAGAAATGAGAACCCTCTTACACTGTTGGTGGGAATGCAAACTGGTGTAGCCACTCTGGAGAACAGTGTAAAGGTTCCTCAAAAAATTAAAAATAGAACTACTCTTGACCCAGCAATAGCACTGCCAGGAATTAACCCCAGGGATTCAGTAATGCCTAAACATAGGGGCACATCTACCCCCATGTTTATAGCAGCATTTTCAACAATAGCACTTTCATAATAGCCAAATTATGGAAAGAGTCTAAATGTTCATCAACTGATGAATGGATAAGAAAATATGCTTTATATATACAACATAGTACTCGACAATGAGAAGAATGAAATCTGGCCATGTGTACCAACGTGGACAGAATTGGAAGGTATTATGCTAAGTGAAATAAGTCAGTCAGAGAAGGATAGATACCCTATGTTTTCATTCATAGGTGGATCTGGAGAAGCCTAACAGAAGAAAATGATGAATGGGAAGGGGTAAAAAGAAAAAGTTACAGAGAGGGAGGGAGGCAAACCATAAGAGACTCTTAAATACTGAGAGTTGATGGGGGGTGGGGTAGGGGAAAGTGCATGATGGGCATTGAGGAGGGCATTTGTTGGGATAAGCATTGGGTGTTGCATTGAAACCAATTTGACAATAAATTATATTAAAATAAAATAAATAAAAATAAAAATAGAAGAAAACTCCTCAAAAAAAATATCATGTTCTTCTCCCAGATATCCATGTCTCACTTTGTCATCTCTTTTAAGCCATTGCTCAAATGTTGCCTTCTCAGAAAGGAATTTCCAGACCATCTGCTTAAAAATTATTCCACCCACATACTCTGTTTCTTTGCTGTAGTTTTCCCCATCACACTTACGAATAGATATTAACATAAATGTTTATATACACATATATAAATATAAATATTTATATGGTTATATAATATATATTGTGTTATATTGCACTGTTTTCTACTCCACAAATATCTCGATAGACAGACATTTAGTAGACAGATACTTAGATAAACACTGATTTCTGTATTTTGTCTTCCCACTATGGAGTAAGCTCCAAGAGGACAGGAAGGCTGTTTTGTTCCCCAGTCCCCAAACAATGACTTGCACATAAATGGTACCAAATAGACATCTGTTGAATGTAAATATGTGATAAAAATGGGTTAGAAGTAGTCAAATAAGTGACAAAATTGCCATAGAAGATGAAGAGTAGGGTAAAAAAATCTGGGTATCTTTTCCTGGATATAAACTCTGTTCAAACTGTGACCATGCTATAGACTCAAGGTTGGAGGAATAGATAGGATAACTATAAAAAAAAAAACCATCACCACCCACTCTTCCCTGCCCCCGATAGTTATTAAGACTCCCAGGAGAAGAACATAGGGGATAAACAGAAATTTACGCCACTATTCCTAGATACACTGAACTATGGTATTCAGAATGAACGCACAATGAGGTACCAGCATTCAGAGACCTCCCATCAGATGGAATCCTATCAGCCCTCCAGAACAAGCCAGATGTCATCTTTTCCTTCATCTTTCACGCTCACATTCTTCCTTTTTTTATTCCAGTGGTTTACAGAATAATGCCCACTTGATTCTATTATTTCTTTACATGTAAATCTTTTTCTCCATTAGCATTGTACATTTCTGATAAGCAGGAACTTCATCTGCCGTCTATACAGTATCTTCTTACTGCCCTTAGCACAGACATATATCCTTTTGGAAATAGATGAAGTTTCAGAGATAAGTGGAACATATTAACATTTAATACAGTGTCAGGGTGAACCTTAGGATGTTTGGAAAGTTTACTTGCCAAAAATTGCACAGCCACTACAGAGAAAGTAGTGGATGTCAATCAAATTGCTTGGTGGAGAATTTAGTCTGTCCACATTCATCTCTCATTTTAGGGTATTGAGCAAGAGTGAACTATCCTTGGTGTACTTAAACTCAGAGGTACTTTTGTATTTGGTAGTTATGGAATGAAGCTGGCAAGTATACAATGAAATTCTACTTTTTCTTTTTGTTTTGTTTATAGGTGATTGTCCATCATAGGTAGAGTCAACTTCATCTGGACAAAATGCCAACCTTAATTATAGCTCTAATGAACTGCTCTTTTGCCTTCCGATTATGCAGTTAGAGAAATTTCCTAAAATCCTTCCTGGAAGAAGCATCTTTTGGCAGCTGCTTACCGTGAAGGCAATTTTAGTCATTATTATGATGAATCTTAGGTGACTTATGCTATTTAATTTTTCACCTTTTAGTTCTTTCTTTTTATCTTGCTCTCCTGCATTTTATTCAGAATAAAAATAATATTGAAATTTTACAAACCATAAACAAAAGAGTTTTGAGAATCTTTTCTGGCTGGAACCTTACTACAATTTCATCTTTTATTATGCAACCATATGTTTACCTGATGTTCAGTGGTTGTACTGAATGGAGATCATCAATTTAAATAATTCATACACTTATAAAGGGATTGAATGATTTGTGATATGAAGAGACAACATTGTTTCAGTGGTTCAGCTGCACTGTCACTGAAGCCAGAATTAATGTGATCTTTGGAAAGGTAGAGTGGCCCATATAACTATTCAATTCCACTTAAAAACTTTAACTTTTTAATGTTTATTCATTTTTGAGAGAGAGAGAGAGAGAGAAAGCAAGTGGGGAAGGGGCAGAGAGAGACAGAAGAAACACAGAATGCAAAGCATACTCCGGGCTCTGAGCTGTCAGCACTCATGAACAGCAAGAACATGACCTGGGGCAGAGTCAGCCACTTAACCCACTGAGCCACCAGGCGCCCTATCCATTTAAAAACTTTAGAACTCTTTGCAAGGTGGGCAGTATCACTGCTGCACAACTTCTGGGAGCATTAGTCACATTTATTGTATGTGAGTGGAATTCCTGGAACACTTGCCTTCTACATTTACATAGAGCAGCGTTGGGTGGTGCTCCAGAAGCCTTTGCAGCCCTGAGGAATCAAGGTTTGAAGAATCAAGCTGAGCTCATTGGAAGGGGAAATCTTCAGGCCTCCTGCTTAATTCCGTGGGTAGTTCTCACCAATGCTACCCACAAATCAATGATTGCTGCTTGCAATTTTAAAATAAACTAAAGATATATAAACCACATCTTCTTTATATATACAATGGACTACTACTTGGCAATGGGAAAGAATGAAATCTGGCCATTTGTAGCAACATGGATGGAACTCGATTATGCTGAGTGAAATAATTCAGTAAGAGAAAGACAGATGTCATATGTTTTCACCCACATGTGGATCCTGAGAAACTTAACAGAAGACCATGGGGAAGGGAAGGGGGGAAAAGTCACAGAGAGGGAGGGATGCAAACCATAAGAGACTCTTCAAATAATGAGAACAAACTGAGGATTGATGGGGGGTGGCAGAGAGGGGAAGATGAGTGATGGGCATTGAGTAGGGCACTTGTTGGGATGAGCACAGGATGCTGTATGGAAGCCAATTTGGCAATAAGTTATATTTAAAAAATAAATAAAGATCTGGTGTGAAAAAAGCTAAAGATAAACACAAATAATAAAATCATTAGATTCAAGATTAAAAGGACATGATAAAAACTCTCTCAAATAAAAACTTAAAAAATTTTATGTAAATAATGAAAAACTAGGTGGCATTAAGTGAAAAGTAAAACCAAAAGATCCACATAATAAAATGATAAAGTGAATAATGATTAGTAAAAATAGTAACTCAAAGACCTAAATGTAAATCCTAAAACTTCTGGGAAAAAGAAAAGGAGAAAATCTTTGTGAACTTGTGTGAGGCCATTCGTGTTAGATTTCTTAGATAATAACACCAAAACATAATCCACTAAGTAAAAATTGGATAAATTGGACTTTATCAAAATTAAGAAATTCTGTTCTTTGGAAGGCACTCTGAATGAAAAGATAAGACACAAAGTAGGCTAAAATATTTGCAAATCACATATCTGATAAAGAACCTATAGCTATAATATGAAAAAGGGCTCCTAATTCAATAATAAAAAACCAAACAACTCAATAAAAAATGGTTATCAAATTTGAACAGATACTTCAGGAAGATATATGAATAGCAAAAGCACATAAAATGCTCAACATCATTAATCTTTAGAGAAATGCAAATTTAGGCCACAGTAAGATACCACTATACATTTTAGGATGGCTAATATTAGAAGGACAGGTCATATCAAGTGTTGGAAAGAATGTGGAGCAATAGGAATTCTCATACACTGTTGCTGAAAATGTAAAATGATATGATCACTTTTGCAAACAGTTGGCCAGTGTCTCCAAAAGTTAAACATTATGTCATGTCAAAACTTATTACAGTGTACATTTTTAATGTGTACAGTTTATTTTAACATTTATACTTCACTAAAGTTGTTAAAACTTTATAAAATGTGTTTAATTAGAGAAACTGTATGTTCAATTCATTTGGTAAATACTGATTGGATTCTAGCTATGGATCAAGTTTTTAATAGTGACATTTGGAAATACTATTTCTACTGGTTATATGCCAGATGAATTGGAAGCTGAAGAAACTAGCAAGACAGTAGTTCAGAGAGAAGGCATAGGCTCTGGAATTAGAGGACCATGATCTTCCACTTGACACCTGCATGGCCTTTGGACAGTTAACTAACCTCTTTGAGCCTCAATCACTTTATCTGTAGGAGGAGAAAGTACCACGGTGCAGTGTTTAGAAATCATGCACATAAGGTATTTTGAAAAAGTGGTCACTCCTTATAGGACAGTAAATAGAAGCCAAGAAGAGAAGTTCCTTTTTTTTCCCTCCTACTTTCTGACCTTCCCCCTAGTGCCTCTATGACAGAGCCTGACAGCAGGCCAGCTGGCAAGCAAGTCCAGGAAAATAAGTTTGCTAACCCCCAGCCCTGGCAGTACAGAACAGAATCTAAAAGCGCAGGACTAGAAGGTGACAGGTAAACAACTAGCACAGTATCTACAGGAGTAACTGCAAAGAGAGAACAGAGAAGATGGAAATTGACAACGGAGAAAGGGAAGTGGCTGGAAAGAAGTAAATCAGAGAAATTGTGCCCCAGATGTCCAACAAAGAAGAGAGTTCAAAAAGGTGATGCTTTCAGTGGTGTCCAATTTTAGGGAGAGGGCATGGTCTAAAAGAGGGTCACTGGATTTGTCCATTAGCATTTCTAATGACCTTGAAAATCTAGTGTTAGCTTTTTGACTATTGTAGGAGTAGATGCCAGATTTCAGCAACACTTTTTTCAGGATATGAGATAGTGGTCATAAGCTACTCATTGCCGAAGTTTAACATAAAATGGAGAAATCAACTGGCTTTTACACCTTTCTAAGAAACTGGACCTTCCTAGGGTGACCAATTCATTCCCATTTCCAAGGACTTTCCAGGTGATAGCTTGGAAAACCACTGCTCCTGGAATGCCTCAGTTCTAGGCAAGTTGAGATGGCTGCTCACTGTGACCCTGGTTGTCTTAGAGAATGTTCACAAATGAGCCCTATTCAGGTTCATCAAAGAATATAAAAGACATTGTTACTTGAAAGTACTAAGGTATTTCCAGCATAGCCCTTGATTTGCTCCCCAGCTCACTAATAGTGCAGTTATTCTGCTTGACTTTAAGTGTGATTCTTCTCCATCCAGGTTTCACCCTCTTTAGTCCATCTGTTGGCTGCAATGACATCCCAAGAGAAGTATTCTCCTGCTTGGCTTTTCAAGCTCAACCTTTCCACGACACCCCAGTTAATTAATATCTGCCCTGGGTCAGCCTGGAGGAAAACGCATTGAGCTTAGAGATTTCCATTTTAACATTGAACCCCAGGAAGGAGCAAGGCAAATTTATACCAGTGGGTCTAATTGCTAGAAAGGTAATTCCGCAAAGATGGAAATCAGCTGAAAGATTAACACTGCTATACCAGCTTGAGTGCCCTGGCTAACAGAGAGAAAATAATGTTTCAATTAAATGAAAGGATACTGAATTAGGTAGATTACTCAGGAGACTGGTAATGGAATACAGAGCCTTTCACCTCCAGGTCACCATTACTAATATGGTCCAGGGCAGTTCTAGACCACAGTTTTGAGGGGCTGATGGCTCACCCCAGCCCTTGCTGTCTGCAGTACTTGATGAACTGGTCTCCTAAAGCACCTGCATCAGCCTCAAAGGTCACTGGGGTTCACGGAAGATGTAAGAGGAAGTAAAACACCCTCTTTGGAGAGGAGGGGCTGACCATGAGGATGGCTAAGGGCTAATGCAGACAACAGAAAGTGCGACAGGAAAAGTGAGATGGGGGAAATGATTCAAAATGGGGAGCCATGCAGAAGAGAGAAATCACATTTCAACTCACATGAGGGAGTTAACTGAGCTAAACTGAATTTAGAGTGGGCTGGAAGTAAAAGTGGTGATTAAGGGTTTGTTCTTTGTGTATATTGGGAGGGGATAGCTAAGGAGGAGATCTGCATTAAAAGTCAAAAGTTGGAGGTCAGAACTGGATGAGCAAAACTGAGTCATGAAATTACTTGTTATCACCCACGTTTGAATATGTCCCAGGGCTTATCTTACTCTACAAAATATTACCACAGGCGGATAAAGTCTGATATAAGGAGATTAGTTTAATTCCCCATGCCAGTGTAACAAAAATCCTCCCCCATAATGAAACCCATATGGCAGCTGGGGTCTCCCTGACCAGATAAGATTGTCTCAAACTCTACATTCCACACCTTGTGGGAGTCTAAGAGAGACCCCAATATTCCTACATATTCTCAGAGGTTCTCATGGTTACCTCTGGATCTACATTCCCACTTCTCCCAAGTAAGTTCAGTGTGTGGGTTATCTTGCCATTCTGGGCCTGCTGTGTCCAAGAGCCTCTAAAGGAAAAACTCAGCTGCTTCCTCCATCTCCACAATCACTGTATTATTCCAAGGCATTTATGCTCACTGAGATTTCATTCAAAATGGCATGTGAGGCTTGGAAGGAAGGAGGATGTTTGTATCACAGCAACGCAGGCCAAAATGGGGCAGTCCGATTGTAAAAGTCTCAGAACACTCCACCACTGGAGATACTTGTTTGGATCCCTCACCTTGTTCTGCACATCTGCCTGTTACTATCCAACTACCTCTCTCTTTTCCCTTGACCTTCAAGATTGCCTCAGAAGCCCCTCATCCTTCATATTTCTTTTGCATTTCTCACTTCCAAAGATCTTTGGAACACCTCACTGAGGTTCCCAGCAAGGCAAAAATATCTCCAGGCCAGGAATCCACCTTCTAGAAGTGGCAGGAGGGTCTGGATTTTAAGGTGTTTTTTTTTTTTTTTTCTCCTCACTACTGGTGTATACCAAAGAACCATTTCAACAATAGCCCAAGACTTCCTGGTTGAGTTCATTTCTTAGAATATAAAACAGAAATATGTGGGCATGTAGCAGTTACTATTCAAATACATACTTGCAGACTGACTTCCCCCAAGTAGAAGTCATAACTAGAATTTTGGCACCTTCATGAAGAATCATAACATGGAATAATGACAGAACAGGGATGGGCTATGGCCACATTGATGAAATAAACCTTTAGTAAAGACAGTTGGGGGAAATTGGGCTTGAAAGGGATTACTTAGGGTCTGAGTTCCTTGTAATGTGTTTCTGATGGTGGGGGAAAACAGATTTGTTATCTCACTATAGATGGCAAGTTTAGCATCACCAGATGCTGGAAAAATCTATAGGTTTCAAAGTTGTTTTCTAGAAGTATAATTGTGGTAAGTATAGTTTTTCACTTTTTAATTACATGTTATAGAAGTGTACCCTTTAAACATAAGATACCACTTACAACACCTTTAGTTCCCATCTAATTGAAACCTTCATTTTATGGATAGAGAAACTAAGGTCCTAAGAGGCCCATGGCCCTGGAGCAGGAAAAGGGAGATGTTCTCCTCATCTGCCCTTGTTACCGTCCCCTGGGTCTCATGAATTAATGCCTTGTAGATTTATAAGAGCAAAAATGATTTATAAATTCTGGAGAATGACAATAAGGAGAATTTTAAAAACATATGTTTAAGTATTCTATGCCCTCGATTTGATGGGAGATGTAAGAGAGCAGTGGAATGTTGACCTATAGATCATCTGGATAATCCAGCTGGGCAAATAAGACAGCTTTTCATTAGCTGGGTACTCTGGAGTAGCTGGGATATTTTTATTCTGGTAATGGAGAGATAGATATGGCCTCTGGGAACAGTTCTTGGAAATTGTACTTTCTCCAGATGCTCAATTTGGGTGTGGGACAGATTGGTTTCAAGGCCAAGAGCAACAAATATTACCACAAGTCCACTGGTCAGAAAGATGGGGATCTTCAAAGGTCTGGACGCTTGCCACTAGACCCTTCGGTCATTGTCATCAGTCTCAACAGCAACCTTATAAATTTCTAGACAGTGATAGTCATCAAAGTTGATGTTCAGTAGAGCCAGCTCAGGTAGGAGTAAGCCATGGCTGGTGAGTTCAGGTAGTTAGTGCCCCTCTCTGGACACTTACCTTATTGGGCTGTAAGACAGGCATGTAGTGAGACATCAGTCATTTCCCTAGTGGTTTCCTAGCACTCAGTGGGAGATTAAAAAGTTCCTTCTTCCCCAGGGTTCCAACACTTACTGGCAGAAACTGACTGAACAGACAATGCTGAGGAGTATTTTTAAGTTCATAATCTGGTCCTGATATCTGATTATCTCTATAAAGCCATTGAATATTAATTTTTATTGAGTAAATATTTTCAAAATAATACTTGGAAGTAAGTTTGAAGGTAAAGAGGGTAAGTCAAGACATTAGAAATATATTATTGGCAAATGTATCAGCAATAGACATGAAGATTTTACACACTGGAAATATAGACATAGTATGAAGAGTGTAGACAGTTCCTACCCACATCTACATAGCAGCAAGTCTACAGGGAAACACACTATTTTCAGGTTCATAAGAAACAGACACTATGTGCAGCAAAACGTGCATTCACACAATGTCATTCTAGTGTCAGGAAACACTAACAGATAAGTGCCTTCTTTCTTGCCTGACTTGGATATGCATCAAATTTTCACTTATGGTATGTAGCACTTGTCTTAATTTGGGAAAATCTGAATTCCAGAATTTGTTGGAAAAAAATTGCTGTTTTAAGAATGTATTTACTGGGGCGCCTAAGGTGGTTCAGTCAGTTAAGTGTCCGGCTTTGGCTCAGGTCATGATCTCACGGTTTGTGGGTTTGAGCCCCGCTCCGGGCTCTGTGCTGACAGCTCAGAGCCTGGAGCCTGCTTCGGATTCTGTATCTCCCTCTCTCTCTCTGGCCCTCTCCCCTGCTTGCACTGTCTCTCTCTCTGTCTCTCAAAAATAAATATAAAACATTTTTAAAAATGTAAAAATGCACTTACCTATGTATTTCAGTAAACTCAGTTATAATCTGAATTTAAAAAGTGGCTCATCCTTAAATATGGACTCATTTGACTTTGTTATACCAACCGTTTTATACTCTAATTTATAAATCGAACCTACTTTTCGGCAATGTAAAATTAGGTCTCAGCCCATTTCCAAACCGAAGAGATATCAGTTTTACTGAGTTTTCTATTCTCCTTCAATACTTTCATTGTACTTTTAAATGGTTTTTATATTCCACTTACTTTTTTCTTTTTTTTTGTTTATTTGTTTTGCTTTCTGAGGAATATCTTAAAACTGAATTGAAATAAGTTAAGAATGTCAAAGCCAGTTATGGATTGACTGGAAATGACAACTAAAGATATGATAGAAAAGATGTGGTAAGAATTTGCCCTCACAAAACATATGTGTTTTTCCCAATTGTTCCCATTAGGAAGACAGCACAAGTTTTTATATAACTCACGTATTTTATAGGCAGGCCTAGAAGCTAAATCAGAGGACTCCCTGCCTTCATCACTGTCATGTCACCACAAATGCTCCCCTGCTGAACTGGTTTGAAGGAAAGGCAGATATATGATTAGCATTTGGTCTAGTCTGATGGCCAAGTGTAGTAAATGCTGGAACCCAGTCTACTGCAACACTGAATTTCCAAGAAATAAAATGGTTGCATTAATACCCTTAGGCTGCTCATTGAATCCCATCACTTACCAGAAGCTTAGAGAGAAAAGACTACTGACTGCTAAAGACTGAGAAAGCACATGCACATGTGACCAAAACATTTTGGCCAATGGGTTTACCTAGAACAGAGCTTCTGTTTCATGTACATAGAATATATTTCATTCATCTCAAAGTTCAGAGGTATTGGAAAAAGTGTGGGGCTGAGACTCAGAAGATCTATGTCCAGTCTGGCCCTGCCAAGAGCTGGTTGTGTGGCCCTCAGTTTGGTAGATGATACATTTCCAGGACTTTTCTCCATCACATAACTACTGGGAGAGAGAAGGCATTGGCTCTTGGGAGGGAGAAGATTTTGACTTTTCTTTCTGGCTCTTCATTCTCTTCATTTATTAAAAAAAAAAGGGGGGGGAGGGAGAGAGAGAGAGAGATGTTCATCATCCAGAAACCTCCCTGTGCCTGTTTCTTTTTCAATTTTGCTACCCTCAAATCCTTTCTTTGCTATCTGTAAACATAGATTTCTAAAGTGATAGGCTTTCAGGATATACTGCACTAATACATCATCAGCATTGTCATTATGATGTATTAACACAATGCATCATCATAGACCTGTCAGAGCCATGATTTATGACTCAAAAATGTGTTGTAGTATAGTGAGGCACCGGGGACTCCATTGACTGAATGCTTGTTTATTTTTACACTTAAGAGCTTTGAAAGTAAGCTTCAGACTACTTTTCCTCAAAGAAGAAGTAGGGGAAGACTTTGAAGGGAGGACTCCATTTCAAAACACTGAAGAGGCCAGTGGGTCACTTAAGACATAAAGGTTTATGTTTTCCCAGACCACTTTAAGTTCAGAATCAAACTTCCATACTCCAAGTCATTTGGCTCCCGCTGGAAGAATTTGGCCTTTTCCATGTCTTTCCACCCTCTATTTAGAACTCCCTTAATAGTTAAGTGTGCGAGGTATGGTAGGAAAGGTATACATTAGAGGCTTTCTTTTACTGCCAAAAGTAATAAGGATAGTGTTATATTTTATGAGAGTAATAAATGTGATTATGCAAGGAAAATTTGCTTGCAAGGTAACTGGGTACTGGCATTACACATTTTCTCTTTCTGAGCATTAAGTTCTTTCATAATGTCCTCAACAAAGTATTAAGCACATATTGCATGAATAGCATTGAGTGCAGTGCCCAGAAAAAAAAGGCAAAAGATATGGAGCCATTGTGGAGAATTAAAGCAGGCTAAAAAGCAACATTGTATCATTCAAATAATATCCCCATGGAAATGATTGAGATGGAAGAAGAGTCATCAGGAAAGACTTCTGGAAAAGATGAGTTGTGAAACAAAGTTGGGAGGATGGATGTTAGGGAAAAGATGAGAGCGAGATCTGACCGCCCCCAAGTCCTGGATGACAGTTCTTTCCGGAATACACTTGCTCTCACATGTTCACCAGAGCCTGGCTTCCTAAGAACTAAGGCAATATTAAATCTGGAGTCTACAAACTTGTCCTGACTCAGGGTCTTGCAGCCTTCTCTGGATAGCCCAACCTCCACCTTTAAGTTTGTCTAGCCAGCAGCATGATCATTTACCTAAATGACAAAAACCGGAAGGTAGAAAGTGCCTTTGGCCAAGTGTTCTCTTATTATCAGATCCAAGGACCTGGGGTACGGTCCCAAACTTGGCAGGTCAGAGCAAATGTCACCTTAAGGATATCTGTACACTGTGACACACTTTTTCTCACTGCAAAAAATGCTTAATGTAATTACAGCCAAGCCTGATTCTCCCAGGCTTAATTCATCCTGGTGTCTGGGGAGCCGGAAATGTAACTAGCAAAGAATCCACTAACAGGAGGGGCAGGGAATTTGCCAAGAGTTTGTTAATCTGAAGGTTTATTTTTTTATCCAGATATAAAGTGAGTTTGCAAACCGGTTCAGATTAACCAGGTCAAGTTGTATATTTTATTAACGTTAAAACACTAAAAAAAATCTTTTTCACATTAAAAGAAAACACATAGAGTTAGTCAGGGGGGTGGGGTGAAGGGAGGTTGTCTGCCTAATAAAAGCTATAAAGAGAGATGTGTTAGCTGCTTAATTTCCACTTTTTGGTTTCAGCCAGAAACAGCTGGAAAATGTCTACTCTAACTCAAGTCATTTTATGAGTTCTACTAACTTCTTATTCAAAAATGCCTTTTATTGATTTTCTAAAAAACCTCACCACAGAGATCTCCATGGAGAGAAGAAAGAACATATCTGAACACTTTATGGCTCATTTACCACCATAGATGAGTCAAAAGCTTCTAGATAATTTTGTTATTGGCTTTGCACATTTTTGTTAGCCTACTAACAGTTTTTAGAAGAGCAAAATCACTTGGTTTCCCCATATATAACACAATATGATCACTGAAATTGATGCCATGATTAAAATCCATCAATGAATTTCTATTGTCCCCAAGATATCATCTAAATTCCCTGGCATACATTCAAACATCTTCATGAACTAGCCTTTCTTTTCTTCTCCACTGATATTCCCCCACCATTTCGGTGCCTTAAGTTCTAAATTCTTGCCATAACCAACTACTGTCAGTCTTACACCTGGCCAACCTCTGTCCTGTCTCCAAATTTTGCATATACTTTATCCTCTGCCCCTCTTGCCTCAGCTTCCCCAAAGTTTGCTAGGCTCACACCCCATCCTCTTGGGCTCAACTCCAGGGCATCACCAAAGATGTGTCTTCATTATCTCAAGACAGGGGCTACTGCACCATCTGCATGCTGTCATGTCAAGACTTGCCCTGATGACTGATTTTTTCACAATACTGATCACACTGTAGTAGAATGATCATATTTGTACACATGTCCCTGATCAGACAATTGGCCCTTGAGGTTCAGACTATATTTGAATTTCAGTTATATCTCCCAGTATCTAGCATGGTGCCTGGAATATTCATTCCTCATATAAATAGTTTGTTGAATAACTGGGCACAGATAAATGAATATTATAAATACATATCAATACCATGTCCTGCAAACCTCACATTAGTTTATATTGTTTTGTAAATGTATCAAGTTATTTTAAGCCCTTTAGATATTAGCAAGATCCCTTATTTTAGCCCCAGCACAAAGCCTTGGATGCAATAAGTGTTCAAAAAAGCACTAGATGATTGATTAATAAATAGAAGCTCTGTGGGCACAATGGGGTAATTGACATATTTGTGCAGAATCAGAGATCATCCCTAGTCTAGTTCCTGTGTTGTTGCCATGTGCATCATGCTGGAACTCTTTATTATTGAAACGCTGAAGTTTTGTTTTGTTTTGTTTTGTTTTTTTCCTGTTAAGGCAACTTAGACTCCTTGGTTATTTACTGTCTTGATCAAAAATTGCTTCATCATAAGTAAGAATTTGGTCTAGTACAAGGTATATTTTAAGAGATGCCCCCAAACGGCCCACTTGTCCCTTTACTGCCCCTCTTAAATTCACTGGCCTGAAATGTCTTACCAACATTATACCATTTGAGCTTAGGGCCCCGAGCTCCATAACAATGTTGATAGTATTAGCACAGAAGTGCTTAGCCTGCTCAGTCACCAACACCCTGTTACTGGCAATAGCACCCCAACTTCTCTTGGAAGTTCTTGGGTGGATTTGCCTCATGATTAAGACACTCAGTCCCCTGAAAGACCAGTCAGCTAATCCAGGAGGAGGCAGTTACGTCTGGAGAGCCATCACCACACAACTTCGCAGAGAGCAGCATCTAAGGAAATGGAATTTGGGATGGGTAAGGTTTGACAGGGCGAGGATTCTTGGAGAATGCTGGGATGATGACCTGACTGTAGAAACTTGTGAGTGTGCAGGGAGCATTCTGGGCACACAGATGCCCAGATATCGCTAAGATATCTCTTATCTTTCTTCAAGGGTGCAGAAAATGAAGAAAGGAAAGAGAGAGAAGAAAAAAACACAAGCTACACAAACATTACAATTCTTTCTTCCAACTATGCCTTGGCCAGAGGTGGCATTTGGGAAATAACAGCAATCCTAACCCACCTTGAGCTAACCTGAGTGCATCTTAGTAGCCCAGCAGAAAGAGTGAAGACATTGGAATCAGAAGGATTCAGTCTCCCTTTAGTAGTCACATGATCTTGGACAGGTCATCTGAAAGACTCAGTTTCTTCATCTATAAAATGGGAATTGCAATTCCTTACCTTGTAAGCCAATTCGAGGATTAGAATTAATTAATGACTAGCATATAGGGAGTGCTTGGTAAGTTCCCTCCCCCTTAAGGCAAAGGATTGCAATGCCTTTCAAATATGGCATTTAGTTCCAAATTATCACCATCATTGACCAAGAAAATGCTAGCAGAGCCTTTTTATGTATCAGGAGAGAGGATAGAACATATTCATAACCAATTCCTTTTAGATTAACAGATGCCTATTGTCAATCTCAAAAAGTCAGTTATATCTTTCTTAATGTCAAAACCATTGGAAGAAAAATGTGAAAATTCAGACAACCAGTTGTACATTCTCTGTCTTCAAATATCCAGATATTTAGCCATGTGAAAGTATATGATGTGATGACTTTTCATTTGTCATCCATATAGCTTGGCCTTTTAGAGACAGAGTCATCAACATGGACACCAATGTCATTTTGAGTCTTCAGGTTTTCTGTCCTCATCAAGCTAGATCATGTGCCAAACTACTGACGCACTCTGCTCCCGAAGGAGGTCCAAGTATATCCCTTTATTCATATTCTAATGAGTCTTTTTGCTCTACTTCAAATTGAGCAGTTTTTAGAAAGAAGGTTTTTTATTTGTTAATGTTTATTTTTATTTTTGAGAGAGAGAACACACAAGTATAAGTAGAGGAGGGACAGACAGAGGAGGAGACAGAGGATCCAGAGTGAGCTCTACACTGACAGGCTGACAGCAGTGAGCCCAATATGGGGCTCGAACTCATGAACATTAAGAGAGAATGACCTGAGCCGAAATCAGTCACTCAACTGACTACACCCAGATGCCCCTAGAAAAGAAGGTTTTAAATAAATTTAGATTTTGTTAAGCAGCAATTAATCTTTTTTGTTAACTTCAGTTGTACTATTTAAAAATTTTCTGAGTGATAAAGTTTTTCATTAATATCACTGCTTTAAAATTCATCTTACACTTTCCCAGCATGTTTGAGATGTCTCCTGCCAGATCACATATAGGATTGCCAGCAGCCAAACATATTGTTTAAGAGGTGAGTCAGAGAGAAGTGAATCAAAGATTTTCAGATCTGAAGGGACCTCAAATTATCTGGCCCAATTCTCCATTTTATAGATGAAGTTAAGACCCAGAGGGATGAAATGATTTGTGCAAGGTAACACAAATAGGATATGGCAAAACTGGGCTAGAACCCAGGCTTCCCAAGTTCAGTTTCTTTCCTCTTAAAACAAAAACAGAACTCTGAAAGAAACAATAGCTAGCACAGTCATGATGGGCTATTGAAGAGAACTTGGACGTGGGGTGCATGGAGGAAATGTTTACAGTAGTTTCAAAGAACATAGGTTGATCATTCATTTACAAGTAATGGTGACCTGGAAAAGGGAGCACATCTGATATTCTAGAATTCTTATGGTATCTTACACTAATGCTGTGGTTCGCAATTAACAGTGATTTTGTTTCCCGTGGGATATTTGGCAATGTCTTGAGAAAGTTTGGGTTGTCACAACTAGGGTGGAAGGGATGCTACTAGTATCTAATGAGTGGAGGAGCAGGATGGTCTAGAGATCTGACAGTGCACTGGGCTGATCCCCCACAACAAATAATAATCTGGCCCATAGTGTCCATATTGACAAGACTGAGAATCTCTGGGCTAATAGTTCTCAACTTTATCAGAACCAACATCTACTTGTTAGAACCCCCTTTACTATCATGAAAATAAATTTCTAGGAATTACTATCTGTATCCACAATTAAATATAAAGGAGAAATAAAAGTAAAATATTTCATAAGAAAATCATCTGTAGCTCAGTATGTAAAATTCAAAGACAAGTACACTAGAATCATCACAAAGAAAGCCACCCATCAAGGGGCTGGTGACACAGATACTGCAAAGAATTCCGCTGCCCGTGACATGACTTCCTGAAATGGTGAACAACTCTGGATAAAACTTTGAACAAAAGAAAAGAAAATCTCTTGCTAATTCTAGTGTCAGCATATGTTGAAACCATGCAAAAGATAGTTTGTGCTTGTTCATAAAACAGAGTGGATGTCTAGTGGGACATCCAGGAGTCCTGCAGGTCATGCAGCACATTGTAGGTCAGGTGACACCCAGGCCCTCTCTACAAATTACCAGTAGCACCCCCAAATATTTTAAGAATCTAAACCCACATGCACATGCCTAAAATGTCTTCCCCTTTTGAACACCACCAATTTATTAAATAATGTGAATGTCTGTTTAATATAAGCTAATAATCATCTTGAATATAAAATAGCTTCATCAAACTTTTATGCAGCAAAATGGAAATCACTATGCATTCCCTTCAATTATAATCAGAATCTCTTTGATCGGCCTTTTGTTGGATTTTTTTTTAAAAAAAGCCAAATTGACTCCTAAAACTTCCCTCTTTATTAAAAACAAAAAACAAATAAAACAAAAAACCCCACACACGGCACCTATTTCACAACCATAAAAATAGTGTTTCTCTAATGATCTTATTTCCAAACATTTTCTTCTCTAAAACTGTCTTAATTTTTACTTTTTATTTTAATTTTTTTAATGCTTTTATTTTAAAATTAAAGAACCTTATGTCTAATTTTTTATTAAGTCCACAATGCTTACCTATGGATATGATAAGCAAAAAAAGCAAATCACATAAACAAAACCATGTACTTTCTGAAAAATAATTCCTTTTTTAAAGTAATTTTTAATGTAATTTATTTTTGAGAGAGGGAGATAGAGCACAAATGGGGGAGGGACACAGAGAGAGAGGGAGACACAGTATCTGAAGCAGTCTCCAGACTCTGAGCTATCAGCACAGAGCCTGATGTGGGGCTTGAACTCACAGACTGTGAGATCACAACCTGAGCTAAAGTTAGACTCTTAACTGACTGAGCCACCCAGGTGCCCCTCTGAAAAACTGTTCCTTAACTGAGTGATCAATACAGTACTTTCTCTCCTATTAGAATGGATATGTGCACATATTGTGATAGTTTAAGGAAGAGCTGTATTTCCATGCCATAATAAGATTTTGCAACAGCATACCCTTACCAGTTGATTAGCTTCTGTTTCTAAAACCAAGATACTATTTAAAAACACCAAATTATTACTCAAAAATTCTTAACTGATGTATAAATTGGAAGATTTAAATGGTCATCTCATAGTATCTAAAGATATGTGGAGGGAAATATTTTCTTTTACTCATTCTTGACCAGATAGAATTAAATCTTACTAAAAATAACTGATTGACAGCATCTTAAATCACAACCCAACATGTGTGTGTGGTCTGAAGGAGAGAGTGAGGATGGAAGAGTAGATATGCTCATGGGGTTTGTAGGTTACTCCTACTCATAATTCTTCACCTAGAGTCACATCAATTTTATCTGCTTTATTTGTATGCTTCCACAAGAGTTTGCTCCAACAAAGGATTTCCCCATCTAAAAAAAAAATTGAACACCAGAGCCCTAAGGGAAATTAGGCAGCAGACATAAAGAAATATAATGTAGGTCAAATTTCATCACAACAAATATTATTGTGACAAAAATCTCTATATAGCAAAAGATTTCTGAGCCCTAGGCAATAACCCATTTGTCTTCAGAAATATGCAATACAGCAAAATAAAAGAATCTGGACAATCTTTTTATTATAATGGCCTTTGACCTGTATTCCTTGCTTGGTGGAAAAATGAATCTTTAAGTTGGAATTCAGGGTTGCTAGTTTCCTCTAGGTACAGCCATTTCCTTTTCAATCTGCTTGAAGTTCGCCAAATGTTTATAGTGAAATAAAAGACTTGAGTGGTGGTTCAAGGCCACACCTAGAAATGTGCTCCGTAAACCCTAAGTGATTACTATTCAACTTTGATTCCAAGAAAAGGAGGAACAGTAATCACAAGAGCGATATTAAGTCCCCACATGGTAGATTCAGCTGGTTGTCACACAATGTCCATTCTCTCCTTCTTTCTTGTTATTTGAAATCGGACTTTTAACTACACACATTGACATCCAACATATAATCCACATTCCCCAGTCTCCCTTGATTTAAATGTGGCTAATGAAATGTAAAAATATTGTGTTGATCTTCAGAGAAAGTCACCACCGTGGATGGTTTTAGCAGAGAGAAACTGCCATCTTCCTGTTTCTGAAAGTCAGTAATAATGGCTAGAATTTCTGCTATCTGGGAAAATTAGTTGTTCTTGAGGTTGGAAGCCATATGGTGTGAAGCAGAAAAAAAAAAAAAAACAGAATTGTCTTGAGTTCCTAATGCTTTTGGAGAGTCACCAAAAAGCCCTGGATCACCTGTTTCTGAACTACTGTTGTGCAGAAGAATAAATACTTGTGTGACTTATCCATTGTGGTTAGCATTCTGTTACTATCAGCCAAACAATTGATAGAGCATCCTATCCTAACCAGTATATCCTTCTTTACTATATACTTTGAGATTATAGTGCCTGCATTTGTCTGTTCACTTAAATTATACTCCATACATTTACTGTGTATGAGGGCCTGTCCTGGGACTTAAGGTTTCAGTAGCTGAGATCAATCAGATTGAAATCTCCTTAATTCCAGTCATTGTAATGGGCAGCATGATATCCTTAATGGAGCTTCTAGGGCCACACTAGAATATGCCTTTACGTTCTAATACAGCTTCCCATGTGCTACATTATTTTTTTAAACAATTTTCATCTTTTTCAGGTTTATTGAATTTACCTATTGATATAATAAACTGCATATTTTAAGGGCATAATTTGGTAAGGTTTCAAATATATATATGCGCTCATGAAACCATCACCACATTCAAGACAGTAAATACAGCCATCATCGCTAAATGTTTCCTGTTTCCTTGCAAATCCTTTCCATCTACCCTTCCCACCTCCAACCCCATTCTTAGGCAACCATTCATCTGCATTCTCTTACTATATGTTAGCTTGCATTTCATTTTTTAGAGTTTCTTATGAATACACTAGTTTCTTTACCAACAATGCTTATAGAAAAGCACATGACTGTATACTCTCATATTTTACTCAATCTAGAGACCTAATCTGTTTCTCAGATCCAAAATGGCAACTATTTTGTTATTGTTTTTCTATAATTTATAGGACTTTATCTGCGGTTAGCTACATACAGATACAAAAGGAGTCATTAATGTTCACCCTTCTTATAAGTGTGGATAGATATCAAGATGGGACTTACACATATCATATGATTGCTGAAACAAAGAAATTACTAACAAGAATTCCCACTTAATTCAGGATTTTACCGACTTCTACACTCTATATTCATTCTTAGGGTATAAAGAGTGCACACACACACACACACACACACACACACACACAAACATTAGCTTTTTTAAAGAATTTCAAATGTTGGGGCAGTTGGGTGGCTCAGTTGGCTAAGTGTCCCAACTCTTGATTTTGGCTCAGGTCATGTTCTTAATGTTTGTGAGATCAAGCCCAGCATCTGGCTCTATGCTGGCAGGGTGGAGCCTGCTTGGGATTCTCTCTCTCCTCCCCTCTCTCACTCGTTATCTCTCTCAGAATAAATAAATAAATAATTTTTTTAAGAATTTGAACTGTGTTAAGTATATGGAGTTTTTATGGCATCCTATATTTTTGCTCACTGGTCTCAACCAGTGTCTTTGAGATACATATTAATTCTTATTTCAACTCATAAGAAGCCAAACATCTTAGTAATTGTGGAGTGTAATTTCCCAAGACATCTTTGAGAAAGGATCCTTTTTTGAGGGAAGACCATGTCTAAGGAATCCCTTATACCACATAATAAGGCTCTGGAAATTGAAAGACATCACTGAGATACCACCTCACGCCAGTCAGAGTAGCTAAAATGTACAAATCAGGAGACTATAGATGCTGACAAGAATGTGGAGAAATGGGAACCCTCCTACACTGTTGATGGGAATGCAAACTGGTTAGCTACTCTAGAAACAGTGGGGAGCTTCCTCAAAAAATTAAAAATAGAACTCCCCTAAGCCCAGCAATAGTAATCCTAGGAATTAACCCAAGGGATACAGGAGTGCTGATGCATAGGTGCACATGTACCCCAATGTCTATAGCAACACTTTCAACAATAGCCAAATTATGGAAAGAGCCTCAATGTCCATCAACTGACAAATGGATCAAGAAGATGTGGTTTATATATACAATGGAGTATTACATGGCAATGAGAAAGAATGAAATCTGGTCATTTGCAGCAACATAGAACTGGAGGGTATTATGCTAAGTGAAATAAGTCAGTCAGAGAAAGACAGATACCATATGTTTTCACTAATATGTGGATCTGGACAAAATAACATAAGACCATGGGGGAGGGGGAGGGGGAAAAACGTTACAGAGTGGGAGGGAGACAAACCAGGAGACTCCTAAATACTAAGAACAAACTGAGGGTGGATGGGGGGTGGGGGAGAGGGGAAAGTGGGTAATGGGCATGGAGGAGGGCACTTGTTGGGATGAGCACTGAGTGTTGTATGAAAACCAATTTGATAATAAATTATATTTTAAATAATAAAATAAAAATCTTATCTGAATGGGTTTGACCCAAACTTATAAAAGATCTCATCCCATGCAGAGGGGAAAGCAATTAAGAAAGCCTCCTTATTAGCTGGTATAGACCATCATGGGTGACCCTTACCTCCATCCCCACTTCCCACTTCTTCCAGATCATTAAACATTGATGTCTACTATTGATGACTAGACCATGCCAAAGACAGTAGACTAGGGGAAGTAAACTTTAGAAGTCCCTGTGCTCAGGGACTTATATTTCTCTTTCTACTCTTGGACCCCTTTCTGAATTCCTCCAAGATATTTGGATTAGAGTCCCATTTTGCCAACAGTGCATCTGTTTTCTCCTTCCACTAAAGAACTCATGTGTAGGTTGGAAATGGTTCATTAACTGTAAGAAGATAGGTTCCTGCAAACCAGGGCAGAGCCAAAACCGGTAAGCCATTAGGTTTTTTTGTTTGCATGTTTTATAGCACTCTTATTCACCAACCATGGTGTAAGGATTTCTGACGTGCTTCTGACCTCTCATGGGTAAGTAACTGGCACCTCAGTCCCATGTAGCCAGCACACAAGGCTCTTTGTTCATTCCATAGGCAGTGCTGCCCAACCTTGTAGTCTGGACTCATGTAGGAAATGACTTAGGTGATGTGATTCGAAAGGTACTGGAAAATTCTTTCCCTCCTCCCCCTTTTCCCACCACCCAGCAAATACCTCACCAAATACTGCATATGTATCCCAGATTGCTGTTACCTGATTACAAAGTCATTTTAAACTATCCACACTGCAAGTGTTGACCATTAAGTTAACATGATACTACCTGATTAAATGAAAATGTACAGGTTAGAGAATATGCCAGCTGTACCTCTTCAACTTGGTAGTCTCCAGAGGACCATCTATCACCACTTTGATTCTTTTGCTGTGCCTTGTGTTTCAAAGGTGCTCAATAATTATTTATTTACTTCCCAAAAAGAGATGTAAAAAGAATGCATGAAACACTGACTGGTAAACTTTCACTCAGTCTGTTAGGCACATAAGTACCTCAATACATACTGACTGAATGAGTGACCACTTGTGATATTTGACCAAATTTACCTTGAATTCTCTTAGTATTACCTTAACTCTCTTAGTATTCTGAGTATCTTTTATGTTCCTCTTAGAGTTCTAAACAAATAACTCTGAATGTCTCTGGACCCATATGAGCAAAATAATCTGATTCCTATTTGAAAAATAGAGTAAGTTCCAGCTCCCTGGAGGAGAGACAGTAGTGGAGTAGTGGGAGTGCAGAGGGGTGGGAATGGAGACTTGGAGGGCAGTCTGGGCCCTGCTGTTCCTGATGCCATTCCTGATGGCAGTCAAGCCATTGGCCAGACAAAATACTTTTGAGTATGAGACAAAGGTGCTAATAAAAATTCAGCTAGAACAACCAATGGGGGCACAAACTCAGCCTACAAATCTAGGCAAACCTATTTCTTCTGGGAACCTCAATTTCATTATCTATAAAATTGAGAGTAAGACAAACTGACCTGTGTGGTCTCTTCCACTCCCAACCATTTAGTTGAGAGCCAATCCTTATTTCTTACTCCTAAATTCTCATCTACATTTAAAATACATTTCTCTGTTTATTCACTTCTCTTACATCTCTATTTAATGGAAATTTCTGGTCACACAAAATCCCCTTGGAGACCATTTCAGGGGAATTGGTCTCTCTAATAGTCTGTTTTCTGATGTGCAACAGCTTTCAGAACTTAGGCAGAAGCACAGTTATCCAGAGGGAAGTGTGGACCACTATTTCCAGGCATTCTTACATGAATGTGATTTTCCTTTTTAATTATAGCAAGCAAAGATTAATAGGAACAGCCATGGGAAGACTGATGCAGGATATTTATTTTTCATAGCTGTACCCTTTCCCTTGAACTCCAATTTTCTAGAGCTGTCATATTTCCATTCATCAGCTATTCTTAAGCCACAAGGCTTGCACAACTTTATTCTGAAATAGCCAATAGTTTACATATGACCCTTCTTCCCAGTCCACAAGAATAACAATCTACTACTTATACATGTATTATTTCACTTGATCCTTGCCTCCATCCTGTGTGAAAATTACATTAGATGACTCAGAGAGAACAAGTGACTTGTCTGAAAAGACAGCCAGCAAGCATCAGAGATTTTATTATGCCATACTGTGTCTCAGGAAATCCTATGATTCATGAGGTGAGAAAAGACTAACAATACTTAGTAACTTCTGTTTTATAAAATATTGAACTATTTTTAAATACCCAAAATATAATTGTACAAATGGGGCGCACACACACACACACACACACACACACACACACACACACACACTACAGTCAGTTATGGGTCCAGTAGGAAATTCTTACTCAACATTTATTGATTCCTTCAACATAACTATCCTTTATCTCCAGCTAAGGAGACGTCAAAGATAACTCTTGCTGAAAAAGGTTTTGGAGGATATTGGAGCCAACACCAATGGTTTTGTATACTGATTTTTAAAAACCACCTTTCTCATTTAACCACATGTAAATTGATAGAATAGAAGATATTCATTGTTGTAATTGCAGATTTAAAAGGAACATCCACAATAAGTCTTTCAGTCTGTCAACTTTTAAAGGGAATATTAGATACTTCATTTTAAGAATGGTGACTCTCTCAAAGCCTTTTGCATGCTCATTAGGAAAAAGAAGGTTAATGAGTCTAAAGACTCGTGGAAGAAACCACTGGACTATCTGGAATGATCCTCTTGCTCCCAGTTACAGCTGCCAAGGAAACGAAGTTACCTACCTCTCCAGAAAGACTTGGGATTGGATTTCAAAATTTAGGTGCTCTAAATAATCACTAAGTATACTCAAATCCATGTTAAATGCTGAAGTATTTATAAATATTTCTTTTAAATACACAAATTTTTAAGTTCATCCAGACAGGTGCAGGGATATATCATGTGCCAACAAACTGTCAAAGCTTTTGACAAAGAATCAACAAATTGTGGCAATGTTTTTAGAAGAGCACAGGTCTTTGTGTGACATAAAATCCAATGCCAAGGAAAATCACCAGCTCCATCTGCAGTAACTCATTAAAAAAAAAAAAAGATTAAAAAAGAATTCCCATTTTTCTACAGATGTCATTTGCTTTGCCAAGAAATTTAGTCATGTAAACCATTACTATGCCTGACTTAGCCTTAAAAGCCTTTGGACCTAATAAGTGATCAAGGTGTGGGAACACAATCTAAATTCCGGTTCTCAAAGCTGAGTTAAGAGACTCTGACAAATTCAACTAATCTCTGCCAAAGAACAGTGAAGCCACAAGAGATTGAACTCAGAAGAGGTACATGCCAATGTTTTCTTGAAGAGTAACAACTTACAACAGGAAACTCAGATAATTGTTTAAAGTGTTGCTGGAACATTAATTCATTACACACTGGGAAGTCATTCACTTATAAGATGGTTTTTGAACTGATTTTGACATTGTTTTGTACCTTTTTCAGCTGTAAGTACTAGGCTACCAGGATCAGAAATAGATATGCCCAAAGATCAGGGTTGAGTTTCATGTTTGTTGGTCAGCTACTATTTACTAAAGACTCAATAAAGGCAAGGTTGTCTACTAGGAATCACAGGATTTTTAGTCACGTGACACATGAACAACACCAACAATAGTTGTGTGACTTCTGCCTTCAGTGTCTGTCCTCTAGTTGGGGGAAATATCAACACCTACCAAGGTAACCCACAAATATAAGGTAATAAAAAGTAAACATCCAATGGAACAGATACATGGTAACTATTGGAGGAGTTCAGATAAGGAATAGGTAACTTCAGGAAGAAGTGATCAAGAAAATCATTATATAAAGGGAAGGATAGAAAGTGGGCTCTGAAAACTGGTTAAGCACTTAAAAGACAAGGGGTAGAATTTTTGGCAAAAGAAACAGCTAGGGTAAATGAGCAGATGTGAGTGACGTGGGGAGAGTGGTAGAGGAGTTTGAAAATAGAGGCAGTGAAGATTAGAGTTTTCAATGCAGGGTAAGTAGTTTGGAATTATCTATAGGCATTAAAACTAGTGAGGGTTTTTGAGCAGGAATATACATATATAGGAATATATAATATGTATCTAAACATATGTATAATATTAATATATTTATATTAAACATATATTAACATATTAAAGTTAATGTATCATGAAATAATAATAATATACATATATATTAATATATATTTAATTAGGAAATGAGGTTCCAGTTAGATTTAAGAATACAAAAGTTAAGGGGTGCCTGGGTAGCTCAATCAGTCAATTCTCTGGCTCTTGGTTTTGGCTCAGATCATGATCTCATCAATCATGAAACTAAACCCCATGTCAGGCTTTGTGCTGACAGTACAGAGCTTGCCTGAGATTCTCCCTCCCTCTCTCTCACTCATGCTCAGTCTCTTTCACTCTCTCAAAATAAATAACATTAAAAAAAAAAAGAAGAATATGAAACTTAAGAGTTGAGAGTACCAGGTAGGAATTTATTCTGACTTCTACTTTGAAGTTAAAATTAAAAGCTCAAAATTATTGAACCCACAGAATGTCTAAAACCATTGTAGATGCTACAGGAAACAAATGATTAGTAAGAAATCATTTGCCTTTGAGAATTAGAAAAAAATTTGCCCTGAAATACAAAAACAAAGAAAACATCTGTTTCAGTTAATTGTTATGTTCAAGCACAAGAACATATGAAAATAAAATAGACTAAAATTAAAAGGTAGCAGTGGAAAGAAACTATAAAAATGATATCAAGGATATTAAAAATATTATAGCATAACAAAAGAAAAAAACACTTTGGAGGTTAAAAAGACTAGAATTATCAAGAACAAAGGTTAAATCCTTGAAAGGCAGACAAATTTAAGAACTTAAGTTACTTAAGAGAAAATGGATAAAAGAGAGAGTAAAACTCCAGTAATAATCCTGCTTGGAAATTCCAGATTTTACTAACAGAACCCAAAATTGAAAAATTGGAGAAACTTAAGAAGAAATAAAAGTCTGTTAAATGTTCCTTCCTATATTTTAGAAAACATGTTTTTTAATCTAAAATTAAAACAAAAGAGATTAAAGAATGCTTTTGAAAAATTGAAAGGTTTCCACCAATAGTTGAATTGAAACGAAATAAGATCAGTGCATCTTACGCTTTGCAGGTAATACCTCAATAGAGCACAACAAAGGTTTCCAAGACTTGAAGATTATTATTTCTATATTATTTAAGTAATTTCAGAACTTGATGTTAAATCTCTAATTCATTTTCTGAAGCTCTCATATCCTGATTATAAACCTTTTGTTGAGAAGACATAGTAGGAATGAATAGAATATAAAAATTGAGTTTGAAACACACACACACACACACACACACACACACACACACACACCCTGTACCAAACTGAATCTAACATTATGCTACACGAATAAAAAATTATGAGCAAATCACCTTTAATTCTGAAAAATGAGTATAGTGTATCACAGTAAAATCAAAGTATTAAAAAACACTGTCATTTGATAGACATTGTAGAAGATTTTGATAATATTAAGCATTTATTTATGATTTTAAAAATCAGCTACATAGGAATAGTAAGGCAATTCTTCAAATGTTAAAATGTATATCATAGAACACCCATACTTAATATCATAATTAATGTGAAATACTGGAATCATTTCCATTAAATTCAGAAACAAGATAAGTCTAATATTTCAATAATTATTTAATTCTATTCTGGAGATGCAATGTAATAATACAAGAAAGAAAAAGAAAGTAAAACATTTTAAAATGTAAAATTGTGGAGCAGCAACTTTCTTATAACTGTAAAATGGACCAATTACATAATAAATTGGTATCACTTCCTAATATATAGAAAAGATAAGTTACATTAATTTTTTAAATGTTTATCTATTTTTGAGAGAGAGAGACGAGAAACAGAGCGCCAGCAGGAGATGGGCAGAAAGAGGGAGACACAGAATCCGAAGCAGGCCTCAGGCTCTGAGCCTAATGTAGGGCTCAAACCCACAAACAGTGAGATCATGACCTGAGCCCAGTCGGAAGCTCAACCAACTGAGCCACCCAGGCACCTCAGAAATAAATTACATTTTAAATGAAAAATAAAATGACCGTAAAGCCAGGTTAAATAATCATAGGTTAATTTATGGTGGTGGAAAACACTGCAAATTAAACTTTTAAAAAGAAAATAAACAGTATTTGGGAAAAATCTCTTTAAAAAAATCAAAATTTAACCCAAGTTTTACATCCCTGACATAGAGAGTATTTTTTCTGTACTTGCTGCAAATTACAAATAAGATGCAAACATACCAATAAGAAAAATGGGCAAATGTCACAAGTAGGAAAATTGCAAAATGAAAAAATAAAAGAGCTAAAATTTTTGATGATAAATTTAATTAATTAATTATTGCTTTTACCACACAAATCAAACTGATGACCTTAAAAATAAAAATGACAATATCTCTAACCAGCAAGAAACTGAAAATAGCCTAAATGAATAAAAATAGGTAATTGGCTAATTATGTGACTGTACCATGAAAAACTGTGTTTGATTATAATCCTATGGTATGGAAGCAAACGCCAAGTGAAAATATAGACAGTTACTGTTTAGCAAATAAGATAAGTTGCCTAATATCTTTATAATAAATATTCATTTTAAAGACTAGAGCATACATACCAAAATATTAAAAACATTGTTTTCTCTATGTAATAGAAATAGGAATGAATAATACTTTTGTCTTTTTTATTCTTTTTTGCGACACTGTCCAATTTTGTCTCCATTAAAAGTAAATAAAATGACTTTTTGGCAATCAGAAGAAAATGTATAAGTGAATGAGAAAGACATGTGCCATAAAATTTTAAAATTAGCCATAACTCTGATTAATAGAAGTAAATTTTCTTAGTTATTTTTCAGCAGAAAAAGAGATAGAGATGCATGTTCTAATCCTGAAGTACTGTTTAAAAGAAGAAAAGAAAAAGAAAAAAATGAAAAAGTGAAAGGAGAAGGAATATTAGGCAAAGCTCTGACAGTAAGATAAATGAATTTTTTGATTCCAGATTTTTATAGGTTGCTAATACCAAAGATCAGAAAAATAATAATTGTTCAGACTTAATTAGTGCTATTGCAACCCTTAGCCAAAATGAAAAAATAGGAAGAAATCTACCCAGTGATAGATCCTATAGAAGCATGTATTTCCCTGGAATATAAGGTGCTGTGGCCATATGATGCAGGCTGCATGTTTTTTCAGTTAAGCATCATCAGCTGGTGTGAAAACAAGAAGAGTTTACTGAAACACAGTCATGTAACATGACCACTAATGTTTTGAAAACATTTAACTCTGGATCCAACAGGAGCTATAAGTATAGATACCTAGATCCAATTTTCTGTTGGCACTGGGAAGTAGAAAAATAGTCTCTGAAGTACTGGCAGTGTTTGCAAGGTAGTAAGCACGGAAAATAGAAAATAATTTAATATGGTTCTAAATGGTACTTGTGAAATGTCTTTAAAAATAAATCCTTTCTGACTCTTCATTATGTTGCACAAATGAGAGGCCCAAAAATTATGGCTCAACACCCATTTTACATTCAAGGTCAGATAGGCAACAATCAGGAGATGATATTTTATTCTCCTGCACATATGAAATTCTGTTTGAACTCATCAAAGTGAATTTATAGATGTGCTAAAGTATCCAATGAGAAGATTGCATGTAAGTAGCACAAGTTCCCTACTCGGCTTCCTAATGCAAGTAAATTACTAGCCAGGCATTACTTGGTATAGAGGAGAGAAGTTAATAATTTTTGTCCCAACCTTGACCAAAATGCAGGCCTGGATTTTTAAGGACAACAAATTTAAATATCTTGACAGTGATCATTCAGGGATATTACTGAATAGGAGACATTCACAAGAAGCCTTTTCCCCTTTGCCAGCATCTCTATAACTACTGGGAACTTGGGGGAATGCAAACAAAATATCTGAGTGTAAACGGACCCAGAGTTGAATATTTATCCACTGCAACTTAATCTGAAGAGACGTTCTTTTAGCATTTAGGGTTTGGTTGAATCCCACAAAAACCCAGCAATATTTAGAACCAAAATTGGATGCCCTGTCCTTAGTTCACCTCCCCATATCAGACTTCTGTGGGTGTAAGTAAATCTCATGATGTTAAATTGTATTGTGACATCTATTCCATTCCAATTCATGTCAGAATGGAATTCAACATCTTCTTTGTGGTTGAAATTATGTTGTAGTTTTCATTAGAGGTTTTCTTCTTGATATTTTAGAGGTGTAAATTTACATATTCCAAAAGCAGTCCTCCCTAGGCATGGAGAGGAGGCTCTGAGAAGGGGAAGGATGCAGTTTCACAAGTGAGTGGTAGAAAGTGTTTTGTTAATCCTTAATAGCAAAACAATAGAGGAAAGATTTGAGGATACCCCATATAATTAATAGAGTAGAACTAAGCATAGTACACATGCTTCCAAGAAGATCACAGAATGCACCGTGGAAATAAGCAATACAGTGGTTAATCGCTTCAGAGAAATCATGCAGAAAGTACTACACGTACCACATCCAAGAGAATGACCAAACCTCTTCAAAATCATCCCATCTGGTAAGTCTTTTCCAAGCTCAAATCACCCGGCCATCCTTAACCATCCTCCACCCATCAGGTGTATAAAGCTAGCCATAGATCTTCAGCAAATAACAAAATCCTCCTGTCCATCTAAAAGACCCAAAAGTGTTTTGTAAGCTCAAGTGTGGAAGGAAAGAGAAGGACAGATTACCAACTTGGGTATTCAAGGGAGGTATGGGGTGGGGCAATGGTGTTTGGGATCATACTAAGAACACAGATAAACTGACCTCATGCATGAGGAAGAGGATTCAAACTCAAATCAAAACCATGTCGTTCAGAACACTTTCAAGAGCAAAACATGATCCTCTGGAATAACTGTACTAAGCAAATGAGTCTTAGTCGTGTCAAATATTTCTGTGTTTAAGAAACAGATTTTTCCATCTCCATTATTCATAAACCAACCATTCAACTCTGAAAGATTTTTAGATCTCTTTCATAGTCCCTGAAATCTGTGTTGATATCCACAGTTGTCCAAACATACAGGATTGAGCTGTTATGATTTTAATTAAATTTGTGCAAAGTGTCATATTAAAAGCAAATCTAACCAAAATACGGTGAAGCAAGAGGGTGAGGCTAAAAACAATATTAACAGCTAGTGTTTTGCGGTTTCTCTTCAAACACCAAAGGAGATGAACTGGGGTGATGGAATATTGGCTAATAAATTTCCAGAGGAAAAAAGAAGCCCCCTCTCTTTTCAGTCGTTAAGCACAGGAGAGGGAAGGACCTTAGTTAAGTATTGTTCATCCTGTTTCTCTAAGTTCAATTCAGTGGAATGAATTTGGTGACACACCAGGGAATTCTGTAGCAAGGTAAATTTTGCACCCAGAATATTTTATGTACTAAACATATACTTAGAGCTGAATTTTCTAAACATAGGCATTGAAAAATTCAGAACAAAATACCCACAGAGTCTTAACTCTTAGAGGGCTAGGTGAGGGGACATCACCATCAACTTCAAAATACAGTGTATATAAAACATTGTTAAATAGGTTAATGTGCCAATTTTACTTGTCTTCCTGCAGCTCTGATCTAAACAAGTTGCACACATAAGTGATGCTATATGCATAAGGTTTTGCATTAAGTTTGCAATGTCAGGTTTGTTTATAAAAATCATATTTTTAACTGCTGGCCCCTGGGGCTCTGTTCTGGGCAGTTACAAATTCCAGCCAGTTCGATTCTGATTTTTAAAGAAACAGTTCTCATTTCCATAAACTTTCAAGGGAGACATTTCAGACTTGGAACAGAACTCTTGGTTTATGTTTTCTGTGGCCTTCCAAACTTACAATTAAGTTTATTTACTTAGCACAGAAACTGCACTCCTGTTGGCCATGACTGGCGGGTGGCCACCACCAGCGCTTGAGGGGCTCCCAGTGTTTCTATTCCTTCTCTTTCCCTCTCTCTGTGCCTGACCACCACTACTGTGAAAAACTTTCCTCAGTGCTTTTGAGAGCACTTACCAAGCTATTTGGAACTTTTAACTCCATTCATAAACCTAGTGGCAGACCGGTAGTTAATAAGAGGCAGAAATCTTTATAGTCATTTGCACAGTGGTTGAAATCCTGGCTTCTGTAATTTATGCCCCACCATAACAATGCTCATAAGCAGCTGTGGAACAGAAGATTCCTGGATCTGCTGCCACTTCAAGGAAAATACAGAGAATTTGCAGAATATTTATGAGAAATAACTGCATGTATTTTGCTTTGCAGTCCATCCAAACATGTTAATGTTGGAGTAGTTTTTTTGCACAGAATTTTAACTTGATGTTTTTCTCCATCCATTTCTTTTTTTACCCCCTATTTAGCTTAAGAGCACTAAAACATAAAGGAAACGTGATTATGAGGTTCTAGAAATGTGCTGTAGCTGGGCTTCCCAGATAAGATGTTCATTAAAGGAACAGCCTTTTATGTTATGAAAACTATGTGGATTACTACAGTGTGTCTCGAAACGTCAATATGGGTTGGGGGCCAAACGGTCATGACTCTCACAGCTAATTACTCATGCTCCATCCAGGAAGTACTCTTGTTTGCAATGTGGCTTAAGCTTGTATAAACTTGATTCTTTGATATAAAAAAATTATCTAGGGAAAAATTATGTGTTCAGTACAACTCACCCGGGTGAGCTTTCAGGGTGAGCTGATCCAGGGAAATGGACAGACTAGAGACCTTCTTCTGGACGCTGTCCATAAATACTGCTCTGCCATCTCTCCTCTCCAGGTAACTCTCCTATATTCCATTCAGAGAACTCTAGAATACTCCCTGAGATGCTATAATTTACAAAGTAATCTCTGAGAAATGTCATTTTTACATGGCAAATGGGACTGAGGTAGGAGTCACATGGCTGATGGCACCCTTGCATTAGGCACCATCTGTGACTATTTCATAACACTTACAGTGTTAGACTTTAGAGCTGCATCATAGAATTGTAGTGTGGGGAAGGTAACAGATTTATCTAAGTCCATTAGTATGTACAGACAGTTGTCTGTCATCTTAAAAAAGATTTCTATCAACATCATCACCATTTTTAGCCTCAGCATCCAAGACTATTCATGTAGTGCTTATTTATCAATAGCACCAGGGTATCTTTCTAATTTAAAATATAAATAAATAAAATGTATGAAATATCACTTTTGTCCATTAGAAGGATCCAGCCTCAGACACAGTAGTAGATAACTGTTTTTTTAACCTCATGTCCATTTCCTCTTCTTGATAGCTCTTGGGTTTTCTTGGGGGAATTACCTATTTTCTATTGTGAGTAGTTTTGGTGGCCTGGTAAGGCAACATACCATTAGAGAGTTGAAGAGGTCTCTAGATATCCTTTCCTTCTTCCTTCTCCCAGATTTTGATAATGATCACATCACCCAGCAATCTCCTTGAGTATTCCCTAGAAATTCTGGAGCCATTTTCATTTCCCAATATGTCCATTCTCATAGCCAAAAAGTTATCAGTTATGTCAATTACAGTCCATAAATATTTCTTAAATCTCTTTTTTATCCCCACTTCTCTTCTAGGTCATAGTTAGGGCCCTTGGCATGAGTCCCCTATACTAACGAAATGGTGTCCTCATCAGTTCACCTCCTCCCACCTCTCTCCACCCCAACTCTGCAATAATAAAAGCAACTCAAACAAAGTAGTTGAGACCTTATGATGGTCCGGGCATTAAACTAAACACTTTTTAAAATCTAATCTTCAGGGGCCCCTGGGTACCTCAGTTGGTTAAGTATCCAACTTGGGCTCAGGTCATGATCTCATGGGTTCGTGGGTTTGAGCCCCACATCTGGCTCTGTGCTGACAGCTCAGAGCCTGAGCCTGCTTTGGATTCTGTGTCTCTCTCTTTCTCTGCTCCTTTCACCTTGCACTCAGTCTTTCTCCCAAAAATTATAAACATTAAAATATTTTTAATTTAAAAAATCTAGTCTTCATAACTCTCCTGAAGTAGATATTATTTTTCTCCCTTTAAAGACCAAGAAAGCAAGGCTCAGAGATCATAAGAAATTTGCCTGTGATCACCCAGCTAATACCCATCCTAGCCAAGATTTGAATTCAGTTCTGTATGGTCTACAGCCATACCACCCTGAACGCGCCCGATCTCGTCTGAATTCAGTTCTGTATTACTCTAAATTCTGTGCTCTAAAGGAGGTAGAAATAGTTATATCCTCTCACACAGGTGGCAGAATAATCTTTCCAAATGTTATTCATTGCTGGAAAGCATTTCTGAAGTAAAGCAGGGGCCTCCCACAACAGGTGTCCACCCCTCACTCATATTTTGCTTGAGCACCAACTCCCAAGGTGCCTAGCTGACTGGTATCAGAACTTGTGAAGGAACTTATAGGAGTTTCTTCTTTTGTGATTATAGGAACAAATATTACATTTCTCAAGAAACCTGGAAAAACAGGCTATTGACCCCTGCTCACAAAAGAACTAACTCTTGCCTTTGCTATGCTAAAAACATTGCCTTGTATTTGAATGCTAAAGATACTTTTCCTTCCCCATGTGATAAGCATCTAGTCACCTACTTCAGTCACTATTGATAAAGATTATGCTTGAGTCTTCTACCAATCTATGTTCTGGGAAATTTTTACATACCAAAGAATCTGTCTTCAGAAATCATTGTCTAAGGCAATTGCCACTTCTATTTTGTACCCCATACGCTTTTTCAGTAAATAAAGCTGACTCTCCAATCAGTGCAAAGATGCCTGTCTGGTGATCAGAAAGAAGCCAAAGCTCTCTCACTCCCTTTCGCTGACATCGTCCATCCTTCATCCTTCGGGGAGCCCTGGACCTGCCTGAGCTGGACTCCGGCAATTCATTTTACTGCTGACAACTCTGATGATTCTATATCCATGGGCTGTACAATAAAGTCATAAACAAGTGAAGCTTTCAGAGTCTGCATGACTTAGCTTTTCTAACCACCTTTCTTGCTAATCACTATGCTCACCAGAGACCCAGACATTCAACCATCCCTGACTCCTTCGTGTCATCAAACAACACTCTCTTATGCCTCCTTATTTTTTTTTGCATATGCTGCACCTTCGGTTAGTAAGGCTGGTTCTGTCTCCTTCCATCAGGAAACTCCCTGCTCAGTCTTCCATAGGCATCTGAGATGTGATTTCTCTCTGGGACCATCCATGGATTCCCCTGGCCAAAGTAATCTCCACTTCTCCAATATACCCATTTTCACTTTGATCTCCTCTATTTGAGTCCTCATCACACTGTACTCTGAGTACTTGGCTTATGCATTTCCCCCCTCGACTGTGGCTTCTTCAAGGTCTGTGCTTTATTGGTTTTCTATCCCAGCTTCTGCCCTGCCCCACTTTATCCTCCACCTAGTAATCCCACCTCTACCTTCCCTATCCCTCCTTTTATGGAATCTACCACAGGACCTCTCAGCTATTTCTTAAGAGGCCAAAGACACACCTGCTCAGAACCCCTACACTGACCATTCTTTCTGCTTAGAAGGCTCTTCATCCAGAGGTCTATCTGAATGTTCCTCTTACTTCATTCAGTTCTCTGCCAAATGTCAGCTCCTTCAAGAAAACTTCTCTGACCATTCACATAAGATATAAACATGAAGTCACAACCGCCATCACATCCTTCACCCTTCTTCCTATTCTTCACACTGACCATCATCTGTCACTGTTACCTACCTGGGTGTGTATTTACCGGTCTTCCAAGCTGACTGAAAATGAAGCCTTATTAGGGCAGGCCTGTGACTGCTTTCTCAGTGCTATACCCCCAGGGCTTTTACCAGCAGCTACTTAGTAGGCATAAATGAACGTGTGAATCTCCTCCCCCATTATCCAGTATTTACAACATTGCCAGTATCACTTCAGGGGCTCAAAACATATTTGGTAGAAGCTGAGTGAATTGTGGGATGAATTATCAGGAATTGCCATGGAATTCCCCTTACAAACCTGACAGGTCATAAAAGCTTCTTACGCCCAAAGAGATATTTCAGAAGTTAATTAAATAATAAGAGGATCCTAATTTGACAGACAGTAAAGCAGAACAAAAGAGAAGAGAGAGTTCCAAAACGTAACTCACAAAATTTTTTAGAGATGTTGCACTGCAGGATCTTGTGACCCACTCTGTCACAAATGTCTTCATATATAAGTCCTTCCTGATGTCATCTCCAGACAGAAACCAGCTTCTCCTTGTTAGCCCACAGCCCCTTCACAGACAGGAATGCTCTAAATCAGGAACCCCTAATCCTTTCCTTTCTAAGTGAAACAAAGCTGGAATTCTCATCTGGGACCATGTCCCAGAATTCTATTTAAGTCCATTTTAGCATAACCTTTGAGCTATCATTAAGTCTTCTTGGCCTGAAAGGAGCCAGGTGTCACGGGAAAATACTCCTACTCTCTGCTCTAGCTGTCAGGAAGTAGAAGGAAACCCTACAGTTCCTCCCAATGTTATTTTCTCCCTCTTTTTAAGTGTCCTGAGGTATCGTGGGATAAAATATTGACCTTCGTTTGTGAGGCAAATGTGATAACCACTACACTACAGAAACCGATCTGACCTTCATTTGTAAATGACTATAGTTTCCTCTTTAACAACAATGCCACTTAATCGATCTTTCTTTTTTTAAAGCTTATTTACTTATTTTGAGAGGGAGAGAATGCTCACCAGAGTTGGGGAGGGACAGAGAGAGAGGAAAAAGAGATCCCAAACAGGCTCTATGCTGTCAGCACAGAGCCCAGTACAGGGCTCTGTCTCACAAACTGTGAGATCATGATCTAAGTCAAAATCAGGAGTTGGTACACTTAACTGACTAAGCCACCCAGGTGCCCCTCAATATTTATTTCTTGTAAATACAAAATATATTCTATGTATTTTGGTTCTGTGAAGTCTCTCTCTCTCTCCCTCCCTCCCTACTTCTACCTTTCCTTCCCTCTGCCTCTCCTTCCCTCCTTCCCTCCTTCTGAGATCACTGAGGTTTTAAGTCTGGGTGACTGAGTCCAGGGATGCTATTGTATTAGAAATTCTAAAAAGGTTGGGACGGAAATTAAGTTTGAGGAAAAGAATGAATTCTACTTTGAAAATTTTGAGTTCAAGATGGTATTGGACAGCCAAATTTGGCTTCTCCAGAGTCAAATGAATATGGGTGCCTAGCACTCTGGTCAGATTCTGCATGATCTTTCAATTCACTTCAAGCAACACTTGTGTCAACATATTGTGGTAGTCTTTCCTTCTCTAGGAAGGAAGGAAGGGGAGAGAAAGAGAAAGAAAGAGGTTCCAATTCCAAAAATAATTCAATTATTCCCAAACATGCATTGAATAGCTATTATGTTCCAAGCACTGTCATCTGCTTTTTATGTATACAGGACCTGACATAGCCCCAAGCACTTAGTAGCCACTTTATACATAGTACAAAAGCCTGAGTATTTAATCTGAATCCTGGTTCTTTTATCATGGTGAAGGTGCAAAACCCTAGCACTTGGTGTTCAACCAGTAGCAACAACTCTCACATGTTTACAATCCCTTCCAACTCTTGAGTTTCTGTCCCCACAGACTCATGTCACACCCAGTTTGCCCAATATACTCAAGCTTCCTCAGCCTGACCTAGAATGTTCTCCTAGCTCTCCTCCTCCTGTTCTGTCCCCTCCTCATGTAGCTCTTCCAAGGGACATCTCTGAGCAGTCCCACTCTCTCTGATCTGAGAGGGCTCTAAAGTCTGACCAAACCTTCAGTACTTGAATGTAAGTCCCCACCTACCTTTTGCTGTTTCATGTGAAATAGTCATTTCTTTCCCACTAGAGCACAAGCCCCTCCAGAACAGCAAACCAGCCTGACTTATTTTGCAGCTTTAGCCCAGTCTGAGTTCAGGATAGCTCAATGAGTACTGGTTCCTGAAATGAGCCACCAACATCTCTAGTACAGGCATTTGTATCTGAGAGGACATATGTTCTGACAGAATTGACCCAAATAAGCACCTGTTCAAAATGAGCTGCCATAAGTGAGAGTCTGAGACTCTACCACAGGGTATAGTTTGAGTAGCTTTGCTGAAGGATTTCCCTCCTGCATGAATAGCTGACGATAAGGCCCTCCTCCCCATTCCTGCCTGGACCCAGAGGTAACTTCAACAGTTCCTGGAAGATAGGAGATAAGGCAGGTGTGGTTCTCTGCTACTCCATTTTCATCTGGGCTCCAGGCAATTGCAGGGTAGACTCTGACTTACAGAGGGAGGGGCTCTCACACCCTGTATATCCTCCTAGTCTACTTCAGGATTTTGCTGCTTGGCCATTCCCCTGCTCAGGCTCACCCTGTGTCCAATCAGTCTAGATGCTTCCTCATTCCTCTCAAGTCAATCCAGGAGCAAAGTCTCTAGACCATGTTGATATCTGAGATATCATTTCCATCTATCCTTCCTTCATAGAATGCTTTCTCCTCTTCTCCCCTTACTCCCTTTCTCTTCTCTTTTCCTTTCCTTAATCTTTCCCACCTACTTAATCCCAAAGAGCCCTTCCAAGATATCTGGATCCAAGCTCAACATTCTCTCTAGCTCACCTTCAGTACGACGACCTTTTCTTCATGATGACATTGACGGAACTTCTGTATGTCTTTTCCACCTGCTCATCTAGTTTTTCATATTGGACTGAACTTGCCTTCTGTTTTCCTTTGCAACATTACAACAAACATACAGGGAGAAATGACTGACTTGGCAACAGCTCTCAAAACTCAAGGAGGAAATTAGCTAAGGAGCAGCTCCAACCAGCTGCTGACCCCATTCATCTTGAAATCAGGGCATTGGAAGAAGAAAGAGGAAAGGAAAATCACATGCATAGCTGCAATGGTACATGCTTCTGGGTGGGAATGTGTCAACACATAGTGAGGGTGAGGGAAGATTTTTTGTGCACAGAAGAGAAATCTATGTAATGGGACAAGAGGCAGATCTGCCTCAGTGGTTATGACAAAAATCAGGGGAAAATATTCTACTCAAAGGAATTATCCTGTACCTACTAGAGAATGGCTAATTCTATCCCACTGCGTAAGTTGCCTTGTGTTTGCTGGGTTGTAACTTTAGGTATGTGGGCATGCAATTAAGATTTTTCTGGAATCACCTCACTTAACCCAATGACAATGGAGAGCAGGATTTCTCCTTCTTAATAGCTAGTTCAGAGCCCAAGTGGCAGTCCACCAGCAGCCGACATGAGGAGAGGCTGAGTGGCAGTTCTAATTGACCATTTCTATCCATGTTCCTCTTAGGAACATACAATATGAGCTGTCACAGCTTCCTGCCAATCACAAGAAATCTGACCCAGAGAAAGCACCATCTCAGCGAGAGGACTGTTTATACATCCAATGAATTCAGTTTCCGTTGCATTATCTTCTTTTTAGGCCATTGCAGAGAAAAGCCTGCCTAATCGTATCATAAAATCACAAATTTAGTAGATTATAGACGATGACTTCAAATATAAATATGTCCTTTGGCTGCCCAAACAAGAGGCCATTTAGCATTTGACATCATCTAGTGTTAGACTCCAAGTGTGTTCTTTTGGAATACTCAGGAGCTTTGCAGAGTCACAGCTTCCCAAATATTTGGGAGGTGTGCTGTTTCAGGATGCAGAGGAGAAAGAAAAACAATGAATTTGTGTTCTGATGTGCAATGAAAAGAGTTTCTAGATAAGCTATTTTCCTGTCACATAAGGGGTTAAGGCAACATAGGAGATTTATGCAGAGAAATTATATGCCACATTTGCCCGTTTTTCCCCTTTTTATGGCCAATGAGAGATTTTTCACTCTGATACAGTTTCAACAACACACATGTCATAAGCAATGGGGACTGGAAAGGAAGAGAAGACCACAAAGGCAAACTAACTAGACAGACATCAGCTCACCAGTGCCACCTGCTCACACTCAGCTCCAGTGGAACCATCTTGCCATAATAAGGCCAGACACATGGATTTCTGAATGTCTCTACAGGTGGTTAGTTAGCAAGGTGGCCACACAACCACAAGATGCACCAACAGGGAAACTACATGAGAAAACACGGCTTTTCAGTTTGTGCCTGCCACCTTCACTCCATCAAGGGACACAGCTGGTACCTTCTCTCCCAAAGTTAACAGGGAGCTGTGCAAAAGATGACAGAGCTTCAGATTCCCCCACCCAACTCAGCAGTGGGGAAGGAAGGTTGTCAGACAAAGAAATGACCTTCCAAATCCCCCATCCATGAATGGACACTCAGTGTGCTTCCATTTTCTGAGGCTTGTGTCACTCAACTTTGCTCACCGTGATTACTTCTGCAGGAAAAGAAGTATGGCAGCTTATATTATGGTTCACAAATATTCATGGCCCCCTCTCTGGAGGAGAATTATATTTCACTCCCTTATTGACTGGGCTTGGCCATGCGACCTACTATATAGTCCATGGAACTATGTGGAAAGTGATGTGTGTCATGGACATGCAGAAGTTTTAAGAGCCAGTGTGTGTCTTCAGGCCCTTTTCCCCATAATTTATGACCAGCAATGTCCCAAGGGGACATTGCATAGTCGTCTGAGTTCTGGATGAACAGAGAGTGAACATGGTGAACAGGGAGCAGTATAAAGTACACCCAAGATGGATATGACCATAATAACCCATACTGTTGTAAGCCACTAAAGTTTGGGACTCATTTGTTACTGCATCATAACCTGGCCTATTCTCACTGACACAGTCACTTTAAGAAAGCTTATGGACCATCTATAATAAATCTAAGAATGGGGGCATCCTTGCCTGAAAAGTTCAAGCATTTTCTTTTTCTTGTCATGATCTCTTCCTTACCCATTCTTATCTCTTGGATTAGTTTTATCCTTGGTTTATTAGTCTAATCATCCTCAAGTGGGATGTGAGGCAGAGCAAATCTCTAGAGTTCATAAGTGAATACATATTAGGCAGATGATGGTGGTTAATTCGATTGGAAGAAGTACAGTTATAGAACATGTTATCCTCTTTGAAAATCAGTTTGTTATCTTTGCAATAGACACATTTAGCCAGTTTTATAAGAAAACATGTTGATGCTATCTCTTCATATTAGAAAGGTATGGTCAGGAAGCCATTTGGCAAGAAAGATCTGTGATAACATAATGCAATGTTGTTAGATATTATAAATTTTTTAAAAAGTATCTCAAACTTAAAATAGTTGAGAATAATGATAATGTTCTAAAAATCAGACTACATGTTGGATCCTAAACATAAAATCCACTATATAGCAGAGAACTTTTATCTCATTTAATGTGGTTACTATACATTGATTACCTTCTATATACACGGCATTGTGTTTTTTGCATGAAGCAGTTTCAAAGATTATATGTTTTTATTTAATAATGAAATGTAATATCCATTTATGTTTCTTCTAGAACTCATAAGTTTTTATCTTATTCTTCTTCAGATTTTAAAAGCTAACCACTTCAGCAAGCAGATTATCTAAACCTGAGTGGATAAGAATGTTTCAGAGTTACCAATTACACCACTAATTATACAAGAGAAGCAGTGACACAGAAAGTTTATGGTTTGACATCACAATTAGGAAACAACATTCCAGAACCATGGAATGTTGGATTTGAATGAAAGCATCTAGGATCTTGAGGCCCAGAGAGGTTTAGCAACCCACCAACAGTGGTAAAGCTGAGTCCAGAGTTTGAATGCTGCACACCCGCCCCCATGATGTTGGTCCTCTCCTTATAACTGTGTACTGACTATGGACAAGACTCAGTTAAGGGATCTTATTTAAAATGATAGGTATCTGGGTGACTCAGTTAAGCATCCGACTTCGGCTCAGGTCATGATCTCACAGTTCATGAGTTCAAGCCCCACATTGTGCTGAAAACTTGGAGCCTGGAGCCTGCTTTGGATTTCGTGTCTCCCTTTCTCTCTGACCCTCTCCTGCTCACACTCTTGTCTCTCTCTCAAAAAATAAACAAATATTTTAAATAATTAATAAAAATAAAATGATAGAAATTTGTTTCAAAAAACAATAGAGAATATGGTAAAATTAGGAATATGGAAATTATTAATACCAACAATCCACTCAAAATAGGTACTCCATTTAGAAAAAACCTAACAGTCCCTCATGAGGCCTTGGCTTAAATGCTTTCAGTGACTAGGGGCTCACTGCTTTTTGAGGTGTCTATTCCATGATGAGGCCTTGCTAGTTAGTCTTCAAAGACTTAACAAAGACTTCCACGGGATGAGCAAATGGCTTCCTCATGGGCATTTCCATAAGCTGGTGATAGTTCTACTCTTTTTGACAAGATTTATCTACTGCAATGGTTTTCAAACAAGGTATGATTTTTCTTTCCAGAAGACATGTTTTATTGTCAAAACCACCAAAACTCCTACTGACATCTAGCACATAGAAGCCAGAAATGCTGTTCAACATTGCATAATGTACTTGACACCCCCCACAACAAAAATTATCTAGCTCAAAATGTCAGTCATGCCAAGATGGAGAAACTGATCTAGTCAAGTGTTGTTTGATACTATAGCCTTCCACATATCTGGAAGGGGCTATGTTATTCCTTCTAAGTCTTCTTTATGCTAAATACCTTCAGGTTTCTTATTATTCTGCATATGACTTAATTTCACCATCCTGCAATGGCTCTGTTAGAAATTCTCCAGTGTGTCCTTGTCTCTCATTAATTGCATCAAACAAAATGGCACACTATCCTCTAAATCATACGTAGATCCAGGAGACTGTTAACTCCCAGGTCATAGCACAGAATGTGCTTGATGCACTGAGTAGTACCAATAAACCATCACTAGAAGCCTGAAAATATCTGATGTCTTAAATCAGAATGTGGATTCAGCAAGACACCATGGTATTTAGTAACAGTAGGAATAATGGCAATTGCAAAAATAACACATACTATTATTTATTGAAAGCTGATGATAACAGACACCCTGCTAGGGGTTTTACATGCGTACTCTCATTTAATCCTCCCAGCAATCCCATGTGGTAGGTTGTGTTATCATCGTTTTACAGATGAAGAATCTACTCTTAGGTTAAAAAACTTGCCTAAGGTCATGAAGCCAGTGATCTGATTGGTCAGGACTCAGACCTATATCCCATGTTCTTAATCTCCACAATGTGCTCTAACTCACCATCCTCAAAACATGGCACATTTCACAGAAGAGCAACAAACTACCACTACCACGTGGTAGCTAATGCTTCCATCATGCATGCACAAATCTTGGCAGGAGGTCTTACTCCTTTGCAACCTAAGACCAGAATGCACTTTGCAAGAAAACAAAGCTACTAGGACAAATAGGTCTCATATTTTAAGAGCCAAAAGCTTTGTGTGTTTTTAATAGTCTTTAGGGTAAAAACAATTCAACAGCAACATGAAGAAAGGAAATGTTTCCAACATTTTCATGGCCCTCTGTTAAAGAAACTTGTCCCAGTCAAAACAGAAAATTCTGGTCTGGACCATCCCAAATTCATGAGTATCCTGGGACCTTACATGAATGAGCGATGGCTACAAATCTTTGTGCCTTTGACATACCAGGTTTGTTTTCATTTCAAAGGAGTTTGGGTAGTTTCTGCTCAGTGCTTTTACATTTGCAGCCTAAATACAGGAGCTTTTAGGACTATGACTCACACAGATCTTTACTTAGAAGAAGGTGGACTATATTTTTTCTTTTGGCAGCTCTTAAATTATTAGTCAAGTTACCATGTAATCTTTGAGTTTCACCAAGTGGCTTCAAGGATTAGATACTGAGAGCTGGGGGAAAGTGCTAGGATTACAAACTTTCACTGTGCTGCAATTTAAAGCCCATCTTTTCTTTCTCATACATCCAGGAACATATTTCTGCCATCTATATAGAGCACTTTCCTGAAGACAAGAAAAACTCCGCTAGCATAGGTGAGGGAGGAGTCCCCGGACATTTAGAAGGCAAAGCTCTTTCAGCAGGAGGGGTCCCACCAAAACTCATCACAATTCAGTTTTCATTTTAAAACTTGAGTGTTTGATATTGGTCTCTTTTAGTCAGCATAAATGTCTCCTCTTTCCCATTCCTAGGATGACCTCTGGTCTCCTCTATGGCAAGAGTATTCCTGACGCATAATTTTCTTTGAACACATTTGAAAAAGAATGCTTCTCACTCTCATCATTTATCCACTCTCAGACCAAAAGATGTCCTGGGAAGTTGGATTCTCCAAGTGCCTTTCCACCTGCCCCTAGTTCTCACCCCTCCAAAAATAAGACCTAAATCAATCATTATGAAAGGTGGAGCTGTGATGAAGCCCAGAGCCATTAAAGACAGACCAGAAAATCCTCACCTGTCCTAACTAGCCTCATCCTTTTAAATTGCCCAGAGGGATTGAAAGGTTGATAGCAGGCATTAAAAGAACAACAACAAACAAAAACCTTCCTTATAAATATATACTGACCATGAGATTAAACAGACACTGCTCTTAGGTCCTATGGTCTCTTCTGCCTTGTGGATTTTGTGAGAATTAACTGAGATAGTGAAATGAAATCTTGCCAATCATGGTGATGCAGCTCAAAATTCAAAAGATTAATATTATTACCAAGTATGAGGGTCTGGTCAAAACAAAATCTCTGTGCTGGTAGATTTGAAGAAAAAAGACATACACAAGTAAACATCCATCAGATCAAATATTATCACTTCTTGGGAACATTTCCTTAGTCCCTCAGGTGTTATTGAATCACCATCATCTGTATTTTCCCGATGAGCTCACACAGCACTCTGTGTATATCTTTGATAGCTCTGACTGGTGATTTTCTTGCTCCCCTGTTAGACTGAGAACTCCTTCCAGTGGGCAGGAAGCTCATTTGTCTCTATCCCTGGTGCCTGGGACCGTGCCTACTATATAACTGGCCTTCTACAAATACTCATGGGTCTAATTAAGTAGTTAGGTAATTAACCACTCAAATCAACATATGCTAAGGGCCAACTAGGTAGAGACAGTGATTTAGGATTCAAAGTAGGACTAAATAAATGTAAAATGTGTTAGTAAAATAGTGTTGGGATTGGAAGAAACACGGATGAAATCCATCCTTCCTTTCCACCCTCCTTCTTTCCTTCCTTCCTTTTCTCCCCTCCCCCTCCATCCATCCATCCATCCATCCATCCATCCATCCATCCAATAAGCATTTCACCTTACTATAGGCCAAGGAAATGCAGAAACCTGTAGGTTCAATTTCAGGTATGGATAAACCTTAGAGAATCATCCTAAATATAAATATAATTATAAAGCAATGAGCAGAGTGGTTAGTCTAGTTTGGTGTAGTAAGAAATTAGATTTTAGAAGCAGGCTAGTGTCAGATGGTGCTGAGCCTTGAAAGCTTGGGCAAGGAGGTTTTACTTTATTTCACAGGCAATAAGGGGCTAGTTTGTAGACAGATGGGTTGCGGAGAGCAAGGGTTAGAGGCGGAGAGACCTGTGAGGAGGCTGTTATAGAAATTCACACAAGGGAGGATGGCAATATCCTAGACTCATAGAATTATCCCCTAAAGTTTCTCTCCTGTCCTCATATAAGTTGTAGATGCTCCTGTGCAGGTATCAGGTCTATATTGGGACCTGGAGAAGAGAAAGAAGAACCTATGTGTATTAGAGCGAAGCATCTAACGCCTAACTCCTAAGTTAGGACCTGGAGAAGAGAAAGAGGAACCTATGGGTATTAGAGTGAAGCATCATCTAATTCAAGGCTTCACACTTGGAGGTAGCATCACTCAGGTGGTTAAGATGACTGGTAAATCTTGGAGGATCTTTGGGCTCTCCCCACTTTCAGATTTCCCCTATGCCAACCATGCACATCTTAGTTTGAAAAGACTTGTATGGGAAAACAACAGTGCTAAACAATTTATAATTACATCTGTATTTCTGATTGGAATTAGATTAGAAATACTCCCAAATGTAATTCATATATTTGCTTATTTGTTCATTGTCTACTAGGATGGTGAAGATGAATAAAACATAGACCTACTATATTCTTAAGTTTTCCTTGGAAGCTTTAAAAAAAAAAATAGAATTGATCCTTCCAGTATGCAGTTTTGTACCCAATTCAAAATTCCTCTACGACATTGGGAGGTCATTCAAGAAGCTTTGCAATATATTTTAAGAAAATCAAAATATCCCTTCCATTAGCAAATGGGTCAAGTAACAGAAATACCCCAAATGAAATGACAACCTTATCTTCCCAAACATTTTCCAAAAGTCTCTTGCATTTTGGGCCCAACAGCTAGCTGTCTGTGACCAGTTCTCCTATATCATTCCTCCATTCCTATTTTTACTTTAAACGCAAACTGTTTTTGCTGTTTCCCACAATAGTTTTAGCCTTTCTTGGTAATCTAATGCCCTAGCCAATTTCCTGAGGTAAAGATGTGTTTATATAAAAATTGCTATCAGAAAATCAGTTCAAAAGCAATGAGAGAAGTCAGTGTACATTTTAACTGACAACTACATAAATAGATGGAGTCACATTTCAGAGTCTTGAATTATTATATACATTGCCTGTTCCCTCTCTTGGACCCAATCATTGATTACATCCACACACACATTTATTCAACAAATGTATATTGAGTGCCTACTATGTGGTGGGCTCCATGCTAAGTAGTGAGGCTGCATGGAGGAGCCAAACTGCATATTGCCACATCTGCTGCTTGGTGACTTATGGTTTATCTGTTGATATATGGATACTTTCTGAACTGGATGACAAGCTCTGAGAAGGTAGAGACCATGTTTCATTCGTGCCCTGTATATCTCTACTTTTCCTAAACTGGGCCTGGTCTAGACAATGAAAATCAGAAATTTTCCTATTATGGTTATATCTCTTGCTTTGAATTCTCCAATATGACCATGCATACAGGAGTTGTCTCATCTAGGTTTTGACATGTCGGTTCAAGTTGGTTATTTATACATTCTGAACTTCAGTTTTCTCTTCTCAGAAATGGGCATAATTATATCTGTTCTCCTATTTGGTTATTTTGGAGCTTAAGTGAGACAATGGCATATGAAAGCCCTTTGTAAAGTCTTGATAGCAACATAAATGTAAGGAATTATTGTATTTACTCCTAAGATGGCTTTGAATTTCTCCTTAGTTGTTTCAGAAATGGTTTTAGCTTCTTAAATAAAGCAAAAATCTCTTGAGAGACAGGGCTGTATGTTGTCTAGGGCAATGCAGGGCCCGGCCTGTAACAAGGATGGCAAGACTGAGGGGCTAAATGCAGAGCCTTGGTTTCCTAACATTCAAGTCATATCTAGTGGGAAAATACATGCACATGGTGCTACCAACAAGAACATGAGTATATTAGGAGAATAAACCAAAGGAGCAATGGAAACAATCATGTGCATTGTCCAATAGGTTCCCCATTAAATACATGGGATAACTAAACACACGGAATGTGGCTAATACAACTTGAGGACTTGGATTTGTAGCTGTTTGCTTTCTTTTTCACGTTTATTTATTTATTTTGAGAGAAACAGAGCACAAGCAGGGGAGGGGCTCAAACTCATGAAACTGTGAGATTATGACCTGAGCTGAAATCAGGAGTCGGACGCCTAACCGACTGAGCCACCCAGGTGCCCCTTTAGCTATTTACTTTTAAGTAATTAAAAATTAAATAGCAACATGTGACTGATGACCATTTTGTTGGACAGCACGATTCCAGTCTCATTTTGTCATTGGTTATGCCATTAGCTGTCTGACTCCAGGAAAATCTGTTACCTTCTCTTAGCCTCAAGTTCTATCAGAGGAAAATATCTCCTAGGTACCTGTTTCAGGTAAAATGTCATGCAAATCAAAATACAAGAAAAACCATTAAGACACAGGAGCTAATCCTAACTCTGAAGAGATTTTTTTTTTTAATTTTTATGTTTTTTATTTATTTTTGAGAGACAGAGACAGTAGAAGCAGGGGAGGGTCAGAGAGAGAGGGAGACACAGAATCTGAAGCAGACTCCAGGCTCTGAGCTAGCTGTCAGCACAGAGCCCGACATGGGGCTCGAACCCGCAAAATGTTAGATCATGACCTGAGCCGGAGCTGGATGCAGGCACCACTCTCTGAACAGATTTAATACTAACACATACCAAAGGTGAATATGTAAATGCAAGGTCTTAGCCTCTCTGTGCTGCAGTTCCTTCTTCTATAAAGGGAAGATCATAAGGGATTTATCAGGATTAGATAATTGAATAAATAAAAGGTAAAAATAGCGCAGCTCATGATGCACGGCAATGATGAAACGTTAGCCATTTTTATGACCATCACTAACGAGCTGTGAAAAATGTCTGCCTCTGCCTCTCAGGGCTCCACTTTCTTTTTTTTTTTTTTGATGTGTGCCATCCCAAGTGCATAGGACTTTATGAAAATAAAATGAGACGACACATACAACCAATTTGAAATGCTAAAGGAATGGACAAGTATTAGTTTCATCTTATTTTTTAAATGCATGAATTTAGTAGAGCCTTAGGTTAAATCCACTCTCTTATTACTCACTCAACCTTTACAGACTGTCTACTATGTGCTAAGAACTAGTTTCTCTGCTGCAGTTTGTAGCAGAGAACAATGCCCTTGCCCTTTTGGGAGTTTACTTCTCTGTGTGTGTGTGCGTGTGCGTGTGTGTGCGCGCACACACATTCTTTCTGTAGTCTCCAGAAGTCAGGCTGCCTCAGTTTGAATTCCAAATCTTCCACTTACTAACTGTAACTTTAAGCAGGTTACCTAATTTCTTTAAGCCTCTGTTAGCTTATCTGTGAAAGGGAATAATAATGGGAATCTTTGAAAATTAAGTGGAATAACGTGTGTAAAGTGCTTAGCACAGTACCTGGCCCTCAGTAAGTGGTAAATGATAGTCATTAATGTTTCAATTATTCAAGAATAAAAAATTTCTCCCAAAGCACAATATTTGCTGAGTTGTGGGTAGCGCATGTGAGGCAACAGCTAAGAGGCCATAGGGAATCCTATTTCCTGTTTCTTGCACGTCTCTGGGACTTCCAAACTCCTGTCCATCTTGAAATCCCACAGCTACAATACTCAAAGGTTTCAGGGCTTGAGTGTTTTGCATTGTTCCAAAGAAGAGAAGTCCTCATCTATTCTGCCTCAGAGAATGGGTGTAACCTTAAGGGAGGGAGGGGACCTGGGAGAAACCGCTCGCACACTGGAAGGTGTGTGGGTGGGAGGGAGCAGCGGTGCTTGGGAGGGTATGGGGTAAAGATGGAGAAGTATTATCTTCGTGGGTTCCATGTTCAAAGCTGATTGATCCCTGTATTTCCCCGGTGTCTTCTGGGGCTGCTTCCTGCTAACCTCAGTCAATGCCCAGAAGATCTTCAGGGGAGGTAGAGGTAGTAGCCAGCTAGTTACTAAAATAATGGCCCTTGCCTCACTATACGGGCTGCTGATAACAGAACAGCAGTATCAACCATGAGGACCCCTTCTCTCTTCCACACTTGGCATAAAGAATCTCCTTTTGTGATGTTTTCCCTTCTAAGACTCCATTTTGAGGTTCATTTCAGGGGCTAGAGAAGGACACCCCTGCCTGAAAGATAACTCTGGACCCCTATTACTATTCTTGGGAGGGTTTGTGCGTATCCAGTTGTCACAATCCATGATGAATAAATAAAGATGTTTCCTGGGAACAACCCAGGCTAACTATGGGGTTGGGTGGCTCCCTGTAAGCCGTATTTCCAGAACTAAAAGGATCAAAAGCTGCTCAAACCTCTGGTCTGCGGCAGCGTCTAAAATGTCACCCTTGCTTCTTCCTGGAATGGAAGGCTTCTGACAGACAGGAATTCTGCCTGGGAATTGAGCTCTGAAATCCTGTTAGGGACTCGTACCTCAGAGTCCCACAGACAGGGAGATGTAGATATGGGGAGAGAACCAGAATATGGGGAGGGTCCAAGGAAGCAGTGGAAGGCTGCCCAGAGCAGGCACTCTGCAGTGGGTATGGGTCAGGCTATGGGGCCTTTTTATGGGGTGATAAGTTCTGTGGGTCAAATAAGGATAAATATGAAAAGATGAAAGTGAGAGAGAGAAATTCATCTCTAATACCATCACCTACACTATTTTGCTAAGGGAGCAACTAACTGACTTATTACATAAAGAACTGGTCAGGGTAACCCCATAATTCATGAAGTTTATTTTCCCTTTCTGGAAGTTGCAATTGTGAACTTCGGAGATTTGGCAACAGAAGGTAAGGGTGCTGCCAGAGGGAGGAAAGATCTAGTATAACCCGGTGTGGGCCATCATCTGCTCAGCCCTCACAGCAACCTCGCCTTGTATGGCATTGGAACAATGGTGTTCCTTTTATCGGATGGAGTCTTCCCTTAATGCCCTGTCAGCATCAAAATCCATGCACTCCATGAATGACTAGCATGGCTGCTCCACAGCTCCACGAAGTATTTAGACAGCAGTGCAAGAGTGACTCAAACCTTGTGACAGCACGGGACTCACTCAGTCTCTCTGCTGAAAGACTTCAGCTCTCTGTGGCTTAGCGCTTCTGGAAGTTCAGGGTCCGTTCTGAATGTCACAGGGCATACCCCTCCCCTCTGCTGGGATAATTTAGTAAATTAGCAACTGAGCAAAAATGGCTCCCTTTACATGTCTCCTCTTACCCATCCATAAAACAGTTGAGAGACCTGCAATTTCTCGGTGGACACTTGTGGTTAAACAAAGCATTTCACATATCTCTAGAAAAAAACGGGGCGGGGGGGGCAAATTTTCTTTTAAAGTTTCCCTAATTCAAGAAGAGGCTTTAACTTAAAGCCTTATGTTCTAAGGAGAATGCTCAGTTTCAACGTGGCAGAGCTCACACTGCGTCGAACCTGAAGATGTCACCCATGATAATCATGAACTGTGGTGACAATGAGAGGCGGAAGGTGAAGAATCGCCTCTTGGAGCAGGGGGGGTTGTTGAATGCGTGAGAAAGGGAAAGATGCATTTGATTGTGTTTACAAGATTCATTCACAGCACAGCAGGCAGTATTCACACTATAATATTCGCCCTAACACAGATAATTTGATTTTCAACCTGGTTATCATGCATTCAGACATAGCAATACACGAAAATATATGCTTTAGCAGTGCATTTTAAACAAGGTTGCACACTTTAAGTCGGAATACATTAGAGGTGAGTGTTGAAGTTCACAATTGGAGAAGTCCTAGAAATCTCCATTCAGTACATGGCATATGCTTTGAAATTACTCAGAAAAGATTTTACATTATGTTCCAGATGCTGACTACATATTTATATATCTATGTACATACAGCATGGAGTGAAAATGATAAACTTGCTTGCTTCCTATATTTGTCATGGTTTGAAGAGTCTTGCACTTTCCTTAGAATCCCAAAGTAAAATGGAACCCTAACTCCACCCACACACCTTGAATTTATTAACATTAGTACTGTCACTGAGCAGGAGATGACGCACTTCATGCAGTGCGTGAGGAAACACCAAGAGCCTTTAGGTGACTTCTTCAAGGTCACACAATTAACAAGTGAAGAATTGAGGTTAGACTCCATGTCTTCTGAATTTGTTTTTTCTGCCTATCATTAATATTGAATTAGATAAAATGTAGGGAACAGTCTATCTTTACCATCTAGTTGAAATCGGGTTTTTTTTCCCTATCACATTGGGCACATAGATGTACTTGCCATGGATGGCCTTGTCCACTGGGCTTCCACTCCACAGGCCTGAGAGCGAGGCAGCAAGTGTTAAAGATGAGTTAACTGCAAAGATCGCTCCCCTATTGCCTTCATTCCTCTTCCACCGATGATATTTGTCTATAAAGGATCTTTCGTGGCTATAGGGAAGCCACAGTGGAAAGCACTGGTCTCGGAAGACCATGGTCTTTTAATGCTATAGAGAGATCTTTTGAGACTTGGTCTGATTCCCAGAACAACACAGATTTAAAGTTCAGTAGATTGACTTGTCTTTCATCAATGATAAATCTCTGTCAAGTGTAGTTACTAAAGACTGATTTGAGACATGGGTCAAATACTCACACTTAACAAGCTAAAGACAATTGCTCCCTGATGGTAAAGGAGCAACTGGATACTTGGGACACATTAGGAGAGCAGGTGACCCCAGGCAGAAGAGGGTCACTAGAGGAAGGGAGAAGATAGGCTGGCGGCCCTCTCGCCTCTCCCTGCATCCCCTACCTTTGGTAGCTGTAAATGCGTCTTTGCTTTTACACCCTCTGCCATGCCCACATTCCCCTCACATCGTAAGTCACCAAATTATTTTTCTCACAGAGTTCGGATAGGACTGGAAACCGCCCAAGAGGCCAGGGTAGCCACGAAGTTTGTGACCCAAGGCCTGAGGAAGACCTAAGGGGACAAAACACTGAGGTCACCTGGGAAAGAGTCACCCAGAAACTGTGTTTGAATATTAGAAAAAGGCAGTTTAGAACTGCCTTGTGGTAAAAAATGTTTACAAATTAATTTTTTCTAAATTGTCCAGGAGGTAGATGAACAGGATTCATAATTGTTTTCAAGCCTGAGGCAGCCGTTGGGTTGCAGTAGCCTGGAACCCTATTTGTCCCGCCTCCAGCACTGCTAACAACGTGGTCCTTAGGAAGGCACTTAACCTCCTTGTGCATCAGATTCCTCATCTGTAGAACTGTGCTATCTCCCTTCTAGTGTGGTGAAGATTTAAGTTAGCTAATTAGGAAGGGTACTGACAATAGTGCCTGGCACATATTAAGGACTCAATAGAATGTTTGGGCCCATTTATTATTTTACCTTGAAAGCAGATTTTAGGTCTGCAGAAAGGTGGCAGTGATTCCTTTTTTACCACTCAATTATTCAGAAATTGCTTTAAGAACCAGGCTGTGGCATTTCTTCTGGCCCCATCCTCCAAAATCACCTGAGATTCTCCCAAATCATAATCCAGCTTCTGAGAATAGAGGGCACTCATGTACTGGGAAAAGTATGCCGCTTGCCTTGTGCCACACAATTAATTGTGCTTAATGACCATTTTTATTAGGAGGAGAGTGGTGACAATAAAATTAAAGGAGCACAGACCCAACATCACCTAGCCAAAAAGGAAAATGCAGATGCCACACACACACACACACACACACACACACACACACACACACACACACACAAATGCAGAGGCTAAAAGAAAATCTTTCCTCCTTCCTCTTTTCTTGAGCTTTCTCCATAAACCGAGCTCTACCCAGACAAAGGAGAGAACTGTTCTATGCAAAGTGATGGCCCCCACAGCTGCTTCCAACAGAATGCCCTCCTCTCTCTAGAGCTGGAACACCAGCCCAGCCAAAGTCACTGTCTGCTCCTGGAGAAGGTCTGCCTCAGCCCCAGCACCCAGGTCAGCAGTGGGTGCAGACTCACTTGGGCTTGTACTGTGCTCTCACAGCCCACCTCCCTTCCCCTGGTCCGGACAAACTTGGGCAGGCCCCAGGTTCGAAGCTTGCGCATCCCCACCAATGCGGAAAGCATCGACTTTGTGGCGGTTTAAGTGCGTTGCTGATGCTGTCCTCAAAGCCTGTGCCCCCACTTCATGCTCAGTGAAGCCGCTGGTGAATGTTGTGTCGGGAGCTACAGACGGATCAGTGGGGGTAGGCCCAGAGCGCAGCACATCTACTTAAACAGGTGTTTGATTCCGCGTTTCCCAGGTGGCCAGAAGGAACCCGATCATTTGGTGAAAGAGGAAGCCACGTGGGAGAGGAGGAGCTCCCCAGCACTGGCAAGGCGCACAGCCAGGCTCTTGGCTTCCATCCATCTGCTCACCAGACATGGTCTTAAAGCCAGAACATTTTCTCTTGGGGCTCGTACTTACTTTGAATTTTAATGGAGAGTTTGCACTCTTTTATTGCCAATGGTCTTGTGGTCTGGGGAGTTAATTAGGTCACCAGAACTAGTGGCGACTGAAGCCTGAAGTTGGGCATTTGCTTCATCAGCCCATGCTGATGCCATGAGAAGCTGAAGGAGCTGCCTCGTGACATGTTTCTCACCAGCGCTGTGTCCACCGTCACCCACAGAGAATGGGGCAAGGGTGCCTTCTGGTCACTGGAATGACAGACACCGTCAACAGCCAGCCAGGAAATCACAGAGACAAACAAAACAGCTGCTCCACAGAAGGCAGAAATCAAAGAAGCACCGAAGCCGCTTTTGGCAGCAAGATATACAAATGAGGTTTCAATACAATTAGGAGCAAAGGGGGCTAAAACCCCTGTCTACTGGAAGTTTCGGTGAAGTGAGCCCCCGTGCCTACACGGGATACGGTTCTCTTTCCAAGGTGGACCTGAGAAGCCCAAAAGACTTTAATTGGAAAACCTTAAGGGAAAACAGCAGAGTGGTGAGGGAGAAAGCACCCGAGTGTAGGGACTAAGGCAAGAAGTACCCCACAAAGACTTCTGAGACAACGCCGAGGAGAAAAGGCAAGCTGGGACCGCTCTCTGGCATCCTGCAGCCCGCAAACCCCCAAGGAGCCCCTGGAATAAACGTGGCACTCTAAAACGATCTGTAGGTAGGGTGGCAGAACCGTCTCCCGCAAGGCCCCTCCAAGGGTGCGTAGGAAATGGAGTGCATTTCTCATAACATAAATGAGAGAAAAGACTTGGAAGAGGGTAGTAAGGGGCTTATCATGGGGCCACCTGCCCCAGAACTGGCACTGTGACTTCTGGCTTTTTCTCCTTGGGTCCTGTGACCCAGCATACTGTGGGGAAGGCAGCTGTCAGCTTTCACATGGCACTCAATTCTGGCAAGGGAGCAAGTCCAGCGGAAGCCAAAGCCTTGTCACGATCCCATCAGCCCCACAAAAGCGGAGCCTCTGCTGACCAGTCACGGGTCACAGGAGTGTGGGAGCTCATCTGCCTCCCACATATGACTGCACAAATCATACTGCTTCCCTCTGGAAAGGCTGAGGAAACCTATTTATGCAATTTCTTGTGCAGAGTCCCTCTATCAAATAAGTGAGAGCTATCCCAAGGACGGAGGCTCATGTTTTCCTATTTATATCTATAATTCATATTCCAAATTACTTCAAAAATGATCAAAGAATAATAAAATCATGTAAATGCATGAATACACAGATTAGTGTGGTTAAATCAGAGCTTGTCAGTCGCTGCACTGTTAAAATTTAGGGTCGAGGGGCGCCTGGGGGGCTCAGTCGGTTGAGTGTCTGACTTCGGTTCAGGTCATGATCTCACAGTTTGTGGGTTTGAGCCCCGCATCGGGCTCCGTGCTGACAGCTAGCTCAGAGCCTGGAGCCTGTTTCTGATTCTGTGTCTCCCTCTCTCTCTCTGCCCCTCCCCTGCTCATGTTCTGTCTCTCAAAAATAAATAAATGTAAAAAAAAATTTAGGGTCGGATGGCTTATGACGGGGGGTATCCTGTGCATTGTAGATGTTTGGCAGCACCCTTGGCCTCTACTAGTCAGATGCCCCCAGTTGAGAATTACTTAAAGGTAGATAAATGATAGATTAGATAGATGATAAATAATTATATTATTAGAGAAATAAGGAGCCTAATGTTCTTAACAACTGAGCACTAACTTCAGCTTGCATAGGCTCTGAGGAGGGGAGCCAGGGTGGGCGCTGGGATGTAGCAGTCTTGGTGGTGTTGACATTTACTGAGTGCTTCTGGGAGGCCAGCACAGGGCCCAGGTTCAGTACAGTTTTATGCATGAAATCCTTTGTTATTATGATCTCTATTTGACCAGCAAGGAAAATGAGGCTTAGGGTGGTAACTAACTTTCCAAAAGATGGCCTGCTTCAAAGCACGACAGCCAGAATATGACCAGTTTGGTTGACTCTTAACTACTGTAACGGCACCATACAACGGGATAGCTAACCATGAGCCACATACAGCCATTGAACACTTGGAACACTGTGACAAGTCTAAAATGAGGTGTGCTGTGTGACCTATACTCCAGATTTCAGAGAAATGTTGAAATGATGCAGTCAGTATGTTGGGATAAACAAAATAAATTATTAAAATTAAGTTTATCTGATGTTTTTTTAATTTTTAAAAAATGTGGCTACTAGAAATTTTTGATATGCCCGTGTGGCTTGCAATAAATTTCTGTTGGAAAGTGTCATGCTAGATAACACTGTCTCTCCTAGCATCAGTTTTAAGAAAGGCCAAAAAGGAAAATAATGTGCTTGGGCCAAGAGAAAGATACCAACAGCAAGGAAAACAATATAATCATCTTTTGTTATCAAACCAAAAAAATAAATACAAGTAAAATCAGAGAAATCTTTTTTGAAATAAAGTTATCAATAAAGTTGGTAAAGGGCCAAATTAAAAACAAGATAGCTTCAAAATATATTTAAATTCATCTGTCAGCCAGTTACTCTCTTCATTGATATTAAATGCTGATTATTTGGCCCCAGACTCAGCCCCTGGTGGGCCTGCTGCTGGGTCAGCTTACATCAGCTTCCTGATCATTCCACTAGCAGTGATGACCACCCATGCCTGATTTCTGTGCATTTTACCTGGTCTAAGGCAGAGGATAAGTTTTCATCATCTTATAGTTCTAGTCACTGGCTTTTCCTGAAAACTCCACCTACATTTTTTTTTTAATCTTACACAGACTTGTCATTCAGAATGAGTCTCTGGGTGCGGTTCAAACCCTATGGTCCCTTGTACCTTTGTCTGGAGATACCTTCCTCTTTCACAGTCCATACTCTTCTCTAAGCCAGGCCACATGTTTGGTAGGAAAGCTGACGGATGGAGGGACTTGAATCTGCTTCCATGTGATCACAGACTGAATATGCAAAGTGGACTTGATAATAGTACCAGCCTCATGGAGATGTAAGGATGAACAAACTAACCTAAGTAAACCCCTGGAAAACTGCCTGCAGCATGGCATGCTAGGTGCTTTGTGCACGTTAGTCACTGGTATTTTCAGTTGTCTTTGGATTAAAATGGGGCCAAAGGTACATGAAGATATTCCTGTTCCCTGTCGACCCATGTACCCACGCCTGTCCTGCCTTTAAACCATTGGGCAGATGACCTGCAACACCCGAGCCTGAGGGCAGACAGCAGGCAGTGCAGCCGAGGACGGATCAGACAAGCGGAGAGCAGCTCCTACCACATTGTTATTAGAGCTTGATGAACATCTCTGATCATCACACAGTTTAAAATTATGGGATTCAGGGCCAAAGCCCGGGATTTGTTTCAAATCGGTAAATCCCCAGAAGAGGAAGTCTCTAAATCAGATGCCAGCAGAGCACACCCAGAAGGCACATGCACAGGCTGCAAAGGGCTTTGTCTGCAGGTCCGCGGGGACTGTGCTCCATTCCAGCATGGGGCTGGGAGGTTGCAGGATAGAACAAAAGCAGGTGGCAGGCTGGAGTGGGAGGAATGGAGAACCACCTCCCACTCCAGTCAATAACTGGAGATGGATGATGGTACCCGCTGCATAACCTCACTCTGCAACTTTTATGGGAAAGTATGACAAACGACACCAGTGAAAGGTACAAGAGAGTGATTAAAACCAGCCCTTGGGCAAGCAGAGATAACTGTCCTGGGGCTTGAGTCTCCTTGAGTCACCCCATTCCCACCCCCACCCCCAACCACTGCCTTGCATTTTCCAGAACTTTCTTTCATCTCGTCACGTCCTTCCCCTCTCCCTCTACTGCTCCCCTTACACAAACTTGTTCTTTGGCATCATTTTATCCAGTAGACTCTGTGTGGATCAACTTGGAATGAAAGTATGCATTCATTCAATGCGTCAAAATGCTCATCGGCTTGCTGTCTAAACAGGAATTTTGGCGTACATTTACCGAAAGAACATTCCCCAAAATCCTTACAAAGAACCTTTCCTGTTGAGGGAAATCACCAAGTCTCCTATTAAAAACAGATTCTCAGACCTCAAAGGAGATTTATTGAATCTGAATTTTCCAGGGAGACGGTGGCCTCTGGAGAGATGCAAGCAATCCTATCCTCAGAGAAGCCCAGAGAAATGGCTGAGCTTTGTCCTGCTACTTCCTTTGCAGGCCTGGGGTGGAAAAAGTCAGCTCTCCTCCTCTGATCTTTAAGTTCTTCCTCCTATTTGTCTGAATGCTTCTGTTAAACTAAGACTCAAGTGGTGACCCATTAAAGGGACAAAACCCATCAAAGGCAAAATCAAAGACCCTCAGACATGCTGATGTCCCATTGTAATTGAACTGGACCAGATGGCAGTAACCACTGCCAGAGGGCTGTGCCCTGGAAGAAGCCAGGATGTAGTGACAAATGTTTGGAGGCACCACCGATAGTGGCCAGGAAATGAATTATGCTCAGGAATGGTGGTCCTCAACTTGGGCTGTAATCTTCCCTGCAGTGTTTAGAGCTGTGGGAAAATGTCACCCTACCTGCTGGGAAAGATGAGTTTCTAGTTCTGTCCAACATACTCCTGTTTTCAAGCATGTCCTGACCAGCTTCCTGGAGCAAGAAAAACATGGAAATGTGCTGCATGTAAGCACCTTGAGAAAACGTGCCTGGGAACCTAGGCCTAAAATAACAAATGATTTGATTCCACATCTATTTGCGGCTTGTCAGAAATCAAGTCCACCCTCCCCCTTTACCCAGGGTAAAAGGAGATATAGGCTACCCTTAAAAACCCACTTCTTTGTCCAGTTGGTGAGCCTGGGGAAACCATTGCTGAACTTGGGAGTCCTCATTGGGCATCATGTTTATTGTTTCCTGCACCAACTTGGCAGATGATGCTTTAAAAAAGCCATAGCTAGGTGTATCATGCAGTTTGTTAATGCTGGCCCTTAACCATAAACAACATTGTGACTCCTAATGACTCTATCTTCCCTGTCCCCAACATTTCCACATGCTTTATATGCTGTATTAAACCTAGTACAGTTATTATTAATGTATCAATGTGTGCTCAGTAAATAAATGCATGTGGGGAGAGGCAGGAGGAACCAGTGAGCACTCTCAGGGTGGCCTGTGGGAAATGATGGGACAATTAAGGCATTATTAAGGATCTATGTATAGGATTCTCCGTAGGCCCCCACGACAGCCACAGTCAGCAACACCTGTGCAAGATAGCATGGAGAATAATGGAAAGGTAATATTTCTGAACCTTACAAGGCAGGCCAAACTCATTTACTATGACAGCTGTCATTAATATAAACGTGTATTGCACTGCCATGGGAGGGGGGTAATATTAAGTGCTGGAGAGGCAGGATCACCTGGAACACTGAACAATAGCAGTACGTGGGCCCTGACCCCACTCTTTGCACAAAGGGACAGCCATGACATGTACTAGACTAAGGGTCACGAATGATCCCCTAAAGAAATCCAAAGAAGAAAAGCTCCCAGGTAAAAGAATTAGCTTCGTGTTACCTGTCTATTTTATGACCTTTTCCCTTTCTTTCCTTTTTTTTTTAACTGTCCTTCAAGGGGGCTGAAAAGCAATTTTCATGCTATGGCTCTAAATATCAGTTTATCCCTCTGACAGGGTTCTGAGCATGCCCAGTAGGGATGATTTAACACCACGCTGATGACTTGCAACAGAAGATCGTCATGTGAAAAGGTAGTCTGCCACAGCTAATGGGCTCTTGTTTCAAAGGGATGCTGTGTGTACATTACCAGCGTATGGGGAAGGTGCAGAAAGGCCCAGGCAGCCATTAGGAATGGAGTGTTGTTGATGATGAAAAGGCACTTTACCGGTGAGGGAATGGTGGGAGAGAGAAGGCTTATCTGTCTTTTTGATTAGAAATGCATGCTTCCTTTCATCATCTGAGCTGAAAAATTGGCTTCTGCTCTTGGTTTATGAAACCATTTTTCTTTTTCCTTTCTTTCCAGGTTTGCAAACTGCTTAATAAATTAGTTACTGTGAGGTACATGGGTGCCACAATAACCTTAGAGGCTTTTCCCAAATGCATCCTTAATATTTTATAAGTATTTAAATAGATTTATTCAATTTGAGCTGGCTGATTTATTCAAGCTAGCATTCTGGCGCAAAGAGGGGGTTCTATGCAGATTAAAGCTCATCAAAAAAAATTTAAGATTTGCTTATGAAGGCTTTTTTTAGGAATTAGAGCAAAACTTTGGATACAGCTAATTGAGCAAATGGTAAAGAAACCATCAGAGGCATAGACGTTTAAAATGGAAGCTTCAGGCCTATGGTTACATAGGATGTTCTGAACTGTTCATTCATTCATTCATTCATTCATTCAACCAGCATGATGGAGACTGTTGGGAACTGGGCTAGGCACTGGTGCCTTTCTGTCATTCTGTTAAATCCAGCTTTAAAAGATTATAGGACCAAAAGTTGCATCTATGTAGCTCTCAGACCAAGGAAGACAACAAAAGTCAGGTCATCTTATGTGTTATTCTGAGCAGCGAATGAAAGGGTAATCCCCCTGTCTGACAGGAAGAACCAAGATTTTTGGCTTTAAAGGGTGGTTCTTATCTCCAGCAAAAAGTGACTTGAGTCTCCTAGGAGTTCTGTGCTGTGACTCCCTGGTCAGCAGGTGTGGGGAGGCTAGCCCCCACCCCGTCATGCCTTGGGTCCCCATTAGACCCTATGCTGGAACTTCAATGCTTCCAAAGACCCCTCTGAGCCCCCTGATCACTGATCACTCAAAGATTGCTGATAGTCCAAACAGTCTGTGAAAAGCTAAATTCTCTTCTACCAGATAAAAAAGCAGACTTGGAGATTTATATCAGGTCACAAAAGCTTCAGAGAAAGTAGTCAGAATTAAAGAGAACATAAATCATCTTTTCAAAATATATTTTTCTTACTTACCAGATTTCTACACAGAATATTCGTCAAGTATTAAATCTAAATAGTCAGACATCCAATCCCAAAGAGGATGCAATATGTTAGAAAGTACACAATGATCAGTTTCAAGCGGCATAACGGATAATGCCCTAGTGATACTTTAGAGACGAGATGAACAATTAAGGTGATTATCCATACCAAAAACTATTTTATAGAAATGTGCTACAAAGAAAAGAATTACATCAGGGTCTAAATGATCAGAAAGCAGCAGCCACATGGGCAATCTTTGGGAGGCCTTACCTTTTCTTTTCTCCACTATTATCTGTTTGACTAAGAGAGCTGAAAATTATACCATTTGTGTTAGAATCAAATGCAAATGGAATAATTGTCCCTTCTCTAATCAAAACACATTTGTGGATTGAAATACCACATGGGGCAATTTTCAGTTAATCATGGATGTTAATAAATATGACTCTAAGCTCATAAACAAACATTACTTTGGCTAATATAATATAGGAAATTATTGTTAAGCTTGATCAGACCTGTAACAAAAACTGAACTTTGCAGAAAGTCAGCCAATTAACCATCTCAAAATAGAGATGCGAACCAGCAGTAATGAAAGATTAGATTTAGCTAATATGCTCAGACAAATCATGCATTAGCACTAGGAAATATTTAAAGCCGCCTTTGCTGAAAATGGAAAATATTAAGTAGTGTCAGAGTATTAGCTTCTTTAAAGAGTAAAAACCAATGCTTAGTGATCAGAGATTTAAAAACTAGAAAATCAGGTTTACCAAAATCAAAGTTACCCAGAACCTGAATTATATCAAAGCCTCTAACAACAAATGGTGTTTTCAAATGAAATAGAAATATTTAGTACTCATCCTATTTCCATCACTGAGCTTATAAGGCAGTGTGAGACTCCTTCCTTTAGCCTTTCCTAAGTGTAAAATATACATTTATCTTGGTGACAAAATATCTAAGTGGCTATAAAAGTACTCCAGTCATCTGGAAGACCGGTGCTCGACTCGGACCTATAGAGGCACTAACCAAGGAAAAGCTGATGACATGACTTCCAGTCTCCTGCCATGCACTTCAAATAAAAACACTAAACTTAACCACAGACTTGATACCTTTGCCAGAACCCAAATGCCTTCTTTCTAGATTTACTCATTTCAAAATTACTGTATGTTTCTCCAAGCTGAGCTTTTCTCATTTGCGGCAGTGGGAAAGCCTCCACGTGCTCCCAGGGTATTTGAAAACGTCTGCGGTTGGGTCATCACTCATATATGAGACACTGCCTTGAAGAGAAAGCAGTGTGAGAATTTTCCCCCCGTTTTATCAAGGAAAAATTAACATGCATCACTGTATAAATTGAAGGCATACAGCACAGTGGGTTGATTTACATATATTGTGAAATGATGGTCCTGGTGGGTTCAGCTAACATCCATCTTCTCATATAGGCACAATAAAAAGAGAAGAAAGAGGAAAATAAAAACATTTTCTCTTTGTGATGAGAACTCTTAGGACCCACACTCTTAATGAGTTCCTGTGTATTACACAGCAGTATCATCACTGTAGTCATCATGCTGTCATTATGTCCCTAGGACTTATTTATCTTATAGCTGGAAGTTTGTACATTTTGACCACCTTCCTCCAGTTCCCCCTCCCTTTACCCCCACCCCTGGTAACCACAAGTCTGTCTTTTTTCTATGAGTTTGTTTGTTTTTGTTCTAGATTCCACATGTAAGTGAATTGTACACTATTTGTCTCTCTTTATAATACTTATTTTACTTAGCAATTGCCTTTAGGATCCATCCATGTTGTCACAAATAGTAGGATTTGCTCATTTTTTATGGCCGAATAATATTCCATTATTTATATGCATGTGTATGCATGTATATATACCACAATTTATTTATCTGTTCATCCATTAATGGTCATTTGGGTTGTGTCCATGTCTTGGCTATGGAAGTACAGGTATCTTTTTGGGTTTGTGTTTTCATTTCCTTTGGATACATTCCCAAACGTGGAATTGTGATATCATATGGTAATTCTCTTTTTAATTTTTTTTGAGGATCCTCCATATGGCTTTCCATGATGGCTGCACCAGTTCATAATCATAACAACAGTGCACAGAGTTCTCTTCTCCACATCCTTGCCAGCATTTCTTATCTCTTGTCTTTTTGATGATGACCATGCTCATGGGTGTAAAGTGATATCTTACTATGGTTTTAGTATGCATTTCCCTAATGACTAGTGATGCTATGCTGAACACTTTTTCATGTGCCTGTTAGCTTTTTCTGTATCTTATTTAGGACAATGTCTATTTAGGTCTTTGCCCATTTTTATTTTTATTTTTTATTTTGTTAAGTTTATTTATTTATTTTGAAAGAGACGGAAACAGCATAAATGGGGAAAGGGCAGAGAGACACAGAGAGGGAGAGTCCAAGCAGGCTTCATACTGTCAGCACAGAGCCCCAGGTGGGGGGCTCCGACTCATGAACTGAACCACGAGATCATAACCTGAGCTGAAACCAAGAGTTGGATCCTTAACCAACTGAGCCACCCAGGTACCCCTGCCTGTTTTTAAAATTGGGATATTTAGTTTTTTAGCTATTGAATTGTAGGAATTATTTATATGTTTTGGATATTAACTTATCAGATATTTGGCTTGCAAATATTTTTTCCATTCTGTAGGTTGTTTTTTCATTTTGTTGATGATTTCTTTTGCTGCGCAGAAGCTTTTTAGCTTGACGTGGTCCCACTTATTATTTATCTTGTTTCTTGTGCTGTATGTGTCATATCCCAAAATCATTACCAAGGCTCCTGTCAAGGAGTATAATGCTGTGTTCTTTCATCTAGGAGTTTTATGGTTTCAAGCCTTACATTTAGGTCTTTAATCCACTTTGAGTTAATTATTTTTGAGTGGTGTAAGATAGAAGCCCCATTTCATTCTTTTACATATGAACATTGAATTTTCCCAACACCCTTTATTAAAGTGATTGTCTTTTCTCATTGAGTATTCTTGACTCCCTTGTTAAATATTAGTTAGCGGGGCACCTGAGTGGCTCAGTCCGTTAAGTGTCCAGCTTCTGGCTCCCACTCAGGTCATCATCTCACAGTTCGTGGATTCAAGTCCCATTTTGGGCTCTGTGCTGACAGCTAGCTCAGAGCCTGGAGCCTGCTTCGGATTCTGTGTCTCCCTCTCTCTCTGGCCCTCCCCTGCTCGCGCTGTCTCTGTCTCCCAAAAATAAAACCATAAAAAAATATTTTTAAAAATATTAGTTGGCTATATATGGATGGATTTATTTCTAGTATCTCAAGTCCATTCTATTGATCTATTTGTCTGTTTTTATGCCAGTACCATACTGTATTGATGACTGTAGTTTTATAATATAGCTTGAAATCAGGGAATGTGATGCTTCTTGCTTTGTTCTTCTTTCATGAGATTTCTTTGACTTTCTGGGGTCTTCATGGTTTCATATAAATTTTAGGACTATTTTGTATACTTTTATAAAAAATGCATTAGATGCATTGATGGGGTTGAATCTATTGATGGCTTTTGGTAGTATTGTCATTTTAACAATACTAATTCTTCCAATCCATGAATATGAGATACTTTCCCATTTATTTGTGCCTTGTTTCTTTTATCAGTGTCTTGTAGTTTTCAGAGTAGGGATCTTTCCCTTCCTTTTTTATTTCTAAGTATTTTATGATTTTGATGTTATTATAAATGGGATCAATTTCTTTTTTTTTCCAGAAAATTCATTGTTAGTATATAGAAACACTACTGATTTTTGTATGTTAATTTTATATTCTGAAACTTTACTAAATTCATTGTTTTTTTGTTGACTCTTTAGAACTCTTTGCATGTAAAGTTATATACTGTGCAAAGATAAGTAATTTTACTTCTTACTTTCCATACTGATACCTTTTATTTCTTTTGCTTGCCTGATTGCCCTAGCTAGGACTTCCAGTACTGTGTGGAATAGGAGTGATAAGAGTGGGCATCCTTGTCTTGTTTCTGATCTTAGAGGAAAAACTTTCAACCTTTCACCACTGAGTATGATAGTAGCTGTCAGCTCATCATATGGGTCCTGCATTATGTTCAGATGTGTTCTTTCTTTGCCTAATTTGTTAAAAGTTTTTATTATGAATAGATGCTGAATTTTGTCAGATGCTTTTTCTGACATCTATTGAGATGATATGATTCCTTTTTTAATTTTTTAATGTTTATCTATCTATCTATCTATCTATCTATCTATCTATCTATCTATTTATGAGACAGAGAGAGAGAGAGAGCCAGTGGGGGAGGTAGAGAGGCAAACAGAGGATCTGAGCTGGATTCAAGCTGGGCTTGAACTCACAAACTGTGAGATCATAACCTGAACTGAAGTTGGACACTCCACTGACTGAGCCAACCAGGCACCCATCTTTTCTTTTGTTCTATTAATGTCATGTATCACATTGATTGATTTAAATATATTGAACCATGCTTGCATCCCAGAGATAAATCCCACTTGATCATGGTGAATGACTCTTTTAATATGCTGCTAAATTCACTTTGCTAGTATTTTGTTAATAATGTTTGCACCTAGGGGCACCTGGGTGGCTCAGTTGGTTAAGCATCAGACTTTGGTTCAAGTCATGATCTTGAGATTCATGAATTTAAGCCCTACCTCAGGCTCTGTGCTGACAGCTCTGAGCCTGGAGGCTGATTAAGATTCTATATCTCCCTCTCTCTGCCCCACCCCAGCTCATTTGTGCTCGCTCTCAAAAATAAATAAGTATTTTTAAAAAGTTAAATATTAAAAAATGCTTATACCTATATTCATTAGGGATATTGGCCTATAGTTATCTTTTCTAGTAGTGTTATTTCTGATTTTGGTATCAGAATAATTCTGACCTCATAAAATGAGTCTGAGAATGTTGCCTTTAGTGAAAGGGAATATTGACATATAAACTTTAGGAAGAAATTGCAATATTTTATCTCTTAAAAATTTTTTAAATCTCTAGGTCAATTTGCAGATCAATCTGTACATATCTGGGCAACTAAGTGAAGTACAAGCGTAAGATCATACTCTAAAGCATATAAGAAATGCAAGGTTCCATCTGAACGATTCCAATAATAAAGGCAAAAATCAACACTACCTTTCAATTATTTAGGTTAACTGCCACTCTTCTCCATTTGTACTAAAAATGTAGACTTAAGTCTAGAAAAGGAAAAGAAACCTGAGTGACAAGACAGTGAGTTCCTCTAAGGGGGCCAGTTTCAATATGTACTTTCTACAATCTACCTTCTACTTTTTAAAAATCTCCAATATTGTCAAATAAGGCAGTCAGTACATATGGCTAGTGAGTAGTAATTGTGTCTACTTACCAAACATCTTGTAATTATCAGTCTTTTTATTTAGGTTGATTTAACTTATTAAACTTTTGCAACAATCCTTTAAAGTAGGTACTATTTTTAATCCTCATTTTTTAGATGAGAAACTGCAGCTTAGAGAGGATGAGACACCTATCCTGGTTAATGGTATAGTTGGGATTTGAACCCAGGCAGACTTCAGAACTGCTGGTGAGGATTAATGAAAGCATAACCTTTCAAGCATATGCCATCAGTATTCTGAATTGCTTACATTAAAATATTCTGTGCAAACTCAAATAGTAAAATATGCCCATTCTACATGGTGTACAATAAAATAAGCATCCCTATTAAAAAATAGAATTTCTATATTTTAGCTTCAGGTTAACTGCTTATTGCTCTATTTTCTCCATTATCAAGGAAATAGACTAAAAGAAATATTTATTGTGCTGTGGGTCTTTGACTGAATCCACTCACCCTTCTTCCTTACTGAAAACCAGACTAAACATTTCTGAATGTCTGCATTTTAAGATTTCTAACAGTATTGAATAAACTATACCTGGAGTACTCTAACAGGTTCCCCACATTGTCAGCAGGCCTCACCTTCAAATGATTTGATTGTACCCGTGCAGTGATGGTCTGACCCTTTCTGGGTCCAACCATCCTTGGATCTTTCTGACCATGTAAAGTACTGACTATTTTGAAAATCACTATTGGAAGACAGATCATCAAGAAAGCAATGAACTTTCAAGACATAATATCTTAAAGAAACCTATAAATGAAATAGGTCAAGGATGAGGCACATAAGTGGCTAGGGGGAAAAAATCTACATTTAGTTTATACAACTTCAACTCCCTGTCTGTTCAGATTCCATATAAGGAACAGTAACTTTTCAAGCAAGCAGGCCTGGACATATTTTTTGGCCTTATAATTCTCACAGTTCTAGACATTCCAAGGTAGAGGGTCATTCAAACAGAGTTGTAATTTCTTGTGTATATTTATTTCCAAAGTATCTTATGCATAGTTTCCCAGTGAAATCATAGATGGGGGCTAGGGGAATACTAGCTGCACTATTTTTCAAGCATTTCTAGAAGAAGCAGTCAAAAAGAACTGTTCTTGGCCTTCTTAAGCAAAAGGGCCAGACTTGAGCTGGAATGCTACAGCAAAAGCTTCCCACCCTGTCCAGTTCACTTGAACTACAGCTTTTGACTTGAAGGTGATGTAAGAAGAGAAGAGGGAGGAAAGACATTCATGAGATTTAAAGGATAAATTTCCCTCTGGTCACTTAGGAGAATGACACGCATAACACACATGTCAGACTGGCGGGGCAGATGTAACAGAGTCCAGCAAGAATATTCTGAAAGGCCAACCGTCAACATTCAAGTGTCTCCTCCACATCCCGACCGCTCACCAGCAGAGCATCTGAGAGCATACTACTTACGGCCGTAGTTCTTCGATTGCCTCATCAGTGAAAGAGATTCGACAGACCAAGATGGCGGCATGGTCTTCTTAGATCTCGTCACCACTGAAAATTAGAAGTTAAGTTTTTAGTAGTTGTTTCACTGTACTTAAAATAATCAAATGGTGTAATTTTTACATCTCTAGGCAGGACACCTAATAAAATGAGGAAGTTTTGAAAATCTGCACAGATCCAGGAATGATCATTATTAACTCCCAGACAATAAGAATAGGTTAGTAAGAAGAATAAATTATTTAAGGAAAATGTGGTTTACTCTCTATTCATTCAACAAATATTTATTGTTATCCATTCATTTAGCCCTTATTGAGCAGACAATTCCTTTTCTATAAATTTTTATTTATTTTTGAGAGAGAGTGAGCAAGTAGGGGAGGGGTAGAGTGGGAGAGAGAGAATCTGCGCTGCCAGCACAAAGCCTGACTTGGAGCTCAATCTCCTGAACCATGAGATCACGACCTGAGCCAAAACCAAGAGTCAGAGGCTTAAGTGACTGAGCCACCCAAGTTCCCTGAGCAGACATTCCTGTCGGCACTTGGGATATATCAGTGAATGAGACGTTGATCTATGCCCTCCTGGAGGTTACATCTTCATGGTGAGAGAAACTCAATAAACAATAAAACCAATAAATTAGAAAATTTTCCTATAGGTTAAAGCATATCCTAAGGAAGATAGAGAAAACTGAATAGACAGGGGATCAGGAGTTTGGGAGTTGGGGACAACAGAGGTTGCCCTCTTACATACAATGGCCAGGGCAAACCTCACTGAGAAGGTGACAGACACTTAGGCAAAGACGTCTAGGTGAGGGATTGAGCTATATCGATATGTGAGGAAGAGCCTAGAATTCAAGGAACAGCAGGTACCTATAAAGACTGTGGCTCTTTGCTCCAAGAGGCACTAGAAGCTATTGCGGGAATTTGCCCAGAAGAGAACTGTGACCAACTGTTTCTAAATTCAGAAACTGTATTCCATAAAGGTTTCCTCAGACAATTAAGATATGTATGTAAGTATGGTCTCTTATTCCTTTTTTTAAATGTTTATTTATTTTTGAGAGAGAGAGAGAGAACAAGCAGGGGAGGGGCAGAGGGAGAAGGAAACACAGAATCTGCAGCAGCCTCCAGGCTCTGAGCTGTCACACAGAGTGTCACAGGGTTTGAACCCATGAACCATTGGATCATGACCTCAGCCAAAGTTGAATGCTTAACTGACTGGGCCACCCAGGCTCCCCCAGTCTCTTATTTCTTAATAATGCTGCCAAATCACCAGCAGACACCAAGTGTTAGTTCTCGGACACTTTCAAGTGTCTCCTCCACATCCTGACCACTCACCAGCAGAGCATCTGTCTAAATTTATTTACCTGTTAATAATCCTATTAATCCTAAAGCCTAATCAGACATTTGCAGAATTAGATTCTACTGGCATTTATTAAACTGTTTACTTTAGTGCCAGAAAATGTGCCCATCATAATTGGGAATAAAGGATACCAAGGAGAGAAGAGTATAAAACACACTTTGTCTCATAATCTCTGTTAAGTTCTGGCTTCTCATTTGCAAAACAAAAGATTAGCTTCTAGTTCTGAAAGTTTAGTGAGGATTAAAAGTCAAACACCTGGAATGATGTGGGGTAGACATGTTGTAGTTAGTCCCTTAACAAACACTGTGTATCTCTCACACTAATCAATGAAAGATGTTATTATTTTAAAATTAAAGTAAGATGAAGCCAAAGGGATACCAAGTTTGCTATTGGAGAAGTTAAGTACCGTCCATGTAAAATCAGCAAAAGAGGATTTTAGAAGATGTTCAGAAAGAAGTTTAAAATGGGCTTGGAATATTTGGACCCTTTGTGCAGTCAGAAATTGAAGTCATCCAAAGTGCACTGAGAGTGCAGAATTTTGTGTGAAATTCCCAACCGAACTTGTAGTACAGCTCTGATGCAGAAGTATTATATACAACACTCACTAAAACCTGTAATTGGCAAATAAAGATAAAATAGACAATGACTTAAAACTATGCTCTTAAATCACATTTTTGAGAACTATTCTTTAAATTTAAAAAATATTTTTTAAATTTTTATTTAATTTTGAGAGAGAGACAGAACATGAGCAGAGAGAGAGAGACAGAATCTGAAACAGCCTCCAGGCTCTGAGCTGTCTGCACGCAGGGCTCAAACTCACGAACCTCAAGATCATGACCTGAGCCAAAGTTCGATGCTTAAACATCTGAGCTATCCAGGTGACCCTGAGACTATTCTTAATTATATTAGACAGAGACTACAGAGAACATAACCTGGTATTGGAATGCTTAAATGTGTCCACTTACTTCTGCTGTAGAGTTTGATCAAACTTCTTAACCTACTGAAATATGAGGTGGAGAACAATCTAGTACATATGGAATACAAAGATATTTGGGTGCAAAGAATCCCCAAAGTTGCTGCCACCATCTGCAAGTAAGTTCAGCATGGAGATTGCTGAGAGAAACTTTAGATCATGTGTCCTGGATCTCCAAAGTTGGGCCGATGGTCAGTCAGAGACTTACCCTTGAAAGACAGGACCAGGCAAAATACTATGACTTTGTTAAATACAGTCCATTTTCTGCTGCTCTACCCACCAGACCACCTTCCGACCCCATACTCTTATGTTAGGAGGGCTGCAGGATCCACGATAAGAAGGTTTAGAAGGATCCATAGAAGGCTACTTTGCCTGAAAGCAAGGATCCAATGGGGACTGGAGGCAACATAGCTATGATACCCAATTAGCTGGGAGTTCATTTCGCAACACAATTCCCTTTATTTGATGTGCTTTCAGCATTGCTTATGAGCTATATCCTACTTAGGAGTATGAACTCTCCAATTATTTACCTTACATTATGAATCATTTATCTAGTCAATCTAATATTCTTCCCTTATGCATCTTAATACTTCAATTAACTATTATGAGTCATTTGTTATTTGTATACCAGAAAAGTGCTTTCCAAGTTATTACTTATTGGTCATAATCAATTAGGGAAGTTTTTAGAGTATGGTTGTCTTATATAAATACACTGGTAAAGTTCAGCTCCTATGATTTCTGACAATTAAATTGTTCTGTCACTTGGGGACTCTCATTAATCTCAACTTGTCATCCTTGTTTATGCAGGTTATAATGGGCTATGTGTGTAAGTGAAATGAGACGCTAAAAGGCTTTGGCTTTTTTAACTCTTTGATGAAGGTAAAATTGAAATACTTTCTTAAAGTGGTGACTTTGATTTGTACAGCCTGAAGGAGCTGTATTCTAGACAATGGCCCATCAATTCCACCATAGCCACAGTAATTTTCGTGTAGATTTGTGTTAAGTGTCTAGAAAAAGATGAACTGCTCCTAGCCACAGATTCTTGATATTTGTATATCCAGAAAAGGAAATCACAGAGAAAAAAAATCAAATTGTGTCATTCTTCATCTTTACTTGTCAACTTCTCAAAGCTCTGGATAAAACTATAATATATGTGAGTAAAAAAGGATCTCATACATAGTGGTCAGAAAGGTCCTGGGGAAAAATTTAGATGTCAAGTGCTATCGATGACGATTTGATCCATGGCAGGGATTTAAATGCAAGGAGTTGTGGTGAGGACTACTACAGGATTAGTATTAAGATGTAATTTATTGGGCATCATTATTTATGATGTAAAATATGCAAACAGTGCATTAATTAAATGCAGGTGTCCCTACCTTTAGCAAAACCTCTGATGATAATTAAATTATACAAAGTGACCCAAGTCAACAGATTAGAAATCTGAACAGAAATCTAAGAGCTTTAATAAAGTCATAAATCACTATAAAGGAAATGGTAGGTATTATTACATTGAGAGCGAGTCTGAAAAAATGTGTAATAATAGAGCTGATGAAAAAAGGATCTGAAATAGAACTGTAAGGAACACGGGGAGCGCATATGCCTAGATGAAGCTACTAATCAGAAACTGATTTGAGAAATAAAAATTTGGCAAAAGATACTTTAAAAAAAAGAGTCCAGATTCACCACTTTTGACTTCCCAAGAAATTGTAATGGTCTCATATTTGCTGAATCTAATCACTCTGTGATGTTAAGCATGGTGGAGGGGAGCCAAGTTCATTCTTGGAAAAAAGCTTTAGTAACTCGGAGTCTCCTTCCTAGTATAATACCTTAGAATCCACTCCTGAAGAATGAAAAGATCACTGTCGTGCAAGAACTTTACTTCCAGGACTGGAAATAGAATCACTATTTGCATCAGACATCCTTTAATATGATTCCGTGATTCTATTTTTACTAGTCTGTTCTCTCCTATACACAATACCACTGGTGCCTTTCCTGTATAAATACAGCTGTCCTTGGCGGAACAGTTCTTATATGCCAAGCACTGTACTACCTTCCCAATTATCCACAAAAGCCTGAGAAAGTAGATATACTTATTATACCCTTTTTATAGACAGATAGGAAGTTTCAGTAACTTGCTAAAAGTTAAGTCCCAGGATGTAAACCCAATCTGCCTGCCTCTGATCCCAATCCTTGAGGGCCAGGACTGCGTCTTGTTTACTTTCAATTCCCTCACAATGTATAACACAAAGTAGTTATTGCTAATATCAGAGGAAGGACAGTGAAAGAAGCAGACAGCTTTGAAGAAGGAGTTCCTGAATTCAGTGATTTACTGTACCAATCTAGCATAGGAGGCAGTATGATAAAGAAATGCTATGGAATGCCAGTTAGGAGGCACGGTGGTTTATCCAACTCTATAGCTGGTCTGTTGTTGCACAAATAATTTAGTTTATTTCAGCCTCCATTCCTTGTCTCTAAAACAAGGAGTTGGCCCAAGTAACCATTCTACTCCCCTGGAGCCATCACATTCTCTGATTTTATATTCATTTCAAAGGTGTTTCTTTCCAGCTTTACCAGCCACCATAAGAAACCTGTCTTGTATTAAAATCCCATCCATTTACCAACCACTTTGTATACATTATCTTCTGTGAGCCTCATAACAACTCTGTGAGGATAGTATTATCATTTTCATTCAGCAGAGAAAGTAAAGCTTAGCAAGTTTACAAGCTCTAGGTCATGCGGTCAGTGAGTGGAAGTAAGGCAACCCTGATCTCATACATTTAGAAATTTACAAGTCTACCAGAACTTGAGAACTATTGAAACTTACCTAAATGGCTTCTTAGAAAGCACAAAATACTATCCTGTGACCCTGAGAAGTTTCCATTGTGATTTCCTCAATCAATAGGGGTCTGAGACTTGAGAAGATGAAACAATCGTTGAGATGTGATTTTTGGAATTGCCACATTCACAGCCATGACTGCATCTCTAACTCTGGGCAAACATCTCACAAAAACATCAGATCACGGCAAACCTGTCAACACTTGGCCGTCTCCACCATCTCTCCCAAGGGCAGGCCCCCAGAGAACTTTCTGTCTGTACTACTTGGTCGGCACTTAATCACACACTCCCCCATCTAGCCTGTTGCTTCATGTGCCTTACTCTTGCCTTGCCAACACAAATACTAGTTCCTTAAGGACAAAAACTGAGCTTTATATTTTTTTCCAGCTTCACAGTATCTACAGCAGAGTTGAACCCATTAAGTGATCCTCCCTTTCATTCAACTTATTCATCACATTTTCAGCAGGGGATCAATCAATGTGCTCTTTCTCTGCCCCAGTTCTTGTGTCCTAAAAGCACTAGCTACATTCAACTGTTACTCATCAGCAAACCACCCTGATGTGTCTTCAGAACCACACTGAGCTACTGAGCCTGGCATCTGACTACCAAAAGTAACCTGGTGCCAAGGTGAAGAATGTGAGCAGACATGCCTTTTGTCTTCCAAGGAGGGGTTTGATTCTTGTAGAATGCTTTAGGTGATCGTTCTCTATCAGTCCAAGTATGGTAAGTTTAAAATCAGGCCCAAGAGAGAGGGAGAATAATAGAATCTCCAAGATCCCAGGGAATCCTGCCAGCCCCTTCTCTTCCTGTTATGCCTGCCTGGCCTGCTCCTATCAAAGCTATGATCATTGACTTGAGATTCCTTCTACTCAGTAATATGGATGATGTGGACACCTGACTTCTGGTTCAACAAATACTGCACCACAAAAAATCCTTCAGAAAACTCATGATAGCAGAACCCAAATTTTTCAAAAATATATGATCCAAAAGCATCTCTCTAACTATCGAACAAATGGGGCTTGGGTAAAAGGTCTTGATATCCATTTGAGGACCATGGACTTTGCAAACCACGAGAGCAAAGTCTTAATCAAAGCTTTTGAAGGCCTTCAAACTCACCCACCTTTGCAGGAGCTACTATATGGGGTGATGTGCTTCGCTCCCTCTATGAACATGCTGCAATAGGACGTTACACACAGTTGTCACTCTGAGCAAAGTTGTTTGATTTCAATAACAAAATTAAAGGTAGTTTAAAGATATACCCTAGAGTATTACGAATACTTTCTCCCACACATCTGGAAAGCTGAAGTGCAAAATATTAAAGTCTACCATGGAAATTGTAAGATAATTTGCATTTTCATTTGCCAAAGAAATAGATGTTAACTGAAAACAGGAAAATAATACAGGAACTAAGAACACTCAGTAAAAATAGCTACTACATGCTAATACATACTGTGAGTGAACTCTTGATAATTTTTTTTCATTTAATTGTCACAAAGACCCTGTGAAGTAAGATCTGTCTCCATTTTGTACCTGAGACTTAGAGCCTCAGATACCTCAAGTTAATAACATAGTTATTAAATGCTAGCACAGGTATTCAAATTTATATCTGACCAACTCCAAGGCCAGGCAATTAATCACCAAATTTTAGTTTATTTGTCTATCCTGGGAGATGACTGGGCATTCAGGGCTGATCTTAGAGTTTGGTGTGTATGATTAATGAAATTGGAAAGATAAGGGACAATTGCCAACTTCCCTAGATTCCTTCCTTCCATATGGCCCTGCTGAGCAGGTGCAGTGGGTCCCTATAGGTTTCCTAGTTAAGGGACAGTACATCAAATAAGCTAGAGTCAAAGGGGAGGGTAGAAGTGCTGACTTTAAACATGTTCTTTGAAAGTGCTGTTATTTGAAAAAGCTGTACAGTGTCAGAGCTGAGCAGGGATCCAGCTGTGAATAGCACTCTACAGAGTGTTGATAGAATCTGGGCTGTCCAGCTGTGAAGGGCCCGGAAGTGCTTGAAGAGGTGACAAGCACCCAAGCCCTCCCCAACAGCTGTGGCCATTAACAACAGAAGCTACAGAGACTCACTGCAGCCAAAAGCCACAACACTACACTCTCAGCCTTACGCCTTGTCACCTTGTCGGGAGCCTTAAGCCACCTCCACCAATCACAATAGACAAAAAAATAAAATAACAGCTGCCGCAAGGTACAACAATGGCTCTGACATTGGACCACAATAATGGCCTAACTCCATAAGGAGTATCAGAGAGGTCAAAACGAGAGAACTCCTTCCCTGGGCTCATGCCAGCTCCCCTACTGTGGTCAATGGGTGAAAGTGAAAATGGGGTATGGTTGGCTTGTCATCCAGGGATTATGTAGAAAATGACGAAAATGTGATACAAAGGAATAAGCAGGGGCTTTGGAGTCAAGGGGACCTGGGTTCAAATCCTGATGCTTCTGTGTACTAGGTATACAATCTTGATGAATTAAATAAGCCCATCAAACATCTCTTTCTCACCTTTAAAGAGAGTAATAATTTCCTTTTAGAGTTACAGCAAATATTAACTGATATAAAATATAAATCTCTACATATGGGGGATTTTCAAAAATATTCATTTTCTTTCCTCCTCCCATACATTCACAGAAGGGTAAAAATAGCAATTTTCTGCTAAGAAATCTCATGGGATACAAAGCCTAGAAATGCCAGGTGAAAAAGTAAGGCATCTATGGAGACCTAGAAGTGTAACATAAATTGGCAGTAGAAATGTTACTAGGAAATGAGTGTGTTACATCAAGAAATGTGTTAAAGTGCTCAGAAATGCCCTTTCCTGTTTTGATTATTTTGGACTCCTAGAATGGTTTAGACATCTGTGGGCAATGTCATAAATACAGTAAGTACTTCCAACACAGCAACCTTTGAATCAGTATTTTGCCCCAAATGGAAAATTATATTCAACACTGTCAAATGCAGAAGTTTGCATGTAAATGAAAATGTTTAGAAACTATGACCTCATATTTACCTATAAAGGTTCTGCCATCTTTCAAGTCCATGTTCTGTGACCATGTACTCTATCAATATCTCTGTTCCAGAAAACCCAACATAAACTGGTTTAAGTTAAAAACCTATAGGGTTCAGGTAGCTCATAACTGTAGGGTCTAGGCAGCTCAGGAGTCCAGTTCAACTTCAGTTGCAGATTAATATAGACCTCAAATGAGGTCAGCAAGATCCAACTCTCTACTGGGCTTCTCTGTGCTCACACTACATTTGAGGCTTTCCATAGTGGCCCACAGCACCTCCAGGCTCCCTTTGTCAAAAAATTCAGCCCAACAAAAGAGATGAATTGGTTCTGGGATGACGCACATGCACATGTGTGTATATGCATGCGTGCACACACGCACGCACACACAAAAAACACTTGGTGCCCAGATTGGAGTTTGATGTGTGTTGGCAAATCCAACTCTAGCCAGGTGAGTGGACTTTGAGTATTAGCCTGGCATGTGAGCCCCCAGGAAAAAGTCAGTTGGAACATTGGCTAAAAATAAAGAGTCATGGTAATCCCAAAGCAAATTGGGTTATTGTTGTTACACAGAAGAAATGTAGATACTCCATAGAAAAATCAACCAACATTTACTATTACACTCTAGCTCCACAGAACAATTGCCTTTATGTCCTCTCCACGTTTACTAGCTTATTGCATACCACTCACATAGTACTTATCATATGCAACCTTGTATCTTAGGTTAATGATCAGTGCCTTGAGGGCAGAGGCTATTTTAAGCGTGTTTCCATCAACATTGTCTTTCACAGTGCTTTGCCCACAGTGAATAAATTAAAGGAATTTAATAAAAATTAATGAATTTAACATACATAAACATTGAAAGTGAATAATTGAAGTCAAAAGTTGAAATAGGTGACCTGTAGAAGAGATTAAGAGAAAACAATGTTAGAATTATATGGTATCTGGGGGAGTGGAAAAAAAGGAAATCAGAGGCCCTTTATTCAAAAATTGCTGTCAGAAATCCCCAACTTCCTTTAGGAATTTATTAAAGAGATTGAGAGGGCATATTGCTCAAAAACACCAAATATTCTCTGTGGAAAAGTAACCTTAACTTTCCAAGTCAAACCATCAAGATAAATAATTAAAGGAAAATATTCTAAAAGGTAAAGAAGACAGGTGAATTAATTGAAATGGAGAGGCTAGATAGGAGACAAGGCTCTGAAGAAGAAAGGATGGAAAGAAGGAAGGAAGGAAGGACGGACGGACGGACACAGTTTTCAGTACTCTACCAAGAATTTGGGAGACAAATTTTAAATACGAAAGAAATTCCCTATCAAAATTACACAAAAAGTCTGTTTGTAGGATTAGATCTGGTCACCATCAAATCCTGTCTGGAAAGTCCTTATAGCTATAAGACAGAAAAGTTGATTATGTCTCTTACATACAACCATATTGTTTTTAAATTAACGTCTGGCCTACTGGGTCATAGAGTATAATAGATTGCTTCTACTTTATTAACAATCACCAATTTTACCTTGTCAGGATTTCACAGAACACAAACAGGTACAGCTTCATTGCTGAGAATGGTTATTTCAACTGAGAATCTCAGTTTTCTTAGGAAAAGAAGTTAAATGTGTCTTAGGTGAGAACTTTGGCAAAATAGAACAAGAGACAGCACATTATGGCCAGTGCGCCAGATTCAGCTGTTTTTGTAAAGTGTTATTGGCCTGTCCATTTGCTTAGTATTATCTAATGGCTGCTTTCTGTTCTTGTAAGAGCAGAGTTGAGAAGTTCATATGGATCATATGGTCCAAAAAGCTTAAAATAGTTACCATCTAGACATTTACAGAGTCTATTGACCTCTGCCATAGAAAAGAGAGCATCCCAGCCCATAGAAACCAAGGGTGGCTTTTCTACCTGTTCTCAAAGAATCAGGCATATTAATGGCAACATGGCAGCAAGGCGGCTTCTCAATATTAGTAACAACTCCCACACTGTGAATATAGAAAGTGAAGGAGATGGAAAGAAAACAGCGTTGCTGGTTGCTGGGTAGAAGGCTCACTGAGAAACCAATAGGGGAAAGATGCATGGTGAGGGGCAGACTTCCACGGGGGGGGGGGGGG
>NC_043703.1:110876761-110903023 GCF_006229205.1 Suricata suricatta | reverse complement strand
TTTATATTTCAATCATTTTAACTACTGATCTTATGATGACATCCAGGCTCTGATCACATTAGTGTCTATTAACTATGCAGCAACCAATAAAATCTGCATGAGAGACTTATTCCATATATACTCCCTTAGCACAATTTATTAAAATAATGTAGACTATTAACGTTTAAACTAAGTGTAATATATATATTTAATATAAAAATTCTCATTACTGTGATTAATAAAATTTTTAGTGTAAGCTGATATTTAGTTAGAGAAAATGAACAAGTTAAGCCAACTGAACTATTTCAGTTACATTAATTTAATTAAATATGACTTTTACATTATGTAAGATTAGGTGCAGGCCACTGATAATTCTAACATATTTAAAGAATCAAAAAGTAGAATTCCCCTATCAAAGTTACAATCAAATCACCAAAGGTTGTTTTAAATAAAGCACATGAACTTCTCTCACTAAACCCCCCTCATTTTTCCAGATATGCTCTCAGGAATGACACAAGTTGAGAAGTAATGCAGTAACACTACACTGTCTTCCTCCTTAAAAAGTCTCATTGTTTAGGGTTTTCCTTGGAACTGCACCAGGGCCGTGGTGGGGACGGGGGTGGCTGGGGGAGTGGGGGTGGGGAGGGTAGATAGCCAAAACCAGAAAGCAACAGATCTCACACTGCTTCTTTGAATTGTCTCCATCGATACAGAAGCCTTTTCCACAACAATTTCTGGAGGCATGTGCTGGTCAGACTCCACTCTCCTCCTTGCGGGCTGTTCCGTGTGGAACAACCCTGACCTGGGCTAATGTAGCTTCCCTGATACTTTCTAACTTTGCAAACTAGCAAATGACTACTTCAGCCCTGATTTTCCACTAGTAAAATGGGAACGAGAGGTGGTGAGGATTAAGTGAGATGGGTAGGAAAAAACCTAGCTTCTAACTGCTGCCCCTCAGAGCAGAGTGTCTTGCTGCTGCCTCAGAAAATGTTATGTTTGATTATTTCAAGCATAGTTTCATGACCAGTGTGGCTGAATTATCTTCTTCATTCCAGAAATCTTTCCTAGATTGCCACGGCCATGAATCCATATTGTTGGTCTTTTCTGTACTCTTTATCTCCATCTTTTTCTGCTCTGTCTTCTGTGTTGGTGACATTTTTCTGACACCCAGGTTATCCCCTGATCACACAGGGCTAAAAGGTGGAAGAGGATAGTAGGTAGAGCACTAACATAGGGCTCCAGAAGATCTGTGTTTGAGTCCCAGTTTCTTACTACCTGGCCTTGGGTAAGCACTCGGTCTTTTCAAGTCTCAATTCCAATCCTGCTAAATGGATGTGGCCAATAATAATACCTACTTACAAAGTCATTGTGAATACTGAATTAGTACTACAGGTGAAGTGCTTTGAATAGTGCCTAGCCCATATTATGAGTTCAACAATAATACCATCAATAATATTGGGGACAATGATTTTTTAAACAAAATCACTGCTCTTCTGGAGGCTGGGTCATGCATTGGTACTAAGTTCAGAACTTGGGGAGACCCAGAAACATTTCTGTATCTACCAGATTATCAGGAACTGTGAAGATCCAATTCTCTAGAAGGAAGAGAGGGCTTTATTTTTTTCCATCCTAAGGAATATGATGTTCCTTCCTTTGGCTCCAGAGGTTTATTTTACTGCCTGATAATGACAGAAGAATCCACAGCTAGAAATACAGTCACTTTCAGAGAGTAAAATAAAAGCAAAAAGAAGAAAACCTGTCCCTAAAATCTCCCACAATCAAAAATGGACCAAGAACCCTGATGTGTGATGGTTTGTTTCACACCCAGAGTTTCATACTTCTGCCTCTGCTGCTAAGGGACAAGGATGAGGTGAAAACAAAATGCTGACTTTCAGGCTTAAGATCAGCACTCATTATTGTAATTCTAAAACCAGGAGGAGAACCAGAACCCAGTCTGAATTATCACCCAATCTCCTTAATAAATGTGGACAGGGAAATCTCAAGAAAGGTGCTGGCTAATAGGCTGGAACAGATATTCCCACACCAAATCCATCCCAATCAGGTAGATTTATTTGGAAAGGACAGTCAGGCAATAATGGGAAGCAATTATTAAATGTAGTGCAGTGAACTTCTGGAGACAGGGAAGAGCCTATAGCTGTCATTTCACATCCTTCTCTGAAAGGCCTTTGATCACCTAGCCACTCTGTCCCTCCCCTTCATTCAGCAATAATTTGGACTGAAGGTGGCATTGTTCATGTGGAGCTCTTAGGACTAACGAGTCCTCCCCTCCTCTTCTGTAACAAACTAGGTAATAGGACTTGTGTCATCACCTTTGTCAATTTCCCTGCCCCATTACCCTTATTTTATTTCAAAGTTATGTTAGAAAAAGTTCTTCTGGAGATAAGCCCACCAATTCTAGGAATCCATTTGGGGGAGGGGGGACTCCATTATAAGTTGTTTAGGGGCTTATGTCATGAATTATGTCATTAGATTCCATGATTTGAATTCTGGACCCAACACATATTAGCTGGACAATATGACAAACTTTCTGTCCTCAGAGTCCCCATTTGTTAAATGAGGATAATGTAATACAAGCCTCAGTGGGGTGCTGTACAAATTCAGTGAGTTGCAAAGAGTTAAGGGCAAGTTAGTTAAACTAACGCCTTTCACATCATACGTGCTCAGTAAATTTTAGCAATCACTGTCATCACCATCACCAATAACATAATTATTACCTTGGGAGTTATCTTTTGCATCTGAGACCCCATAGTTCTTTGAATTGGGGATCAGATAGCATTTAAAATCTTCTTACGAAGACTTACAACATAGGATGATGGCTGAAGCATTAGACTGGGTTTAAGATACCCAACCTTTTGTAAATTTCACACAGGTAAGAAATTATTACAAGTAAGGTAACTCAGAGACTATTTTTCCAGCTATACAACAAGGACAATTGAGTATTTTAACCTCTCTTCCAGTCTTCTCTGCACTCAAAGCATTCACTTGCTGACTAGGGTGGAAAATACAGCCTCTGCATGTGATCTAGTGTCAGCATGGTCCACCTTGACCTCATATTGACTGTGCCTTAAGTAGTGCAGCAGTCAAGACATAACCACCAAGCTAATCAGACCAACACAGCAAGAACCAAGACTTTCGGTTTCACTCTCTCACTCAGACTTTGTCTTCCAGTCCTCCACGGTCATAGGAGCAGCCAGTTTCCCCAAGATGCCATGTAGGACACCTGAGTTACTTTGCAAAAAGAATGTTCCATCAATCAGAAATAAAGCACCCCATTTCAACAATAGATACAAAGAAAAAGAAGGAAAAGGAAATTGTCTCAATAAAAATCAGACCATTCTTTTTAAAAAATATTTTTTTTGAGAGAGAGAGTGAGAGAGGGATAGAGCACAAGCAGGGGAGGGGCAGGGAGAGAAGGAGGCACAGAATCCAAAGTAGGCTCCAGGCTCTGAGCTGTCAGCACAGAGCCCAATGAGGGGATCAAACTCACAAACTATGAGATCATGACCTGAGCCGAAGTTAGAGGCTTAACCAACTGAGCCATGCAGACACCACAAAAATCAGACCATTTGTAAAACCAAATCTATTGTGTGAATGTACCATAATTTTCAAAGGTTGATGGACCTTGTTGCCTGTATCTAGTTATTTCATCTGCCAGGCTACAAAGGTCAAGAGGAATTTGAACCACAATGAACAAAATGCATCAAGACCTAAAAGGTACCACCAAAGACCTCCTTAAGAAACACCATCTTCATGGAATCTGCACTGCCCAGAATAAGTCTTATCAAACTTAATCAAGCTTATGAAAATAACCCAATCTCAGTAACTTAGCTGTAGGGGCCTTCCTCCCAAAATCCCTACAGATCCAAATATCATTATATGAATAGAACCTGCTTTTCAGCAGATAATGCATGGTTTTGTTTCATTAGTGGAAGAATTCTGTGTTGTCTGAAACAATAAAGGGAGAAAATAACTTGTCTGAGTTGCTGTTTGAGCTTGAATTTTGAAAAGCTCTGTCTCTTAATTCTACCCTGAATTTAAAATACGGCACACCTGGACAATCTGGTTCTCTCCAGGGAATGTACTAACTCTGGATTGTTTTACGCATTTGAAGTCCACCATATGGAACAACTGTGTCATTAAAATGGATATTAAGAAGATTTGTTCACTCAGCTAGATTTAGACAGATAATAATACTTGGCACTTATATAGTGTCTTTCACCTGTCCATCTCAAAGTAAGCAATTTGTAAACACATATTGTTACAAACTCGTTATAAACCAGAGCAATAGGTAGTTCCCTGTGTGTAAAACTGTTCCAACATGCCATACAATCAGTCCACATCAAAATAAGAGATGGCACAAAATTTTTTAAAAATTGTCTTAATTAGAAAGAATTTTAAAAGCAGTCCAAGAATGTTAAATAAAAATTATCTCAAGCAATAACTACAATCTGCACACCTCAGAGAAAGAGAGGCTCTGTGTATATGACAGGTATTTTGTTTTCTCTTATCTGGCCTTAGATCCACAAGATTTGCATAATAATTATAATGGTATAAATACCATTGCCTAAATTAACTGTGAGTGAAATTGGCCAACACCTCATAACCACTTCCACTTGAGTAATTCAGTGTTCTGACCATAAGAATTGATAGGATTCCTATGCAATTTCAATTAGGTTTTCCATAATTGTCATCCTATTTGCATATCTAGCTCTTTAGATCTTTTGCTCAATAAGCCAAAACTCAGAGGTGTGGAGGGTTTCTCACTGTAATTTCCAAACCACTAACATTCCTCATAGTTTTATATATGTGTATAACTTACTTACATGTATGTTTTCCCCTTGAACCCCAGTCTCTCTGGGGTTTCTCATTAATCATACAATGCCCACTTTCTCTTCACTTGTACCTTTGCTTTGTGATTTCTTTACTTGTGTAGCACAAAACAGTTTTAGGGATTAAATACTGCAAACCCAAGAAAAAAAACTCTAGGCTTCAGACTCTATTAAACAGCATGTTGATACAGCTAATAAACATAAAACATAGATTAAAAATATGTACTACATATATGTACATCACATCACAAGAGTATGTCAGATGGGGTAGGACAAAGGTTATAGTGTAAAGCTTGGCTACTGGGTTGTGCAGAGTGGGCCAAGAGTATGAGTAGAAGCTTATATTGAAGTGAATAAGGTCTGAATGAAAAAATAAAGTAGCCAATAATACACTGTATCACACAATAGGAAAATATCTCTGTGAATAATCTAGATAATAGATGTTTAAGAATCTTGAAGAGGTGCCTGGATGCCTCAGTCAGTTAAATGTCTGACTCTGAATTTCAGCTCAGCTCATGATCTCATGGTTTGTGAGTTTAGGCCCGATGTCTGGCTCTGTGCTAACAGAGCAAAGCCTGCTTGAGATTCTCTCTCTCTCTCTCCCTCTCTCTCTCTCTCTCTCTCTCTCTCTCTCTGCCCCTCCCCTGCTCGTGCTCCCTCTTTCTTGCTCTCTCTCACTCTCTCTTTCAAAATAAATAAACTTTAAAAAAAAGAGTCTTGTATGAACAGTTCCCAGATGATCAAATTTCAAAGTATACATTTTTAAAGAGGTTATTAAGTCAGTAACACAGTTTGCATAATACCTAGATAAGAGATTGAAAACTTAAATGATGGCAGAAACTCAGGAGTCAACACTAAGAGGTGAAGCATGCAGGTGTCTTGTAACAGGAGATGAACATGATGATAATAGTTTGCTGTGATGTGTTATCCTAACAAATTTTTCCTTGAACATATAAATGACTATATTTATATATGGACAGATAAACTTATATGTAAATACATGGTTATTACATGTATACACACACACATATGCTGTATATACTTTTTTAAAAATAAATATGGGTGGACTGTTGAAGTGGAAAACATACATGCACCTTTGAAGGGGTGGCTGCTCCTCCACTCTAGGTAACCACGGCCGTACAAGAATGGGAGCCCACTGTGGACACGTCCTTCAGCTTCTCAACAAGAACTGCAAATTTGAATTTTTTTAATAGGAAAAGTTTTAATTTTTAAATGTTGACTCCAATTACTTTTAAACCCTGTACATGTCAACCAACAGCCCTTCAGCTTGTCAAACCCTGCTCGTTGGATAAAAGCTTATAGTCTCCAGTGTTCGAGAAAGCATGTTTTCCATGACTGGGGAAAAACCATGATTTAGTCATGATTTTGTTTCTGGCACCCATAGAAATAATGATCTATAATATAAAGTTCACTATTTAGAAATAGTTACGTTCCATTAACATAATGGAAAGGCAATCTATAGGATGGGAGAAAATATTTGCAAACCATAAAACTGATATGGGTCAGTATCCAAAATATGTAAAGAAATCATATAACTCAATAACAAAAGCCAAATAACCCAATTAAGAAAATGAGCAAAGGACCTAAAGAGTCATTTCTCCAGATAAGACATTCAAATGACCAGCAGATATACAAAAAGGTGCTCAATATCTCTGATCATCAGGGAAATGCAAATCAAAACCATGAGGTGATATCACTTCACACCTATTAGGACAGCTATTATTTGACAAAACTAAAGATACCAAGTATTGGCAAGGATGTGGAGAAAAGGGGACTCTGATACACTGTTGGTGGGGATATGAACTGGTTACAGCCATTATGAAAAATAGAATGGAGGTTCCTCCAAAAACTGACAATATAACTCTATATGATCCAGTGATTCTAATTCTACCTATTTATCCAAAGAAATTAGAATACGGATCTCAGAGAAAAATGGTTGCACTCTCATATTCATTGAGGCATTATTCACAATAGCTGAGGTATGGAAACAACCTAAATGTCCATCAGTGGATGAATGCTTAAAGAAAATGTGGTATATACACATAGTGGAATATTATTAAGCCTTTAAAAAGAAGGAAATCCTGTCATTTGCAACAATGTAGATGGACCTGGTGTACATTATGCTAAGTAAAATAAGGCAGCAGACACCGAAATATAAATACTGAATTTGTCCTACATATATGTGGAATCTAAAATAGTAAAACTCATAGCAGAGCGTAGAATGGTGGTTTACAGGGACTGGATGGAGGAAGAAAAAGATAAGTGATGGTAAAAGTTAAAAAGCTTCAGTTATGCAAGCTAAGTTCTCAAGACCTACTCTAGAGCATAATGTCTATAGCTAACAATACTGTATTGTCCACTTAAAATTTGCTATAAGGGTAAATCTTATTTTAAGTATTCTTATTGCAAAACAATACTAATACTAAAGGTGGCAGGAGGAAACTGGGAGTGAGAGAGATGTTTATGGCCTTGATGAAAGTTTCATGGCTTAATATTTATCCCCAAACTCTTGGAAGTGTATACATTATAACATACAGCTTCTTATATGTCAGTCATACCTCAGTAAAGTGGGGGGTTTTATTCTGAGAGAGAGAGAGAGCGTGCACGTGCACATAAGTGAAAGAGGGACAGAGGTAGAGGAAGAGAGAGAGAATCCCTAGCAGGCTGTGCACTGTCAGCAGGAGCTTGAGGTGGGGCTCAGTCTCATGAACCGTGAGATCATGACCGAGCTGAAATCAAGAGTTGGACGCTCAACCACTGAGCCACTCAGGTGCCCCATTAAAGCGTGTGTGTGTGTGTGTGTGTGTGTGTGTGTGTGTTAAAGAAATTGTTATATTTATTTAAAAAATTATATTTATGAATGGTATTTGTCCTCAGTACAAAAACAAAGAGCTTCTACAAATGAATAAGAAAAATTGCCATAGAAATACGTATATTAAAATGTGAGTAAATTATATGAACAAATAGAAGAAAAAATTACATGGCTATTAAACATAAGGGAAATTAATTTTAGTGCCATGCAACTCAAGCTAGATTGTTTTTAAGATTCAAAAAATAATTAAAAATACTAGATATTGAGATATTGGCTCAGTCAGTTAAGCATCCAACTTCGGCTCAGGTCATGATCTCATGGCTCACAAGTTCAAGCCCTGTGACAGGCTCTTTGCTGACAGCTCAGAGCCTAGAGCTTGCTTCAGAATCTTCTCCCTCTCTCTCTGCCCCTTCCCTGCTCACATTCTGTCTGTCTCTCTATTTCTCTCATAAATAAATAAATATTAAATTTTTAAAAAATACTAGATATATAATTTTTAATTAAATAAAAATTATTTTATTAACTTTTAATGTTTACTTATTTTTGAGAGAGAGAGAGAGAGAGAGAGAGAGAGAGAGAGAGAGAGCACAAGCAGGGGAGGAACAGAGAGAGAGGGAGACACAGAATCTGAAGCAAGCTCCAGGCCCCGAGCTGTCAACACAGAGCCTGATATGGGGCTCAAAGTCACTGACAATGAGATCATGACCTGAGTCGAAGTCAGACACCTAACTGACTGGTCCACCCAGGTACCCCTAAAATAATTTTAAAACAAGCATGCATCACATATAACATGGAATTTAAAATCCTACACAAATGTTTAAGATAAAATAGACTTCTACAAAATTCTACTCTTATGGATGTCCCAAACATTGCTGTGATGTTAGAGATAAATATATTAAAATGGAGGAAGCAAAATTTATGTGAGAACCAGGTTCTATTCTGTTATCAATGACATTGCCTTGGTCAATATACAACCTCTTTGATCTTTATGTTCTTTTTTTAGCTAAAAATAATAATTTCATGTCCTATGTCATTTTGACAAATCTGCTATTAATATGAGATGGGTTTCATTTTTTGTGGGCTTTTTTTTTTTTGCTTTTTCGTGTGTGTTTCAGCTACTTTTGCACCCCTCCTGAGAATATGGAACACATTTGGCTATTTCTTGCATAGTGCTGAATGTGTGAGAACCTGAAGAGGCTGTTTGAGACTAACTATCTGATTAGAAACTTTACATCCATTTCTGTTGCTTCCCTGTGACTTCTGTGAGGTTTGCTACCAGTTGGGAAGCAACATGCAGATCTTTCCCCAATTTTAAACCCAACAAACGTATGGCATTTCTTTCATGTACTTTCCTCTTACTGATGTATGCATCTGCATTAGCAAATGGGTGGGTAGAAATGTAAGCTTCTAAATGTTGAGAGGTTGGAATGTGTAGGAGCAGCTGGCACAGGCAAATGAAAATAGTCACATAAATGCAAGCCAAATAAAAATAATGTGGGTCATTAAATCCAAGAAAAGATATAGCTTCCCATTGCCCCTGAGAAATCAAAGATGATTTCTAAAAAGATGACCACTAGGGGCACCTAGAGGGCTCAGTTGGTTGTTGGTTAAGTGGCGTCCGACTTTGGCTCAGGTCTAATCGCACCTCTCATGATTTCGAGCTCCACACTGGGCTCTGTGCTGACAGTTCAGAACCTGGAGACTGCTTTGGATTCTGTCTCCCTTTCTCTCTGCCCCTCCTCTACTCATTCATATTCTCTCTCTCTCAAAAATAAATAAATATTTAAAACAATTTTTTTAAAAAAGATGACCACTAGATTTAGCTACATGGAGGTCAATGTTGACCTTAACAATAGCAGCTTCAATGAAGTAGTGGGGGAAGAAACTAGGATGGAGTTGTCTCAAGAATAAATGTGAAGAACTGAGCAAAGATGACAGACTAAGCAAACATGTTTAATTTATCTCCCACCAGAAATTCCACTACAACACTGGAAAATATATTATTCAGAAAGAAAGTGTGGGGAATCTGATGTAAAATTATGTAAAACTATGGATTCATTGTTCTAGTAATCTCATTTCCAGACATCTTTATTACAGATAAAACTGCACGTGTAAGAAAAGGACATATCTACAAGACTGCCCATTGTGATATTACTGATAAGAGCAAAAAGGTTAGAAGCAACCTAAATGTCCAACAATAGGCAACAGTTGAATGAAGTATGGTATTCCCACAAAGAATACCATGCAGCTGTGAAAACAATAAAGAAGGTCTCTACATGGCTATTAGGAAAAACCAAAGGGCAAAAATTTTTGTGTAAGAAAGGGAGAGAGATAATTAGCATATCCAGATGTATTTGCTGTATTTTTTTAATGAAAAAAAAGGAATACTGGAATAAAAACTTAGAAGGAGAGAAATGAAATGGGAGGGATGAGAAATGAGTGAAAGTGAGCCTCTTATTTACGTAATTTTTGACTTTTCAAACCTGGTCATAATATTACCTATTTTTTTTTAGTATTATCCATTTTTGAACTATGTAATTATATTATCTCTTTTAAAAAATTATTTTAATATATAAAACACTGCTTGGGGATGTAGAGAACTGGAAAGAGCATCACTTCAATCATTACAACAACAAAAAAAGCCAAACTATGAGTCCACAAGTTTTTCTTGAAGCTATCATAGAGCTGTGGTCACAGAACTAATTAGTCTAAAATCTAAAGAAAGACAAGTGGCTGGAGGGAGTGGTAGGATATGAGCACCTGCTTACCTGGGGCAGATACAGCCAGACACAGGTAAGGAATAATCATCTAAAGTTGTTGGGGCCCCGGGGTGGCTCAGTCGGTTAAGTGTCCAGCTTCGGCTCAGGTCATGATCTCATGGTTTGTGAGTTTGAACCCCGCGTTGGGCTCTGTGCTGACAGCTAGCTCAGAGCCTGGAGCCTGCTTCACATTCTGTATCTCCCTCTCTCTCTCTGACCCTCCCCTGCTCACACTGTCTCTCACAAATAAATAAAAAACATTAAATTTATGGAGAATGTGTTTAGGCTGGTAAGAATGTAGAGTGACTTGGGGTCTATCAGAAGCAAACGGTGCTCATTTCCATGCATAGAAACTATTCAGTCTCTAGTATTTTACACATGACTCCCAGCTTTCAAGAAAAGAAAAAAAAATGAGATTATAAAAAAAAGCAACAAAAAACAACTGCCAAGAGATAAGACAATCAACAGAATTATATTCAAATATAGAACAGATGTGAAAACATCAGAGAAATTAAAATAATCATGATTACCATATTAAAGTCTGTAATGGATAAGATGGACATGAATATCAGATGAAAAATTTCAACACAGAAGGAAACTAACAAAGACTCAAATGGAAATGCTTTAATAAAACCATAGTAACAGAGATTTTTAAAAATGCCTTCAACAGAGTTTACATGTAGATTTGACACAGCCAAAGAAAGAATCAGCGTCCTTGAAGATAGGTCAAAGAAGTTACCTAAACTGAAACACAAAGAGAAAACAAATGTGCTAAAATGAAAGAATAGAATACCCAGGAGTTATGATACAATATCAAACATCCTAACATGTGTATAATTGGAATCTCAAATTGGTGATAGGCTAGTTGCTTTTACATGAGATGGATAAAAGGCAATAATGCCCTCTTTCAACACTGCTGTTCAACATCATACTGGAAGTCCTAGCCTGTGTGATCAGGTAAGAAAGAGAAATTTTTTTACAGATTTGAAGAAATAAAATTGTTCCTTGTCACAGACAACATGCTTATATATGTGGGAAAATGACAAAGAATCTACTTGAACCTATATAATAAATGAGTTTAGCAAAGTTGCAAGATACTAAGTCATCAACAAAAATACACTGTAATTCTACATCCAACCAATAAACAATGGAATATAAATTTTCAAAAAGAAAAAAAAAATGTACCTATCACAATAGCTCCAAAAAATAAAGTGCCGAGTATAAATCTAACAAAATATATTTAGCATCTGTATGCTTAAATCTACCAAACAATGATGAAAAACTCAAACAAGGCCTAAGTAAGTGAAAAGATATATCATGTGAAAGGATTGGAAGACTTGATAATGTTAGGGTATCAATTCTCTGTAAGTTCAATGTTTTATCGTTTTTGCTCCCAAGTTTCTCTGGCAGTACCACCATTTCTTTCTCCACAATAACTAAAATATAGAAAAGCATCTAAATATACCCCACCCTTTTTAGGTTTGCTGTTATTTAGCCTGACTACACTTTTTCAAGTTATTCACTAAGCTTTATCAGCCCCTTCATGCTCAGTATTAGGATCATCAGGCAGGAATGTACTACCGGCCACAACCTCCATAAGTTTCCAAGGGTTTCAGTTTTTTTGCACTATTTTGCTCATTAAGGAATTGTCTTCAGCATCTGTGAGGAAGTTTAAGCTCCAAAAATGTTTAAATTTAATTTTTAAAGGAAAATGAAGAATAACATGTAAATGCCAACTCCTAGAATTATCAGTTTTTATATTACCAAGGAACTCACTGTAAGGAGAAATGGAACCAAAAATAAGAAAATGTTTGTCAGCAGATATCAGAGTATAATTATAGCAGAAAGTTGAACAAATATGTGGGAAACATTTTGTACGTGTAGAATCAGATTTAAATACACTAGATCTCAGGAGACAAACTCATTTCCCCAAAATTCTAATCATGCAAACCTCCTAGGACCCACGAAGAAATTACTCACCTATGTGAAGAAAGTACTAGCCCACTAGACCAAAGTCATTGGTTCCATATCCTCCCCACAACCATCCTCCACTCTCTTTGATGAGTCTGCAGCACTAACAGTAATGAGTGGATAACGTCAAAGTACTAAAATTTGCAGCTATTTTCTGTGCATAAATGTTCTACTTTTTGTGCTTTTGTCAAGAATTCAAACTTGTACAACATGGAAAATGGAATTCTGCTATTTTTTTCTGTATATGCAAAATTACTTTTACTCCTCAAAATTTTTCTCTCAGCCTCTCAAATAAGATGTGCTCCTGGGCACATCACCATGTTTATCCTTTACATTTCATGACACTCAACCCTTCCTACTCAGCAAACCAGCTAATCTCCAGGGGCACTTGGGTCAATCTGAGAAGCAAAGAAATACACCATACTTTAGTGGCAGCTGCTTGGTATCATGTTCTGCCATGTCATTAGGATCCCTTCGTGAGTCATGACTAAATATCATAAGTTAGCAAATGAACGAATTTCCATGTGATATACAAAGGTATTTGGCTTTCAAAGTGAGACAGGAATAAAAGTAAGCCAAAAAGGACTCACACACTGGTTGAGGCAAGCATTACCTCCAATATATTTTTAATGGAATCTACAGAGAAGAGAGATTTTAGACACATCAAGTCAAAAATCTAAAAGATTTGCATACCAAATCTGTGTATATGTATGTATAGAGATATGTATATGTAATATGTGTATGTACTTTGCCTGACAAATGACTTCATATTGGATATGTTTTGCCCTGAAACCAACACATTACTGTAAAGAGACAAATAAGAATACCAACAAGGTGACACATTTAAGGTAAAATGACAAGTAATCTGCAAGTATATAAATGGGAAGTAACTAAAAACGATAAAAATACTGATGATAAGGGTTTTTTTTTCCTGCACTGTGGCTGTTAAAAGTCTTAATTTCATTATTTGTCTTTATTTCCTTTTAGTTCTCTTCTCACTATCCTCTAACAAACTAAAAAAAAAAAAATCACCCTCCCTTTGGCCTTCTCATTGTGAAAATATCCTCATTATTAATTAAAAAAATATAATTCCTTCTGCTCCCTTGTCTTCCATGTTTCCTCCCACTCTCACTGCTTTGCTCAAAGCTGACTTGTACTCAATGTCAGATTTCTCCCTAATAACTGCGCCTGCCCTGATGATATCTAACCAGCCCCTATCCCTGTGGACCTCAGGTCCCTCTCCATCTAAGAAGTGACCACTGAATACAAGGGCAGACCAGTGGAGATGGGGACACGGGCAGTGCTCATACACCTTTCCTACATCACGTGTCAGCGACTGAGGGCAATTTCTTTGCGGCTGCCCACCCTTTGTCCTACTTTCAGAAAATACTGCTCTGAATCACCTATGCTCTGAAAACCTCAGATACTACTTACAGGTTTGCATGCAAGTTCTTCCTCTGTCATTGTTGTGAGCTATCCATGCTGCAACCTACCAGTATGCCCCCTTTTCATCTGGCATCCCTCAATAATGACATAAGCCTTTTTATTCAAAGCATCTTCCCATGAGACAGAGATTCGACAATTCCTCCTTAACCATAAGCTCTGACTCCTGTATCTTCTGTCTTCAAACAACTATATTATGTAAATATATATATTTATATATATATATAATATAATATATAAATTTATATTTATATTTACATAATACATAATATGGGAAGTTTTCTAATGGGTTATATTTGTGGAAACTGGGAGTCCTAGCTAAAACAGGTGACCTCTCCCAATTCCTTGTGGCTTAATTCATTCATAATACTGAGATAGAATCTGACTTATGCTATCAAAACTCTTGGTTTCATTTCAACACATGGACGTTGATCTTTCGTAGTGAAACTGTCTTGAGAAATTCAAAATTCTATTAATGGAATTCTGCCCTGTTAGACAAGTCTGTCAGAATACTATCGAAATCTCACTGAACATGCTTAGCAGGAATCAGAATGTTGAGCATATCTTGTATACCTATACTATTTAACATCATACATATATTTTTTCAATGCCCATATGTCCTTCTGTTAAAAATAAAAACTAGTGTTTAGGAATAGCTGTTTCCTGATAAAACTACCCATTGGCTCCTCTGCCAGACAAATGCAGCTCAAACATTGACACACTCCAGTCCATCTGTATGTACAGCATGTTCCACATTCCAATTATAACACAGGCATCTTAACTTTAAATGAGACAAAACAAACATAAAATTAGCACTGGTGGGAACCGCCTGCCACTCAATTTGTGTTGGGTTTAACACCTTCTTATTTTATATATCCTTCCACATAAACAGTTTCATATTAGCCACTGATATGGTAGCTTCCAACAACTCAATGTTGAGCTGTTTAAAAGCACTAATTAGCAGCTTTAATGCAGAAGGGGACACACATATTAGAAAAATCCTGTAAACCCCAAGTACCCCTTGGGCCCTGCCATTTGTGTGTAAAATAACTCAATAAAAAATATATACTATATTGTTAATCACAGGACCTTTCAGGAATATAATCAATCACAGAAGAAATATAAACCATGCCTTTATAAACAAAAGACGAAAAATGATAACTTCCATTTAAGCTGAGCATGTGAATCATCACAATGAGCAGATGAATTTATAAAACTAAGCACACTTCATAATAGTGATAAAAATATTACAAGTGTACATACATCCAATTGACATATATGCATTGCATTCAATTTTGGCACAGCTGACGACATATTTATTAAATTAACACTTCGTATATTTCTTTCTATCACTTCTAATAATACCAAAGCCATATATACATGTATACTAACGTTAGTAGAAAATAAAGAAAATAATCTTCAAGTACTTTTGCACTATTTGAAAATACAGAAACATATTTAATTTTAAAAGATTTCAGGAACACATTTTTCTATAATTGGGAATGTCCATATAATCCAATTATTTCTTTTTAAGTAACATTTAACATAGCTAGCTATTTATAACATAAAGAAATGTTTTTCTTTTCCCCAACTTTCCACGTACCTTGATCAGATAATTCTACTAGTTAATATTTCTAGTACATGTAAATAATTATATCCTGAGTGTTTTAAAATTACACTAATTCCAACACCATTAAGGAAGGAAAATGTTTCTAGTTTTTGACGCATTATAAGTGGGAGATATTAATTTCTAGATGAAATTATGCATAAGCAGGGGGAAAGCTTTGTACTGAGTTAATATTTAAACATAAAATGTTAAGTATCTCAGGAATTACGGATGATTAAAAGCAAATAGGACAACACAACCATACTGTATTTGGATTGTGGGACCCTCTACCGTTGGCACAATTTTCTACTCGCCCCACCCCCCACCCAAGGCAAAAAGCATCTTTATATTTTAAAATGGTTTAGCTGTCAGGATAGATGGTTTGAACAGTAGCAAACACTCAAAACCAAAGAAATGGCATTCTTCAGTAAATATGTTTATGCTGTCATATAGATGAATTATAAGCAGTAACCTTTTTGTTTTTATCGTTAATACTTTGTCATTTTATAAACTGCCAATAAGCAATACAATTTCCAAAGCAAGTTTTGAAAACCTGGAGGAAATTAACTCATACCAAGTTATATATATTATTTTCTAATGTAGTACTAATCATACTTTACTATTTTGGCTGAATAGCCTTTTAAAACTATACTGAATGATGGAAGTGTCCCATTTTAAGTAGAAATCTCCACATAATGGGTAATTTCAATTCTTTCCAGCTTTATTCCACTATTAGAAACATATTTAGTCAAAGACCTCACATATTTTTTATGAATATATTTTAATGTATTTTCTCCAAAGAAATAAAGCAGGTTGACACTTAGGTTTGTTTGTCCTTTCATGTCTTACTTTAAATGGCATTTTATGTTCTAGGCTAATGAGTATCTAACACTGTGCTTAATGTACTTTGCATATAACATTTCACTAAAGACCCAGCATTTCATTTGCAATGGTGTGCTGCCACGACACTGGAGCAGTTTTACATAAGCTGGGAGTATGTTTACAGTTAGCCAAGCCTTTTAGAGACAGATTCTATGTTTCTGGCAAATATGGAGCTATACACCCTTCACTATTTATGACAAGTGACACTGTCTCTTAGTAAATTTGTGTTTTCCCACTATGACAAAATTGGGGTAAGACTATAAGAGTTTAGGTCAGTGACAAAGAGTTCTTTATAGGCCTGCTACATTAAATTATAGGACCACTATTTTAGGTTCCTAGGACTGCTAGAGCAAAATACCACAAACCCAAAACAGAAATCTGTTGGGGTGCCTGGGTGGCTCAGTTGATTAAGCATCCGACTTTGGCTCAGGTCATGATCTCACGGTTCATAGGTTCAAGACTCGCGTCAGGCTCTGGGCGGACAGCTAGCTCAGAGCCTGGAGCCTGTCTTTGGATTCTGTGTCTCCCTCTCTCACTGATCCTCCCCTGCTCATACTGTCTCTCCCTCCCTCCCTCCCTCCCTCTCTCTCTCTCAAAAATAAATAAAACATTAAAAAAATTAAAAACAAAACAAAACGAAAAACACAGAAATCTGTTGTCTCACAGCTCTGGAGGCCCAAAATCCAAAATCAAAGTTTTGGTAGGGACTTGCTCCCTCTGTAATCTGTGGGTAAAAATGCTTCCTTGCTTCTTCCTAGCTTCTGGTGCTAGCCATCTATCCTTGGCATTCCTTGGACTATAACTGCAACACACCACTCTCTTCCTCTGGAGTCACATGGTAGTTTCCCCTGTCTTCACATCATCTTTTTAGAAAGACAGTAAGCATATTGAATTAAGAGCCCACTTTACTCCAGTATGACCTCATATTCATTATTTACATTTACAGGAATCCTATTTCCAAATGAAGTCACATTCTGAAGTACTAGGGGTCAAGACTTCAGCTTATCCTTGGGGGGCTGGGGGGTGGGGGGGGCAGGCCACAATTCAACCTATAGCAACAATTAACCAATACCAGATGTAAACCTAAATTGGTATGCTCTGGCCTAAATGGCTAGCTAGGATATTTCTCTGGACCACCTCCTCTTTTCTTGGAGGAGATCCATTGCTTGGGGATGGCATCATGGTGGAAGTCACTTCTCTCCTTTAGCTGTCAATCAGGCAGAAGAAGAAAGAGTAAGTGAAGAAATCAGGATTGCTGAGAATCACACATGGACCACAGTATAAATGCTAACATCCAGTCTATGAAGAATATCTCTTTAGAGGACTTACAATGTATCATCAGACAGAAAAAGTAAGGAGAGAAACTTCCTCTCTTGCCACTCTTTATTCTAAGATGTTCCTTTGGAGAAATACTCCTTTAGCCCCCTGGGAGTGCCCTGCTTTCCATCAACTTGATCTCAAGCTCACGAAGGTCACTAATCTTTAGAGCCATTGAAATCCTCCAATTCACCAATGGAAAAACCACCATTAAAAAAAAGTGAAGAATGGGTTCCGAAACAATGGGTGAGGGGGTAGATTTACATTACCGCCAACTTCCGCCTTTGTCTTCAAAGTGCTTTCTGCAGAGTTTTAAATGGTGTTTAGCTTTTTTCTTCCTTTTTTGTTTTTCTCTTTTTGGACAGGAGAAGTCAATGAGATTTTTGAGAAGGCTCAGAACAGAGAGGTCACTTTTGAACAAATGACATGTAAGGCAAGATAAATTTACATTTTTCAGCCTCATGAAAAACAAGGACAGCTTTGTCTGGGACTAAGTCACTGAAGGTAAGCACTGGCTGCCCACTGGTCATGATGGAGTAAAACCCAGAGAATGTGAGCTAAAGAGAGTTTATATGTAACCATAGGTTGAACATCCCCAACTCCCCACAAAGGCTTTTCATTTCCATTTGGAATGAGTACCCGATAACATAGACAGGCCAGCCCTCCGTCACCAAGCAAAACTCTTGACATTTGCCTAATTATCTTTTCTCATCATCAGTCATTTCTTGAAGTCTCAGCTTCATTCAGATGCCAGGTATTTCCGAAATTAATCATGTCACTGAAAGCGGCATCTTTTCATATAAACGGACTTTATTATCTGGATCAGAAATCCCCCTCTTTGAGTAGTAAAAAGCCCATTTATAGGGAAAGTGTCTAAAATCTGACATGCTGCCTTCCCAAGAAAGATTCTTAGTGTTGACCTCCCAGCAAGCACCAAGTATTTGTCACTGTGAGCTTAAGTGTGCGTGTGTGCGAGCGCGCGCACGCGCAGCCGTGCCCGCATGTGTGTCCATGTGCCTGAGTGCAGCGAAGAGCCTTGGGCTGGCTGCATGCTAATTTGCCCCCATTGTTTCAGGGTGACTGCTTTTCTAGTATTTAGGAACAAAGACTTTTTGCATAAGCCCCTCCCTACAGTTATTTTATGTTTACCTCAAGGGCCATCATCTTATCTTTATTGCAACTATTTTAGGGGATGCCAGAGCTTCTTTGTCTCCTTATAAGGCTGCGGATAAGAGACGGGTTAGCTTGATACCAGGATGCTCCTCTTTAATTTATAAGCATTTAAAAAATGTTTGAGAGCCCTGGACTAGACCAATGCGTGGCTTTGTCCAGCCTCTCTCAATTTAGAATGTGGAGGAAGAAAATGCTTTGAAGAGCTTGATGAAGTGCCCTCAAATTCAATTTTTAGGGGCAGATTTGGTAAATAAAGGCTGGGCAAATGAGGAATTAGAAAGCAAGAAATTCTCACTTGTAGAAATATCACCAAAATTGGAACAGAGCCTCGAAAAGGGTTGCATACTTAGTTTCCCAGCACTGGCTGGAATGTTATCTAATTAGAGGCCTTCCTCCATTTGTGATGGGGTTACATCCCAATAAACCCATCCTATGTTGTAAATATCCTAAGTCAAAAATGCCCCTAACCTTCAAACATCATAGCTTAACCTAGTCTACCTTAAACGTGCTCGGAACACTTACATTAGCCTATGGCTGGGCAAAATCATCTAACAAAAAGCCTGTTTTGTACTAAAGCATTGAACGGCTCATGTAATTTATTGAATACTGTACCGAAAATGAAATCCAGGATGGTTGTATGGGTACAGAATGGCGGTAAGTAGCTCGGTTGTTGACCTTTCCAGTCACATGACTGACTGGGCACTATAGCACCCGCTGCCCAGCATCAGAAGAGAGGACTCCAGGGCACATCGCAGGCCTGGGAAAAGACCCAAATTCAAAATTGGAAATACAGTTCCCATTGGATGCATATCATTTTGCGCCATCACAAAGTCGAAAACTCCTAAGATGAACCACTGTAAGCCAGGGACCTTCTGTAGCTGATAGGTTCACCTGATGATAAACCAACTCCAGGAACACACTTCCAGTGGAAAAGCAACTCCTGTCCTTGTGTGTACAGTGACAAACAGAGAAAGTTCTTCCTACATCCCGGACTCACTTTTCTTTTGTTCTGTGCTTTAACAACTGAGTGTTAATGATGGGATACTTGTCCTCTGAGAGAAGTACAGAGGAGTAATATTAACTACCTGCAACCCTCCCTCCTGTGTAGAAATAAAATTAATGTTATGACATTAGCTGACAAAAACCAGGAAATTAAAAGTTAAGGCTGAAACTCCTTCATGATATTTTACCTTTTTTGGTTATTGTAAAATGAATATAGTGAGGATAATTTGCTTGGAGGAAAGACCTAATCATGGAGTTCATCAAGAAAGAGAAAAAAAATGTTTTTAATCTATTTTTGCTCTCTTCAAGCCAACTGAGAGCTGGTTTTAAAAAGTACCCCACTTTCTCTTACCCCTCCATCTTCTTAAACCTGGAGAATTTCTTAAACCAAAGGAAAAGAAAAACCTCCCCTTCATATTTTGCAAAAAGGCTAAGTAAGTAATACTTTCCCCGTTCTTTAAAACAAATGGACCCAGACAAAAAACATCAAGTATGTCCTAAATCAGAATCAGTAGAAAGCACAGATTGTCTGGAATTTGGAAATGCAGTTTTGGAGTGTTCCATTAACATCCAAAGTCTTATAGGAAAAACAAACATAAAAATCAGCTTTTGAGAGGCCGTATTTAAGGAAGACCTCAACCCCTCCATTCTTTGGCTGTGTTTGAAGACCAGCCAAAAGGGAGAAAAGGGAGTATAAATTCAAGGAATGAAGCTCTAGGCTGAAGGCCAGAAACTCTGAACATTCATCTTTCCCCCTTTGCTAAGAAGAATGTTTCTGGGGAAGAAGTTCCATGATGAACTCGTTTCTAAGGGCTTTTCTGAACTCCAAAAAATGACTCTAAACTTTACCTTCCTCCCTGCATCTGCCTTCAGCCATGCTAATCTTGGACTCCTTTCATCTCTTGGGTTCACTGTTCTAAATGCAAATGACTTCTTCCAGTGCCTAGGAACGCCCTGCATTACTACCCTTTCTATTTGGATATATGGTTCTTATTTTGCAACGATATCATTACCTCCTGGGCTGCTTATAATTTCCATAGCTTTTTGCACATAGGATTTCAAGAAGTTGCCAAACTTCATCCAGAACTGTTAACCATAATAACTAGACTTAAAGCTTCTTGAAGGCAGGCTTCCCAAATACAATGGCAATTCTTACAAAATCAAAAGGCAGGCTATGTAGTCTGACAAAAGATACCTTTTTAATATATGAATTTATTTATATGAAAAACCAGTGAAGAATATTTGGAATGGGCAATATTCAACAAACTTGAAGATATACAATCCCTGTTTGTTCACATTATCTGAAATATTAAACCCAATAAAAAATACAGGCAAAAATTCTTAAAAATCTGTCAAAATGAATGCCAGTCATCAATGGGAAATCATGTGAGGGGTGCCTGGGTGGCTCAGTAGGTTTAGCATCGGACTTTGTCTCAGGTCATAATCTCTTCACAAAGGGCTCTCTGCTGTCAGCATAGAGCTCACTCTGGATCCTGTCCCCCTCTCTCCCTGACCCTACCCCACTTGCACTCTCTCTCTCTCAAAATTAAACTAACATTAAAAAAAATAAAAAGGAAATCCTGTGAGATGTCCACAAAGGCCATCCCTATCCACTAATTAATGGCTTTTTATCTATTTATTTTCTTAGGGCAATAGGAACTGAAAATTTTACCCTTGTTCCCTTGCCCAGACAGAGGTAGATATACAGCCAGGGATCAGGCAAGCCTCAATCCCTAGCAAATGGTGAATTAAATATTTTCTAAAAATTTGCTTATATTTATTAGAATCAAACCAAAGACTGATGGGCTACATAGGTTGTGTTTGTATAGAACTGGCATACCTAGGAAGTTTAGGAGTTAGCAGTGTCCTGTATAAAAGGGGTAGAGGAGGTGCTGTGACAGCGGGGACAACTAATCTAAACTAATCATTAAGGAAGCGCTGTCTGCTGGGAAATTAGAAGGCAGGGAGCAAAGCAGAGCTTTGCTCTACAATCCATTAAATGAGTCATTAGGGATTTCCAAAATTGTTCTGATTTGAAGCTCTGTTCCTGGACTGAGTTTTTTTTTTTAGAAGAGGGTCTGCAAACACCAAGGCCCTCTCTCTCTAGGCTGCTGCTTTGGAAAAGACATTTTTTCCTACAGAATGAAACACAGTTATTAGAAACTGGGGCTGCGGATTCCACTCATGACAGCTGGGGCTTGAAGGCCCTCCTGTGCCATAGCCCTTGTCTTCGAAGAGAGTACAAAACCTCTTAGCTAAATGTCATCAAGGAATTTGGTAGTTCAGAGCTAAAAACCTACTTTATCACATTCGACTTCTATTTCTTACCTGTGAACTTCTCCAATACTGTTACTAAATTTAAAAATGACTTATTATTCTTTAGAAAAGCAACAATATTCCTACAGTACTTGGCAAGCTGTGGCAATCACACTTCTAACATGGCTTCAAGACTGAAGTGAATGGCATTTGTCTTGCCTCTCAATCAACCTAAAATTGGTGGATCTGGAGTTCCACTACACATCTTAATTTCAGATGAATGACAGTCCCAGGCTCTGGGAGGAGACACGAGTTGCCTTGATTCTTTTTTAAACTGGAGAAGTCAAAGCTGTCTCAGAAACAGTTTCACAGCTCATCCTGCCCTCTCCCCAAATCTATTCAACTTCAAGCCCTGATTGCTGCATGAGGACCTGAAGTAGTTTATCTACGTGTGAAGGAACAGTCCGTGTATTACAATCAGGAGGCCCACACAATGGTAATGAGCCTCTTTGTGAGATATCTCCCATGAGGGAAAACTTGGCGATTTACAAAATTTTATAGCTTAATATTCCATTTTATTTCTGTCTCACATTTCCTCAAGAAGAACTGCAAAGGAAAATCAGGTAATTCAGTTATTTGTATGTTCTAGGTCTACAGTGGTGTGTTTGCCTTACATAATATGCATGCTGTTAAATATATATGGAAATTCTTCCCCTTTTGTTATTACTTGGCAAACTGGATCTTGATTTTACATTGAATTTTACTGACCGTCAAAACTGTAGCTCTTCATTCTGAACGATCTTTCTTTGTTTTAATTGGCAAGTACTTCAGGGATAATTCAAGATATATAATTTATCTAATATTTAATTGTCTAATATGTACACAGTGCTGTACTAGAGAATTAGACAAGTGCTATGTTTGTTATTTATAAAATAATAGATGCATACGTATGCACATATACCTATATTTACATGTATATTTTTCATAAACAGTATATTTTTTCATAAAAGCAATCTAGCACTGTGTTTCAGAGGTATGGGTTCCAGAACCAAACTAGCTATATTCTAGGACTTCATCTGTCACTTACTGGCAGTGAGACCTTGGTCTCACTGCCAGTCATATCTAACATCTCTGGGCACCTTGTTTACCTCAAATATATGATGGCGATCATAGTAGAGCCTACGTCAAAGAGGCTTCATGAGAATTACATCCAGAGAGAAAACACTGAGACCTAATGGACATTGACTAAACATTAGCTAAATCGGTGTCTCTTCCACTATAAATAGAACAATAACAGTATCTTCTCTATTGGGTGCCTGGGAGCATTATGAGTTAAGGCATTTAAAGTTTTAGATGCTGTCATTATTATTATCATATTAGAAATGTATTATCAAAATGGTGTAAGGAGCACAGGAGATGTGGAGTGAGGGGAGACTATTTTAGATCTAGAGTTTCGGCAAAGACATCAGAAAGGAAGTGGAATTCAAACTGCCCTTTAAAGGATGAGTAGGATTTTGATACAGACAGAGGACTTTTCTGGCAAAGACAAATAAAAATAGTCTGAAAAGGTCCTTAAAGAGAATAACACTTTGGGGGTCAGTGTGTAAGGGATGGATGCGGAAGACTCTGGGTAAAAGTATAGGACAGGTGATAGAAAATTAGTCTGGAAAAGCGTATTTAGACCATATTATTGAAGGCTTTCGATAATCTACAAAAATAGATAAGCAAATAAATAAATGGGCTTTGTGCTATAATCATTTTGAAGCTGATGGTTTTTTTTTTAAAGGAAAAAAAAATCACATGATTGACTCCATTTTATGTAATATCAAAGGTAGCATGGAAAATAAATCAAAGAGAAAAGAGTGTAGAAACAGAAAGCCAACCTACAGCAGCAGTATGGTAAAAGATTAATCACTACACAAATGACAGAGCAATAAAGAGTTTGGGAAGGGGATGGGCAAAATGAATGAATGACATCAGGAGTCAGCAGTTCCCAATTATAAGAGAAGCCAGGGAATGTAACATACAGTATGGTGACTACGGACATAACATTGTATTGCGTATTTGAAAGTTGCCAAGAGAATAAATTTTGAAAGTTCTCATCAAAAGGAAAAAATCTTCTAAGAAGACTTGTATGTGTAATTTTCTTGAATACAGAGTAATCATCCAATAGCTTAAAACTTAAAGTTTAAATATTGAATGTCAGGTGATCAACAGGAAGGCCCAGCAGCTCCGCCTTCCCGAGTGACAGGCCATCTTCAGACACAGCCTTTCTGGGCCCACTCAGGAGACAACTTTCGATCGCTTACTGTAGCTAATAAAGATGCCCTTTAATATTGTGAGCAAACAGACCATCTGATATCATGAAGCCCATGTGAGGAGAAGCCTCCTCCTCTGAGACACGTGGCACGTAGGTTGCTGTCTTTACAACTCCTCTCTCTCCACCACTGTATTCTCAGCCCATTTCTGTGTGCCCTCCCCTTTATTTCCCAGTGACATTTTTAGTCTTTCAAAAGGAAGAAAGAGAGAAAGACAGAAGGAAGGGAATGAGAAAGAGAGAGAAGCGAAATGAATGAAGCTAGGAAGGGGGGAGGGGGAGAGAGACAGAGACTTTTTCATTCATTTGTTCTTTTCTTTCCTTTTTTTTTTTTTTTTTGCATTTGAATGGTAACTTCTTAAGCAATCTGTGTCCTTTCCCAACCACCCAAATCTACAAAGGATATCACACGAGGGAAACCTAAAAGGATAGAAGATGGAGACATCAAACGTAATTAAACTTTGATGTTCAGTCTCCAGCAAGTTAATGTTAGGGTATTGACATCCAGTGCAGAGCCTAATTGATATCTCTAAAATCTCACTCAGAAAATTCCTAAACACCATGCATAGCCAATTCTCTCTTTGAACATTGTCCTCTATTAGTACTACCATAGAGAAAAAACAAAGATGGAAATTTTATACAGTAGTTCAGTAATCTGTGACTTTTGCAGTAGTTATTCTCTTCAAAACAGTCTGCTCAGTTAAATCACTGCATCAGCAAATCAGTTACTCATCAAGTAACAGATTTTATCTTGTTTAGATATTCAAAACATCACATTGCTTGAGTGAACTTAACGAGAGCTATGGTTTTCATTTCTGAAAAATCCTTTTTTTTTTCATAGATTATCATGTTATCCTATCCTATCCTGATAAGGGAATTATTTATTGTTTTTCCTTGTGGTATTTCTTATGGCTCTTTCTCTGACCTTTACCCAACCTTCAAACATACATACATAAACATATACTCACTCTCCCTCTCTCAAATTTATTTTTCACTTATTTTTCAAAACTAGCTTCAAATGTCAAGACAGTTCTTGCATATTTAACCAAGATGATAAGACCCCATTGACCGCTTCTGGCTTGACAGTTTAAAATGTCAAGTTCTATTACCCTGTATGAGTTGTAAGGAGTTTTGTTTTTATTATTTGTCTTTCACTGATCAATTTCTCCAGTTATTGGTCAGTGAGTACAAGATCAGCTCCACCCTTTACGTTGGCCACATACCACATTGTGCAGCACGATACCCCCAGTGAATCAGCCATTAGTTGTCTTGGGCCCCAAGACAACTGAAGGCAACCCTCAAATCCTCCTGCCTAGAGTGGCAAGAATCCAGATCCTGTTATCCTAGGAGCTGCTGTTTGGGGAATGGAGAATGAGGGCTAACAGAGCAGGCCTGGCTCACACTAAACATGGCTTTCCAAAAATAGGCTGACATTTCCAGAAGGTTGGAATGGGTAAGATCCCAGTTGGAAAAACCATGAATGAATTTACTTCATAATTTTTAGGTATTCATACCTTTGCTTTACTATATGTAGAAATGGATTCAACCTGAGCAACTTAAAACAATAAAATAGAGAATGGCATGGGGGGTGTGCAAGGAAGGCTAACTTGAATAGAATGTATTAATGTACATAACACACCAAAAAAGAAAATCCTCAAAACTATTGCCTATATTGGAAAGTGAAAATTTATAAAAGAGAGGCAGATGTAAAAGAAGAAATTGTTTATTTGTTTGCCTTTATGAAACCCATTTGGGAGAAACATCCATATATATATACATCAGTTATCTGGCTTGCCCCAGTTACACTGATGTTAGAGATGTCCTTTGTTAGAAATTAATGTGTGTAATAAAGTTTTACATTTTTCATATGTTTT
>NC_043703.1:110866146-110876661 GCF_006229205.1 Suricata suricatta | reverse complement strand
TTTTATTTATTTATTTTGAAAGACAGAGAGAGCGTGAGCAGGAGAGGCTCAGAGAGAGAGGGAGACACAGAATCTGAACTGAAGCAGGCTCCAGGCTCTGAGCTGTCAGCATAGAGCCCAATACGGGGCTCGAACCCACAAACCATGAGATCATCACCTGAGCTGAAGTCAGATACTTAACTGACTGAGCCACCCAGGCACCCCAATATAGTCAGGCTTTTATCACACACTGCTCATCTGTCTCCCTAGATCTGGGTCCAATCTCTTGTAAGTTGAACATCACCAGGAAAGAGAAAGAGCACAGAATGGGGATGCTCTATACATCCACATTATATGAATTGCTTGTGGGTCTTCTTGCTTCCCTCTCATTCTCATTCTGCAGCCATATAAGAGAATTAGAAGATTGTTCCAGAAGTGTGGCCTAAGTGCTCACATGTGGCTGACCTCTCCTTCCAGACTTCAATTCTGCAAGCCTGGATCTTTTCAATTGAATTAAGGTCAGACTCTCCACAAAAAGACTCCGGCTTCTTCTATCCTCTTCCCTTGCTCATGTCGCTCTATCCTGTTCCAGTTGAGACTTGGATCAGTTTAACTAGATAATTTCCCTTATGTCCTATAGCAATTAAAAAATAAATAAAGCTGACACTGCCACTCTTCCTCATAATGAAGGCACTCTTCTTTTCTTTCAGTAAGAAAAAACAAGTTTCACACTTTGGGTTTTTTTATGGGTAGAATCCAAAGACAGAGCTGTAAGACAGAGGACAGAGTTTTAAATGATGACTTGTCTGTTTATAGATGAGTAATTGGACTTGCCGCACTGGCGCTGTGGGATGGTGACTTGCAGGTCTGATATTTATTTACACAATTCACTGAATGTAACAGATTTTGAAATATAGCTTATAAATATTTAGAAAATATTGTTTCTAAGTACCTGCAGCTTCTTTACAGTGTATCAGGCTATTTATTTTTGAAACAGCATCTCTTTTTATTGAGAGGTAAAGTAGATAGCCGAGCAGAGACGCATGCAGCATGGAACATAATTAATATTGTGGGGGAGAAAGAAAGGAAATCACTGTTCTGCTGCTGACAATCAGTCCTCCCTCACAGGGAAGGCTTTTCAAATATGCAGATGAGGATGTCGCCCCTAGATGTGCATTTGAACTTCCTATATTACATTGCCTCAGTTTTATGATGTTTTAGTGGAAGAGCACTTGTTCAGGCCCTCTAGACCAAAATACTGAAGGCTTGGTGAAAGATTCCAAAAGTGGCCACAGAGCACCCTTTCCTCACCTGGACCCATGATTTTGACAGTTGGCTTTGCAGCTCTGACATTTTGGAGGTATAGTCTAATTCCCCATTTCTTGAACCTGAGCTGCCATGATGACATGCTTTGACCAACAGATCACAGGAGTTTATTATACTAATCTTGACATATGCCTCAAAGGGCTTTCCACTTTCTGCTCTCACTCCTAGAGCCCTTAGCAGTGGCCATGAGGATAGCCTGAGCTGCCCTGCTAGATGATACAACTCATGGCCACATCACTCCCATCACGACAGGTGACAGCCAGCCAACCCCAGAAGCTGAACTCTCTAGCCAACGCAAGACTGACCACAGATGCATGGTGAACCCAAACAAGACCAAAAACACCACCCAGCTGAGAGCCCAACCCAGACTGAAGACCCATAAAACCATAAGCTAAATTAATAATTACTGCTTTGAGCCACTACGTTTTGGAGTGACTGTTTTGGCAGCAAAAGCCAACTGATGCAGGGTCATGATAGCACAGTGGATCATGACCAGTGATCAGTGTCTCAGTCACGTGACCATAAGGCAACAAGAAAGTCATTTGTTCAACCTAAATTTATTGAGCACCTAATCTAATTCAGGTACTATTTTTTCGGATGCTGGGAGTACAATAATAAACAAAACCAACTAAGTTCCTTTCTTCCTCAAACTTATATTTAGTGACTCATAGACATAATGACAAATAAAAAAGTATATATAGGATATAGTATGTGATAACAAAAGAGCTGAAAAGGAGGTAGACAGTAATAGAGGAGACTATATTTCATAAGTTGGTCAGAGACAGCCATGCTGAAAGGATATTTGAGCAAAAATATAGGAATGAGCCATTTAGAAATCTATGGAAACAGTACTGTTTGATAGGACATTTTAAGTCAAAATCATATTCGAGTGATCCCCATGAAGATCTCAGTCCAGGATTCCCTTTGTGTCTTTGGCAGTGATTTAGTAATCTTGCCTAGCATACATACCTATCTTGTTATAAAACTCCACATTCTAGATTTAATGGTTAGTCATATGAATTGCTGAAAATATTTCTGGCAGGTGAAGAATTTTCTGATGTTAAATTGATAATGGTAGGCAAACTCATATTTCTGTGATTATACAAATGTATCTCTCTGTGAAATACAAGTTATTTCTCTGGTGATCTTTTATTAGATTTTAAAAAATATGTTTAAGTAAGCCTCTCTTCTTTTAATCCCTCAGAAATCTCTCTTAAGGTAAAGCAAGCTTTTGTTTTTGCTGCTGTTGTTTTTGTTTGTTTTAATAAAGGGTATTATGTATGCTGTTTGAAATGTTATATAATTATGGGGGTTTTTTTTGTTATGAAACAGAAATTGAGTGAGGCATAGAGCCAAAACTTTATAACTCATGTTCTGTATTTATTAGAAAGCAATATTGAACCTTTTAATTTATTTGCAGAATTCTAAAAGCATCTGGTATGTACCATAGAAAATAGCAAGTTAGTTGACTTTCAGCAAAGATGAACTCATACACCCTTTAGTAATCAAAACAAATCATCCCAAACTTGAACTAAATTTGAATTGGAATTCATGCGACAGTTGAATAAAAGGTAAGATTTAAGAACACATTTCACCATGTGATTGAGTTTGAAACAGTGTGGTATAGACTGCTGGCAGTTTTTTCCTCTTTCTGGCACAAAATTGACTACATCTCCCAGCCTCTTTCCCTTACAAGTGATCATGTGACTGAGTTCTAGCCAATACAATGTGAGCGGAAGTGTTCAGGCCACAACAAGGCCTGGCCCATAAAAATGTACATGCAGTCACCTATGCTCTTTCCCTTCATCCGACCAAATACTGGTACCCAGGGGTCTGTGTAAGTCTGTTCTGAAACTACCACAGCTTCCATCAGTCTGGGTCCCTGAAAAATTATGGGAAGCAGAACTACTATTTGCCTGTTAAATGGAGAATAAATAAAATTCTTGTTCTCTAAGCCATTATATTTGGCAGAGGGCAGGGAAGTTGGGGGGCTCTGGTTTTTGCAGCTCAGCATATTGTAAATCAATACAGGAAGTGTCTACCTTTCTGCTGTACTGCCCACATCAGAAAAACAAATGGACAATATTCTTCAGTGAGAATGCTAAGGCAGACAGAATGTTAAATGAAAACAACTACAGAAAAAAATGCCAACAATGAGATTTCATCGACACATATGTCTAAGAAAATCATGTTTCTAAATAGAGATCTTAATTCCTATGTTCTTATTTCTAACAGGTGAAAGAGATGTTGAGTTGATATTAGGTACTCAGAAAGTACTCAATGAATTAATGCATGCATGCATGAATGAGTTAAGGGTGCAAGATGAGAAAACTTGAGCAATATCAGAACACACAGGTTCCACCAAATATTTTGCCATGACATGGCTGCATGAATTTAGATATGTTTCTCTCTTGAAGCATTAGTTTCTCTCCTGTGAAATTTATGGGGTGGAACTAAATTTTTCTAAGCTGAAAAATTTTGAGCCCCATTTCTCTGGGTAACTGGTTTTTTCTGGTAAGTAAGTGAGAAAGACATCAAAGGCCCAAGGTCATGATAGTATGAGAATAGAGTTGTACGGCCTGGGGAGCCAATGTCTCTCAAGGTTCAGACCACAGTATGAGGTACCTCTTTGGCTTCCAGGGTTTTCCAAACTAAGAATCTATTAAAAAAAACAACAACAACAACAACTCATCAAAGCAAGTCTTAAATACAAAGAGGGCCAAGAGAATGTCTGTAGTTTGAACTCACTTTCATCACAGGTGAATAAATACAAATGAGGCCCCTGGAGATTAAGTCACACAGTCACTTCTCTCAGCCAGAACTAGAATTTACATTTCTGAGCTTGCTACTCAGGGTACTTTCTTCAGATTCTCAACCAGTCACATCATGTGTTACTCATGCTTAGCCTTATCCAAACTTAAAATTATATCTAACCCATGTAATAAGCATATGTTTATTTCGTTGACTGGTTGGTTCAAAATATTTTGTGTTATCAAGACTTCATCACATTTTTTTCTTCTTCTCCAACAACTTTGTAGTAGACCTCTAAATCAGCTCCACTTCCCCTGTTCTCTTTTAATATGCATTCTAATTATAATAATTATAATAATCTCAAAGTGTTTTGTGACAGGTTTTCCAATCTGATCTGTCATTCTTCCCAACTGAGAGGGATGTTTTGGTCTTTGCCCTGAAATATACTCTTTTGTAAGCTTTCCTCTACCAAACTTCACCAGGCTGATACCACCAACCCAACCTCCAAATCCCATCACACATATTTGTTATAATTACTAGGGGAGTGTGGTTTTAATCAGCGAAGCAGGAAATCTGAAAGAAAAATCAGTGTGAGAGATAAATGCTACTAAGTTTGTCATATCAAAGAAAAATGGTAATCAAAAATTTCAACAAAGATTGGGGGAGCAGTTGCCTGGGTGGCTCAGTCAGTTAAGCATCTCATTTTGGCTCAGGTCATGATCTCGTGGTTCATGAATTTGAGCCCCACATCAGGCTTGGTCCTGACAACTCTGGGCCTGGAGCCTGCTTCAGATTCTGGGTCTCCCTCTCCCTCTTTCCCTTCTCTGCTAGGCTCTTGCTCTCAAAAATAAACAAACATTAAAAAAAAAAGAAATTTCAATAAAGGGAGTTGACTAAGAAGAAACAACTAAGAAATGCAGGTAAGCTCTTAGCTCATTCAGTCTTTCAGTGTTTTATAAATGGGTGTTAAATTTTGCCAATTTTTTAATGTATCTATTGATATGATTGCGTGATTTTTCTTCTTTACCCTGTTGATGTGATAGGTTACATTAATTGATTTTCCATGTTGAACCAGCTTTACATACCTGAGATAAATCCTACTTGGTCATGGTGTATAATTCTTTTTACACATTGTAGATTTTGATTTGCCAATATTTTTTGAGACTCTGCATATTTGTTCATGAGAGATACTGGTCTATAGATTTCTTGTAATGTCAGTCTGGTTAGGTATTATAGGGTAATACTGGTCTCATAAAATGAATTAGGAAGTACTCCCTCTGCTTTTACCTTCTAAAAAAGATTGCAGAGAATTGATATCATTTCATCCTTAAATATTTGGTAGAATTTACCAGTGAACCCACTTGGGCCTGATGTTTTCTCTTTTGGGAGGTTATTGATTATTGATTCAATTTCTATAACAGACTTAAACCTATTCAGATTCTTTATTTCTTCTTATGTGCAATTTGGCAGGTTATGTCTTTCAAGGAATTGACCCACTTCATCTAGGTCACTGAATTTGCGGATACAAACTTGTTCATAGTATTCCTTATTATCTGTTCAATGTCCATGATCTCTGTAATGATGCTCCCACTATCATTTTTTTTCATTGTGGTTGACATACAATATTATATTAGTTTCAGGTGTACAACATAGTGATTCTACAATTACATACATTACAGTATGCTCATCTTAAAGATGTAGTTACCATCTGTCACCATACAAAGTTATTATATTATTGGCTATATTCCCTGTGATGTACTTATGACTTATTTATTTTATAACTGGAAGTTTGTAACTCTTAATCCCCTTCACCTATTTCACCTACTTCATATTTGATTTAATAAGTTTTGAATTCTTTTTTTCTCTCAGTTAACCTATAAAGAAGTTTATTTATCTTTCAGAGCTTTTGGTTTTTACTGATTTTCTCTACTGATTTCTGGTTTTCAATTTCATTAATTTCTGCTCTAATTTTTATTATATCTTTTCTTCTACTTTCTCTGGATTTAATTTGCTCTTCTTTTTATAGTTTTCTATAATCATATCTAATTATTGAGTTTAGATTTTTCTTCTTTCTAATATGTGCACTCAGTGCTATAAATTTTCCTCTAAGCACTATTTTCACTGCATCTCACAGATTTTGATAAGTTGTGCTTTCATTTGCATTTACTTCAAAGTATTTTTTAAATATCTCTTGGGAGACATTCTTTGACCCATGTTATTTAGAAGTATGTTTTTTGTTTTTAATCTCCAAGCATTTTGGGATTTTCCAGCTATCTTTCTGATGTTGACTTCTAGTTTAATTCCATTGTGGTATGAGCATTCATTGTACGATTTCTACTCTTAAATTTGTTAAAGTGTGTTTTATGGCCCAAAATGTGATCAGTGAATTAGCAAATATTTCATGTGGGTTTGAGAAGAATGGGTATTCTGCTGTTGTTGAATGAAGTAGTCCGTGGATATTAATTATACGCAATTGACTGATGGTGCTGTTGAGTTCAATTATATCCTTACTTATTTTCTGCCTGCTGGATCTGCCCACTTCTGATGGACAGGTGTTGACACCTCCACTCTAATAGTGGATTTATCTATTTCTCTTTGCAGTTCTACCAATTTTTGCCCCATGTATTTTGACATCCTATTGTTAGATGTATTCTCATTAAAGACTGCTGTGTCTTCTTGGAGTACTGACTCCTTTACCATTATGTAATGTACCTGCTTACCCTTGATCATTTTCCTTGCTCTGAAGTTAGTTCTTTGTGAAATTTATACAGTTGTTCCAGGGATGCTTGGGTGGCTCAGTCAGTTAAGCATCCTACTCTTGATTTTGGCTCAGGTCATGATCTGATGGTTCATGAGATCAAGTCCCAGATGGGGCTCTGCACTGACATGGAGGAGCCTGCTTGGGATTCTCTCTCTCTCTCTCTCTCTCCCTCCCTCCCTCTCTCTCTCTCTCTCTCTCTCTCTCTCTCTCTGTCTCTCCCTCCCTGTCTCTCTCTCTCTCTCCCTCCCTCCCTGTCTCTCTCTCTTTGTCCCTCCCCTGCTCATGCACATTTGCTCTCTCTCTCAAATAAATAAACATTAAAAATATATATAGTCATTTCATTCCAGATTTGTTGTATGAGGCCAGTATCACCCTGATACCAAACCAAATAAAGATACCACAAAAAAAGAGAACTACAGGCCATATCTCTGCTGAATATAGATGTAAAAATTCCCCCCCAAAAATCTTAGCAAAACGAATCCAACAATACATTTAAAAAAGCAAACACCATGATCAAGTGGAATTTGTTTCTTTGTTGCAAGGATGGTTCAATACTCACAAAGTAAATCAATGTGATACTTGACATCAATAAGAGAAAGGATAAAAACCATATGATCATTTCAGTAGATGCAGGAAAAGCTTTTGACAAAGTACAGCACCCATTCATGATGAAAACCCTCTGCAAAGTAGTTCTAGAGGGGACATGCCTCAACATAATAAAGGCCTTTTATGAAAAACCCACAGCTAATATCACTCAATGGTAGAAAACTGAGGGCTTTTCCTCTAAGATGTGGAACAACACAAGGATGTCCACTCTCCCCACTTTTATTCAGCATCATGCTAGAAGTCCTAGCCACAGCAATGAGACAATAAAAAATAAAATAAAATAAAATAAATAAATAAATAAATAAAAGGCATCCAAATTGGTAAGGAAAAAGTAAAACTCATTATTTGCAGATGAAATTACACTATATATGGAAAATCTGTTAGAACCGATTTACTTAATTCATAAGTAAAGTTGCAGAATATAAAATCAATGTATAGAAATCTGTTACATTCCTATACACTAATAATGAAACAGCAGAAAGTAAAATTCAGAAAACAACTCCATTTACAATTGCACCAAAAACAATAAAATATCTAGGAATAAACTTGACCAAAGAGGTGAAAGGCCTGTACTGTGAAAACTAAAAAACACCAAGGAAAGAACTTCAGGATGACACAAAGAAATGGAAAGACATTCCATGCTCATGGGTTGGAAGAACAAATATTGTTAAAATGTCTGTATTACCCAAAGCACCCTATGACTTAATGCAATCCTTATTATATACCAATAGCATTATTCATAGAACTAGAACAATCATAAAATTTGTATGGAACCACAAAATACCATGAATAGCCAAAGCAGTCTTGGAAAAAAAAAACAAAACTGGTGGTATCACCATTCCAGACTTCAAGTTTTAGTACAAAGTGGTAGTAACTAAAACTGTATGGTACTGGCATAAAAATAGACATATAGATCAATAGAAAAAAACAGAAATCCCAGAAATAAGCCCACAATTATATGGTCAATTAACCTTTACCAAAGGAGGAATGAATATATAAAGGGAAAAAGTCTCCTCAAGAAATGGTATTGCAAAAACTGGAGAGTTACATGCAAGAGAATGAAAATGGGCCACTTTCTTTCATCATAAATAAAAGTAAATTCAAAATGGATTAACGAACTAAATGTGAGACCTGAAATCATAAAATCCTTGAAGAAAGGCAGTAATTTTTCTGGAATTGGCCATGGCAACATTTTTCAAGATATATCTCCTAAGGCAAAGAAAATAAAAGAAAAAATAAACTATTTGGACTACATCAAAATAAAAAGTTTCTGCACAGCAAAGGAAACAGTCAACAAAACTGAAAGACAACCTACTGAATGGGGGAAGAGATTTGCAAATGACATATCTGATTAAGGGTTAGTATCCAAAAATATAAAGAACTGATACAACCCAATACCCAATAAAAAACAAATAAAAAATACTCCAATTTAAAAATAAGAAGACATAAACAGACATTTCTCCAAAGAAGACATACAGCCAACAGACACATGAAAAGATGTTCAACATCATTCATCATGTAAGCGTAAATCAAAACTACAATGAGATTTGTCACCTCACATCTGCCAGAATGACTAAAATCAACAACACAAGAAATAAGTTTGGAGAGGATGTGGAGGAAAAGGAACCTTTTTGCACTGTTGGTGAGAATGCAAACTGGTGCAGGCACTATGGAAAACAGTTGGCAATTTTCTCAAAAAGTTAAAAACAGAACTACCCCACGATCCAGTAATTGCACTACTGGGTACCTACCCAACAAATACAAAAACACTAGTTCAATTCAAAGGGATACGTGTCCCTCTGTGTTTATTGCAGCATTATTTATGATAGCCAAACTGTGCATAAGAAAAGGTGGTAGGTGTGTGTGTGTGTGTGTGTGTGTGTGTGTGTGTGTGTGTGTTTGTGTGGTGGAATATTATTCAGCAACAAAAAAGAATGAAATCTTGACATTTTCAACAATATGGATAGAGCTAGACGGTATTCTGCTATGTGAAATAAGTTGGGCAGAGGAAGACAAATACCATATGATCTCACTCATATGAGGAATTTAAGAAACAAAAGAGCAAAGGAAAAAGAGAGAGACAAACCAAGAAACAAATGCTTGACTACAGAGAACAGATGGTTACCAGAATGGAGGTGGGCGAGGGATGAGTGAAATAGGTGATGGGGATTAAAGAGTACACTTATCGTGATGAAAAAATAATTAATCTTTCTTCTCCTTCTGGCATTCCTATATATATAGGAATATGTATATGTATTATATATAGATATATATAATACCTTTTACTGTTGTCTCACAGTTCTTGGTTATTCTGTTTTTTTTTTTCAGTATTTTTTCTCTTTGCTTTTCAGTTCTGGAAATTTTATTGACACATCCTTAAGCTCAGAGATTCTTTCCTCAGCCATACCTCTTCCACTAATGAACCCATCAAAGGCATTTTTTTCTTTTCACTTACAGTATTTTTTATTTCTACCAGTTCATTGTTATTCTTCTAAAATTTCCATCTTTGCTTATATTACCCATTTGTTCTTACATATTATTTACCTTTCTCGTTAGAGCCATTAGCATATTAATCAGAGTTGTTTTAAATACATGGTCTGACAGGTTGTCACAACACAGCATTTTATATACTGTTAAGTGAAACTACAATACAATCTAAGTTTATTTTGGGAGTGTTTGCTGTGTCATTGGATTTAATGAAATGTTTAGAGGTGCAGTAGGCATGACTTTGAGTATATAATGAAAGAAAATGCAAAATGCTTATTGATTTTTGATGTGGTTTCATCTTAGCTTGGGCAAACCATACAGTATTTAATACATAGTAGCAAAATATTTACTATTGAAGCTTGAAAAGATGTGAGTTCTTTGTGTGCAACCTTCCATTCATGCATGTGAGAGGGTTGTCTTTTTTTTTTTTTTTAACATTTTTACATTGTAGTACTTGTCTTGCTTGTTGGTAGTGTTTGCTTATTTAATACGTTCTGTCAAGGACAGAAATTACATGCTGTTTTTGTTTTGTTTTGTTTTGTTTTTTTGGGTTTTTTTCCCCCCTAGGAAGTGTGTCTTGGGTTTTTCCCTTATTATTTTCTTTA
>NC_043703.1:110817353-110866046 GCF_006229205.1 Suricata suricatta | reverse complement strand
CCATATTGATATGTAGTTTCAAAGATATATAGACATATAGACAGATATTCATATATATAGATATTCATATTCCAGTTCAGGATCTGGTGAGTCATAAGTCTTCAATAATTATTAGTTCCTTTCCTCTTCCTCTTACCAGTTGCCATAATAAACTATTTAATCTCCCTAAGGCTATTTCTTCATCTTTCAATGGGGATAATGATACCTAAGCTTACAAACCTACAGGACTGTTTTGATAATCAAAGAGTCAATGTATATTATCATACTTTAAAAAAAAAGCTACAACAGGATAAGTTATTAAACAAAGACAAGGCAAGAATATTAGCACCATAATAATTATTATCATTACAAATATCCAAGGCTGTGCCTGACTCACCTGTCTTTATGAGGTTTAAAACTAAATCAGCAAAGCCTTACATGATGATCCAGCCAGAGCTATTTTCCAAACCAAACTGATCATTTACTTGCTTTAACATTTTTCTTCGATAATCAAAGCTCTTTGTCTCCCAGAATTTATAAGACTTGTCAAAAGAGTTTTCATTTACCTTTCCTGAATTTCCTAAGCCTGTGCAATAGAAGGCTGCAAACACAGACTGCAGTTCTCCCCTCTCCCACGCCAAGGTAGGCTCACAAGTGCCAGTACTTAGCCCACTCTCTACCCTCTGCCAGAGAAGGTGGTTTTGAGTGATGAAGCATGTAAACCATCAACTATTCCTTAAGACCAAAGGCATCACAGTGAGTATTCTAAGCCCTGCATGGCTGGAAGGCAGAAAGAGACCTCAGAAATTGTTCCCTGTTCTTCACCACTTCCATTTTACATGTATTCCCTCCAGGCTTCTCATTTTCCAGAATACCTCACTCGGTATTTAGACCGTGCCGGGCTTAAGTGACCAACCGACTGTTTCCAATATTCCAAGATCTTAACAAAGTTATCTTTGTCTCACGACTCAATAACTTCCATACGATATTTTCCCAGAACTCATTCCCTTGTGGCTGCCGAATTAGGTCTTTGTCCTGCATGATGTTAAACCTAAAGATGCTAGGACGACACAACCAGCAAATGCCTTCTCTTTCCCTGGATCCTTTTCTGCTACTTCAAGTGAAAGAGTACTGCATTGTCAACTGATAGTAAGTATCTTGCATAATTACTTGTAACTAAACTGTTGTCATGATGTGTCTTTCTTAAAAAGAAAAAATACTCCTCTTGCCTGATCTTGCACAGTCAGCGGCTTTCTTTATGGCATTGTTCATTACTGTCCTCACATTAATCCCGTGCACTGGAACGCCTCCTCAGTATGAGGTTTCCTTTCCTCTTCATATAGTTTGCTTTTCACTGTAGCTGCCGCGCAGCATAAATCAATACAACGCGCACCATAAACACCACAAGTGCTAACCCTGCCAATTGGCTCTCTTTAATTGGTTTCAGCTAAAAACCTGTAAACCTATTTGAAGTGAAAAAGCAGACAAATCAAAGGCAAGATGAATGACCCAAAAGCCCTCACTGAGCCAGGGGTTGTGAGATCCAACATGGTATTTTTCATCTCTGCCTTGGGTTTTTTTCCATTTCTCTCTGGATCCTTTTTACATCCCAGAATTATACTTCAGCTGTCTCCACATTTATAATTACAGAAAGGAACGTGTAAATACTCCAGAGGCCGAGTGGTGCATTTGAGCAATTGTGCCAATGGAGAAAGCAACTTGAATAAATATCCCCCACAATTGGTGTTACACTGACAATTTTTCATGGTTCCCTTCTTTACAAGTAAACTCAAGCCCTGAAGAATTTCTGTCTTAGACATCACACACAAATGGCAGATCTGCTGGACATTTTTATCACCATGCTGAGTTTTAAAAACCTATGGCTTTGTTTTTTAAAAATGCATTTACATTTCGATTTGCATTGCTGCAGGGACTGCCTATGCTTCAGATATTATCCATGTGTTTATCCACAGTGACAACAGCACCTCAGGTACTGCTCGATTCCTAAAAGCCTATCATTCTGTTGAGGCTGAGGTGATTGGATGAAGCCGGTTCACTTGAGGGAGTCCCTGTCAAAGGTCTATGGGAATGGCCTCTTCACTAGACCCCTCCAGAGCTGACAACAATCCACTTTCTTCCTCTTGCTTCAGGTGAATTCTCTTGTCAAGCAAATTACCTAGTCTGTGATCAGAGCCACTGAGCCAGGGACCCTCTTCTAGAAGGTTCCAAGTCTTGTCAAGCAGGCAGTGGCATTTGAACAGGAGAGCTCATATGTTCAACCAATGATAATTAAAAATGTGTGGTAAAGCAGCCACAGAGAAATGCCCTGGGTAGAAACACACTAAGGTTGACACTCATAGAAGGGCTTGTCAAACAGTAAAACATGTGCATGCACGCACACACACACACACACACACACACACACACACACACACACCCCCATCAGAAGAAAGGAGCACTGATGGGGCACGAGTTTCAGAAGTGCACGCTGTGGCTCACAAGCAGGACCGTCTCTTAGGCAGTTGCCACATCTAAATTAGCATTTCAATAACGCAATCATTTCATCACACTCTTGAAACCACTTTTATCTTCCATTTTATTTAAACAGTGGCTGCGGCCAAATTTTATGAGAGGCTAGATACTAAGGCAGCCCCAACTCAATTCATAAATCTTACACTCAATTCAGGGAGCACAAATGCAGTCATCTGGCATGTTAGTTCAGATCTTTCTTTAGTGTTATTTTATGGTTCTCATTAGCAGCCCCCAAAATGTTACTGACACAGTTTTCAGGTTCAATATGAGGTTGAATTTCCAGTCACACCCTCAGGAGGAGGCTAACAGTGTAAGGTCTCTTTTACCTAGGGTTAACATACAGACAGAGAAGGAAGATTGCTACTAGAGTCTTTTTAAACCTAGCACGTCATTAGGGTGTGCCCTTTGATCAGAGACCCAGAACAGGATGCACAGGACAGCTCCTTACAATATGTGCAGGTCAAGGTAAAATGATGCACATAGCTCAGAGCTCAGTGCTCCTGGTTTTAATGAAGTTGTCATCAACATGATCTCTTTCCCTGAGTTTTTGCCTTCTGTGATGGCGCACCATCCTTCCTTAACCTTCTTACATAATTTAAGGCATAACTTCATTTATTATAGGTACTAAGTTTCCCATTTTAGGATGGCTTGAAGAACCTTTTTAAGCTGATGGATCACAGAATACCCCATAATACTGGTGTGCTGCTCAATATAAAATTTCCCCCAGTCTATTTAGTTGCTGCTACGTAGATAAGGAAGGGGGCAGGTGGGGAAGCAGTTGGGTGTATAATATATAGCAATAAACAACTGAAAAGAGTTAGAAAATGCTTTTTTTTGTAGGCTGTATTACAAATTTACTAGGAATAAAAAAGTCACCTCATCAACTCTGTTTCAGTGAGTTGAGCTATTTAAAGTATACTGCAAGATGACAGCCAGGGATTTTCCACAGATTAGCTCACCTGGGTGTTCAGAGGACTATCAATTTTCTAGAGTTTGTTCATCAACACACAAAAACATGTAGGTTTCCCAACCCAGAATTTCCTTTTCCCTTAACATCCCTATCTCTAGCAAATCTGAAAAACAGTTGTCTGGGCTTTGGCCAATACCTTGTTGACAATCCTCATCTAATTGCAGGCTCATTAGAAGATGTTGAAAGTAGAATTCTTCTGATCTACCATTCTGCCTTCTCTTTTTCTTTTTTCTTTCCATGGCTTATTTCATGTTTAATCTTTAAAGTTAAGATAAATCTCTACAGGAAAAGCAAAATATCCCTTTAATACAAGTGTATACATAGCTTAACCTTTTCACAAAAATAATTTTCATTTATCTAAATAGCTTAAATATTAATACCACTGAAAGAGACTAAAGGCAAGATTGCAGAAGGCAGAATGACAGTGCCAATTTCTAGCTAATAATTAAGGTTTTACCATGCCAGAGTCACCATGAGGTTGAATCAGTCTGCCTTATGGACGGAATGAGCTGGGGTGTGTGCTTAGAATGAGAATGGGTTAGTGCTGCATGTCTGGTAACAGACTCTGTTCATGTTCACTCTTCTTATCCCTTCCCTGAATCAAAATACATTCACAATAATCCAGTCAGAGAACATTTCAAGACTGAAAAACCACTGGCATTTCACCACCACCCAAGAGATAACGGGAAACACCTTTGTATTCCCTAACACACGGATCATTCTAGCCAGGCAGCCCCTTCAGAGTTGCAGGCAGTGTTCCCACTCTGGAACTGCATGATTTGTTTTGGGGGAAACTGATCCATGCATCTTTCCCTCTAACCTCATCACTCTGTTCCTATCTACCTCGTTAGAGACGGACATTGTAAAAGACAAAGTGTGCCTGCCACCTTCCCTTCCTCCAATCTGTGAAAATGAGTAAAGGAAACCTCATTTAAAATGGAGTTGGGAGGCCAGAAAGTGATTGATCTCATGCCCTATTATCCCACATACCTTATAATTCGTAAAGAAGCCATGTTTTACTATCCTTGAAGAAGAGAGGAAGACTTTCTCCTTGCCTGGCAACAGCCCAGCCAATAAGAGACTGTCATAACTCAGCCAATGAAAAGCCCAGTTTAGTTTAATACAACCCCTCTCAATATCCACCCCCCACCTGTATAAAAACGCATTTCTCTTTTGTTTTCAGAATTTGCCTATGGTTTGGCTATAACCGTAATGTCTCAAATGACAATTTTCTGCCATTCCCAAATAAACCCATTTCGCTGGCAAAATAACTAGCTGTTTTATTTTTAAATTCAAGTCGTCTAAGTGGTAATTCTGAGCCAAACGCCTCCACCACAGATCAGAACAACCATCACTATCTAGGTACTTGGGGGTTTTGTGCCTTCACAATTCAAATGAATTTGGAAAGTTTTCCCACGTCTCCAACCAGTACTTTGCTTGTCACGGAGAGGCAAATGAAAGGGAAGACTTGATGTGGCGGTATTATTCCAGGCATCTGCCCGAAATTTGTCTTCTTTCTGAATGTCAACCCAAAGCATATTTTTATCTTTTAATAAGAATTGTGCAGGGAAAGTGAGATGGGCTAAACTTCTGTACCGCATTCCCCAATGGCTTCCAAAATAAATGCATCAACATTCTTATTTAGCACCACCTGCAAGAAAAGTCTATGGTCAGCGTTCAGGCTCAATAATGTAAAAATGAAAATTATTAGTTGGGAAATAGGTTTCAGGATCAGGTCTACAGAGGATAACTTTAAACAGAAACATTCCTCTTGGAGACAGCCTTCAGAATGCCTTACAAGCATGCTGTATTTGGAATTTATCTATTAGTTTCACCCCCTTTGAGTCACACTCCTTCCAAATCAAACGACTTTCAAATGCAAACTCAGTATTGTGAAGTAAGGTGAAGCTATTCTTTATCAGCTTTTCCTAGTGGAGTTTTCTCCAGAGAATTAAGCCCCATAGAAAATGATTCAAGTGACCTTTTCCTAAATTCTCCCAAGGAAAAATATTTTGTAAGTACTGTTCTAGATGAATAGTGAATAATTCTTTACATACAACTGATACCTTAGGGCCTTAGGATTTAATTCTTTAGGCCAGCCTTAAGAAGGGTTGTTGGGTGCTTTGAAGAGCATAGAAATGTCATCACAAACTAGTCTGATTGGTATTGCAAGGCCCTCTTTGTCCCCAAATATTACTAATGTGGCCACCACCACCACCACAACTCTTACTACTACTACGGGTAAGAAGATTACAGAGAATAGCTTCTATGTGCCGGCCAGACACTATGCTAAGCACTTAAAACTCAGCTACTCATTGAAACAACATGACAGCTATATGACATTATTATTATTATCATTATCATCATCATCATCATCATCCCATTTGGCAGCCAAGGAGATGGTAGAGAGGCTAACCGGCAAATGCCACCTTTGAATCCAGTGCTTGTCTGCCTCTTCACAAGCAGGAGACGGGGGAAATCAGTTATACTGTGACAGATGCAAAGGAGAAGTACGGGTAAGGGGGTGATGGAATTGAGAAGGCTTGCTTACTTGTTGGAACAAGCAGAAGGGAGGAGGTCAAGATGGAAGGCAGGTTGGTTAATGACCATGGCCAAAAAGGTCAAGACACAGGAGAAGGAAAAAATGCCAGGAAAAGGACTGGGACCCCAAAGCTACAAATCAATGGGAATCAGACCAGTAATGTTGAGGAATCTACCATGTATCAGAGCTCTGGGGCAATAGTTCAAATCAAAATCAAAAGAGCTCTCTGGGGCACCTGGGTGGCTCAGCCAGTTGAGCATTCAACTTTGGCTCAGGTCATGATCTCACAGTTTGAGTCTGACCCCTCATTGGATCACTGCAGCCAGCGCAGGGCCCACTTTGGATCCTCTGTCCCTGTCTTTCTCTGCCCGTCCTCTGCTCATCCTCTCTCAAAAATCAATAAACATTTTTTTAAAAGAGAGCATTTTAAAATGATAAGTAGATCTAATTTCTTCCTTTCAAAAAAGTATCATAATTTGGATAGCCTTCTTCTTTCCTTTCCCTCCATTGCCTACTCTAGCCTTCTTTTGATTCCCAAGGGATGGTGTTTCCAACAGGATTCTCCAAATGCAGTGTATGGGATAAAGAAGAAAGTGAGGCATGTCAGTCCAAAAACTGGAAGCAGGGGCACCTGGGTGGATCAGTGGGTTAAGTGTACGACTCTTGATTTCAGCTCAGGCCATGATCTCAGGATTCGTGAGATCAAGCCCCTCACTGGGCTCCATGCTGACAGTGCTGAGTCTGCTTGGGATTCTCTCTCTCCTTCTCTCTCTGTCTCCTCCTTCCCTACTATCATCACGAGGACACTCAAAATAAATAAATATACAAATGTTTTTGTATATTTTCTATGTATACATATATATATGACTGCACACTGGCCGCCTGGAGCTGAAAGGTACAAAGTAAAAGCTCATGGCTGCAAGCCCAGTGGTTTCTCTTTACATCTGAACGAATCTCTCGTCTCAGTTCTTCCCACAGATAAGATCCTACTTTTAAGGTTCTTAAAAAATTATAAAAATCAGCTAATTTCTATCCAAAAACCCCCACTGCATTTGGGTGATCTGAAAGTTGAAACTAAATACTCTGGATGGAAACATCCACGTGAACTATCGCCTCTTTCCCAGTTTGTAAAACTATTTCACTGAAAGATTGAATCACTTGGATGACATGCGACTCACTTGTTTAAAAACTCTTCTCAACTTGGAACCCTGGTGTTGGATATCAGGGATAAGGTATTTTTCTTCTTTTATGGTATTTTATTGGATATAAGATGTCACAGATTATAAGAGGCACCACTATTTTGTGTACCACTAACAAAAAAGAGTTGTTATTCAAATTATAACCAACCACTAACTTGAAGAAACACCTTGGTTTTAGACATGTTAAAATGTGGGTGGAAAATGGATCCCAGAAACAAGGAAAGATGGTGACTCTGTTCCTTATTGAAACTGCCCACACAGTGCATATACCCCGCAGGGAGTTGAGGTGCTGCTCTATTAAGTCACACATCTGCCTACTACTGCCGAGGACCTAACACTGCTGCTGCTGCTTCCTGCCTGACTCAGGTCTCAGCCTGCTGAGGGCTGAGGCTCACAGCTCTCAGATGCTCCCAGAGAACTAGCACAGGGCCAGGCACAGAGAAAGCACCCACTCAAAGCTTTCCCTGTTTACAGAGTCTTTTGAAATCAGACCTAACGAAGCCATGTTCTCTCTTCTGACACACAGCACACACACGAGGCAGACAAAGCAGGGAGTATTATCTGTGCCTTGCAGAAAACACAGAAGTACCCAGATTAAGTAGCCCCCCCCCCGCCCCACCCAAAGTTACCCTGTGAGCAGATGGCATTGTCACTGGGAAAACCCAGTGTCTGACTCCCAGAGCAATACTTTTACTTTTTTCTGTTACCTCTCTCTGCTGCCAAACTAAAATGTCAAATCTGGAGGCTTCATCTGATATTTTCCACCAGTCTAAAGACTAGGGAGCACCATGAGCACCTGAGATTAGTCTCTGGGACCTGGTTTCTGCAGGGCTGCCCAGGACACCTGGGAGCCATGACCTCTGGGACACCTGCTCCTCCTGCCTCTCCATTGACCTTGCCTTCCCCAACCCCCCCTCCACACTCCCATCGCCTCGACCTGCCAGTTCCCACCTCACAAGCCAGGGAGCAAAGGGAGTCACAGCCAAGAGGTTAAGATTTGGATTCCCTATGACTATTTTCTGAAATATATATGTATATAAATGTTATAAGAAAAACTAATCTCAAATCTTAGAATACCCGATTTCTCCATAGTAAGGTATAGAAGCAAAAGGGTATGGTTCCATGAGCCCAATAGACCTTTCTCTCTGGAAGGGAAAAAACAGTTAAAACATACTATCTTTTTGTTGCTCTTTCCTTGCTGCAGAAAGGACACTTCACTAGCAGAAATCAGAGCATTCGACTTGTAAAGATTTAGGAAAGAGGAGGATCATAGGAGTTAATACTCCCTTAATTTGAATCCCTTTTACCCCTCTCCTCCTTTTTTTTTCAGAAAATGAAGAAAATTATTTTTTTTCAAAAAGGGGGTATCAGGTGGGATTGTGGACATCATGGGTGTCTTACTATAATGATACACTTTCTTTCCCATTAAATAATAAAATATGCTGTAGAGTTGCACAACTCCTCATACCCAGGGGACATTAAACCAGGCTCATCAAGCTCCATCCATGTGGAAAGATGTGAATATATTTTTACCTGGCATATACATATTTCCTTTGCAGCTGCCTCAGAACCCTTGCTTCCTTATGGACTCACACACCTTTCGAAAACACAGAAGAGGGAAAGAGGGAGAAAGGGAGGAAGGGAAGGAAGGAGGGAGGGAAGGGTGGAGAGAGAGAGAATCAATTTTACTGATGACCAGAGGAAAAAAAGACTTATAATATCTGCAAAGAAACAAGCACGAAAGTATATATAGAATTCTTAATAATGTAACTCCTAACTATTTTTTATTTTGTTTTGTTTTCATTTGTAAGGTGAATTTTTAAGTGGCTTGATTTTAGTTGATGACTTTAGTGGCTGAGTTTACAGTCACTTTCTGTTCTATTAATTGGGAATGATTGGATATTTTATTTTTATCTGAATTTCATTTTTCTTCCATTTTGGCCCCAAAGCACCAAAACCTTATGCTCAAGAAGGACCTGTTGAGGCTTCTATGTTGAAGCCAAGTAAAGATACAAATCATGAATTCCATTGCAAACCCCACTAATTGTCAGATTTTTGTGGAAGACTCTAATTAAATCCCATAGGAAAAGAACACCATGCAATGGAAAAAGAAAAATCAGTCATTTAAACAACTCTGCTAAGAGCTTAAAATAGACACAGAAGAACATCCTAAACGTGCTTTTTTTTTCAAGCAAGGAACAGAAAAATGTTGGGCTAGATAATAATATTCTAAGCATCTGAAAGGTAGCATCTATAAAAACTTTATGAGATGCACTAAATTTATTCCAGACAAAAATCCTCATCGACTGACTGCCTGTTAGATTGTCTTTATTGTCTTTCGTTCTTTATAGAGCTGTCACAGGGAGATTCCTCATGCTCAGCCAATCATGGAAGATTCCTTAAAAACCCTAGAGAAGAAAGAGATTGGTACATCAACCTAATCCATGCAGATGAAAACCCCTCCTCCAGTTCTACTGATAACAGCTGCCCCCCCCAAAAAGGGGTCTTTTATGAGACACTCTTCAGTGGAAGAAATGACACATCCCCCCCAAATATAAAACAGATTTCTCACAAAGAAAAGGCAGTACACACGAACCACAGAACCCTCACAAGGTTGAAAATATCTTTCTCACACATATAAATGTAAAAAGAGACATCAAAATTGTATTCCCCATGATTTAGATGTCCCAGATTAGTAAGGTCAGCTCACGAATTTTGTTTTGGTGCCGTGACAACACTCACAAAAGTGCCCTGTCCAAAGCCATGCTCCATTCAGACCTGATCAAAGATAACTTGTGTCTTACCGTCTCCCTGACCCTGCTCATGGTACCTCAAGACTGGCCAGGAGTGTGGAAAGGGATGTGAAGGGAAGAGCTTCTTCACTCTTGCCTTGTCCATTCCCCTCCTGCCTTGTCCAAAAGCAGGATGGTGCTCTGCAGAGCTCTCCCTAAGTGCTGCATCTCTGTCCCGAATGGGCGCAATGGCTTTTTGCTTTTTTTAAATTCCATGTGAGTTTCCTATAAAGCAAAGAGAGACCTCCAGAAGTGGACCTCACCCTCTGGCCCTACCCCACCTCATCCCGATGGGGTCCCACCCTTCCTCTTTCCCTTCTGGCTTCAAAGAGGAGAGCTGCCTTCCTCCGTCCACCTGGGGTTCTGCCTCAACAGGCACCTTGCTCCAGCAGCAGTGCCATCGCTCACCTGCACCGTGATGAACCTTTCCTCTTCACTAGCACATTCTCCTCTACGCACAATGTGGGTCTACTGTGATACAAATCTCTCCACAGTAACACTTTTTCAAAGTCCCTAAGGTCATGTTTCCTACCGTATCTATCACCCTGCTCCCACATTCCCTTACAGCTTCTTAGAGAGCAGACTGTCCGCCCCTTCCTGCTCCCCCCCTCCCCAGTAATCTAGCTCCCATCCCCTTCTCCTAACTGGGCTCTTGTCCAGGTCAGTAAGAGCCCTGACTGACTACCACCACAGAACCCTTCACCTCCCTCCCCTCAGCTGCCTTCTCTCTGGAGCTTCAGACTTCCTTTCAGAAACTCCCTCCTCAGTTGACTTCCTAAAGGGCCTCCTCTCCTATTCCTCCTTCTATTTCTCTGGCCACTTGCTGCCTCTCCTTCCACCCAGCTTGTCATGGGCTTGTCACACTCTTCATGTTCCTTTGTTTTCTCAGTGTACTTTGCTCTGGGAAAAGTGTACTTTCCTCTGGCTCCTTCCTCTGGGCCCAGCTTCCACAATGATTGACACTATAGATGATGGTGTTTACCACCTGTAACTTTACCATGTTGTCCCTGTCTCTGCCAGAACCTTGTTTATTCCCCTGAAATAATTTCCCAGGGGACATGGATCCCATTTCACTTTAAGTGTTTATTTATTTTTGAGCGAGAGTGAGAGCGAGAGCAAGCTTGAGCATGCTCATGGTAATGGGAGGGGCGGGGGCAGAGAACCAGGGAGACAGGCTCCAAAGCAGGCTCCAAGACACAATAGCAGAGAGCCCAACATGGGGCTTCAAGTCATGAGCCCTGAGATCATGACCCGAGCCGAAGTTGGGCACTTAACCTACTGAGCCACCCAGGTGCCCCGCACCCTTCAATCTCACTTTAAAGTTTAAAATGCACAAAATCCTTGGGGGAGTGAAATTCTAGCAAATTCTTTCCTAAGAGATTATTGTGATGGAAGAAGGAAGGGAAGAGGAGAGGCAAGTCAAACATTCTCTGTTCCTCAATTTTTCCACATATCACAGTTGGGATAATAACAGTATCCTTACATCAGCCATCAGAGCAATCAACACGTCTTAAAATTTTTAAACTGTAACATTACTATTACTAACTGGCCTGAGTACAACTAGTTTTTACTCTGGGAAAGCGCTCATGCCTTTTGTGCCTTACTCTCTCTTCTGAGCCAAAGAACAACAGTTTTGATTCGAATACCTCTCAAAAATTTCCCCAGCATCTCTTTGAAAACCTGTTGAGTAGTCCTTGTCAGACCCTGAATTCACTGGAAAACTGAGTCTTGGGATAGATGAGAGATAGTATAATGAAGGAATAGAACAAATAGGAAAATGGGAATGCTAATATAAATATGGGTGCAAAACCCTTTTATATCTAGTAGGAATACTGGGGTAAGAAGCACTGATACAAGAAAGACACCTGTTTCTTAATGTTGTCCACAGTTCTGCCTAAAGTCAAATATCTAATACAAAAATAGTTTTCAGTAAACCCTTGCATACATTCTCAGAATTTGAGAGGAACTTGGGTACAAATTAGGAACCGGGGCTGCCATCAAGTCTCCTCATTATTTTGGAATCTATGACCATTGACACTTACTAATGAAATTCACCACATATTTCTCATTCATTCTTTCTACACTTGATGTTAGGTGTATCCACATGACTTGCATTAGCTAATGAAATGTGAGAAAAGCAAAAATTAGCACCTTGGGGCTGAAGCCGTAAATACCTTTATGCAATTCATTCTATTCTATTTGTTTTCTGCCAATGACCAATGGCAACATTATAGAAGAGGTGCCCATCAACCTGGGCTTAGGGTCAGGATAATGTAGAGAAACACCCCCAATACAGAGCATAAGCAAACCAAACTTCTTTTTACATAGTATATCTGGATCTGGTCTACTCCCACTGATCTAGCACCCTGAGTCCTTCCTAGTTGGGGGTTCTGCTAGCTTCTGTATCCTTATTTCTCAACATGCTCCAATGCGAAACAGAGATATATTTGGATGGGGTTTTTTTTTGATTTTTTGTTTTGGTTTGGTTTTCTTGATGGCCATGTAACAAATAACTACAAATTTAGCAGCTTGGAACTATACCATTTGTCATCTCAGTTTTTTTAAATATATTTTTTTAATATTTTATTTCTTTTTAATACAGAGAGAGACAGAGCATGAGAGGGGGAGGGGCAGAGAGAGAAGGAGACACAGAACTGGAAGCAGGCTCCAGGCTCTGAGCTAGCTGTCAGCACAGAGCCTGACGCAGGGCTCGAACCCACGACCGTGAGGTCTGACCTGAGCCGAAGTCGGAGGCTTAACCCGCTGAGCCACCCAGGCGCCCCTGTCATCTCAGTTTTTAATAGGTCAGGAGTCCTGGTGTGGCCCCTCACAGGAAGCTTCTTATCCCAATTCTGTGGTCAAAGTGTTGCCCAAAGCTATGATCTTGTCTGAGGATTGAGGTCCTCTGAACTTATCCAGGTTGTTGACAGGATTTTGGTTTGGGTGGCTGTAGGACTGAGGCCCTCAGCTCCAAAGGCCACCTTTCCCCTTAGGCAGATAACAATGTGGTTGCGTGATTTCTTCTGGGCTAGCTGACAAATCTCTCTCTCTCTCTCTCGTAAAGGTTCACTTATTTAGGTCAGGCCCACCATAAATATTGCCCTTTTGATTAACTCAGAGTCAGCTGATCAGATAATTAATTACATCTGCAAAGCTTCTTCCATCTTTGCATATAATACAACATAATCACAGAAGTGACATTCCATCATATCATAGGTTCTGGCCACAAACAAGGGGAGAGGACTATAAAGGGTATGAGTCACTGGGGATCATCTTGGAATTCTGCCCACCATCAGAGGCCATTTTGCCTTATCATGTCCACATCCATGCTCCAGTTCTCTTACAGCTTGACTGATACAACACCCTCTTACATTCAACCTTTTCTTCCCTGTGTGTTAGGCCAAATTTTCGACATCCTCTAGCCTGAGATAGGCCCCTCCTCTTGAAAGCCTCCTCTAAGACTACCACCAAATGCAGAGAACGCTTTCAACTTCCCAATTTCTTAAGTCTCAACTCCGAGTCATAATCACAGCACACACATAGCGGGAGATAAACTCTTAGGACCTTAATCATCTGTGTAACACATGTAGCAGGATGATAAAATATAAGCTTAAAATGATGCACAAAAATTCAGCATCAATGAAACTCCTACACAGAGTGCCAGAAGCAAATTTTCAAAAGAAATAACTAAGAACAGGTTTCCTAAGTCAACAAACTTCTTTCCCACAAGGAGAATATAAAGGAATTAAGAGACCTGGAAGAGTATTTTTGTAACAGCTGTTCAGCAACCTCAAACCTCCCCTGTTGGTGGTGGGGGAGAGTGCTCCCTATTAACCCCAAGCAAGAATGGCATCAGCAAGTGGCATGTGCAAGCGCTTGTTATGTGAGAAGGTCACAGTAGCCTATGAGCAGACCGACTCCCCTCCAATTCCTGGTCAAATGTGGTGAGTCCTACAGACCCAATGTTCAACCTGTCTCCGAATTAGTCTGAGGTCATTTTAAACAAGACTAGTGTCCTACAGAGGGCCTGCCTTGATAGTATAAGGGGAACTAGGAGCAAGCGCTAGAAGAGAAGGGGTGGAGCTAACTGTGGGAATCAGGAGGGCAAGTCCAGAAACCAAGAGCACTTACCTCAAGAGAAGGGCAGGTGATGTCTCTACAAGCCTGAACTTTCTCCAGGAGAGACAGAGTCACCTTTAACCCTCTGCTAGAACTTCCAGTACAGAGAAAGCAAAGCCAGCTTGCAACAGAATCATTCATGAAAGAACTTCCTTTCTTTCTACAACCCCAAAGGGTCTGAGTCGGCAGCTAGCCCACAGAGGAGGGACCACATGAGGAGCAGAGAAGGGGCCGGTGGGCAGGTGGGCAGGTTGGAAGCAATGAACACTTACTCTTTGTGAACTTGAAAGGTTGATTTGGACTGGCCATCTTAATTCTAAGTTGATACCGTTTGGCAGGTTTTTCCCCTTAAAATGGACATTGGACTTTTACCCTCTGAAAGTATGTACGAAGGTCACAGGATTTCATTTTTATTGAGTGGTAGGGAAAAAGCGTTCCTCACTGAGCAGATCTGAAGCTAGAGGTGGGGACAAAAATAAAGTTGCACTTAGGATTCCTCTCCATGAGTCCTGTTCATTCTTGTGAAATGTTTTCTCCAGCACACCTGTCTCTCCATGTGGTTTCAAGCTCTTTTAAGGGAGCTATGTGTTGATTTTAAAGTTCAAAGTCATGGATTAATCAGTCTTGTCACCTTCATGGAAAACCAAGAAGTGGTATTTCTTGTCTTGTCTGCGAAGGAAGGAGGGGTGGAGATTTCAGCTCCTATACACACACAGGCACGCATGCACACACACGTACACAAGCACACACATGCACACAAGCACATGTGCACACTTGCACACATGAGCACACACACATACATGCACATGCACAGACACACTCCAGTCTTCTGGAAAGGAGGCAGCACAATTCCAAGCACACCGTATGTGCAGCCATTTTTATTTCCCAAGCAGACAGCCTCCCTAGCTCATATTAAAGGCATCACTGGGTTTTCTCTCCAGTTACTCGGTTTCTATTTGGGGTCTGAACAAGAATTCCTGGGGAAGGAGATTACAAGAAAGTTCAAAGTGGGGATCAGAGATTTGGTGCAAGTGTGCTATAATTTGAATTACAAGAAAGGGATGGTTTGAAATATCTCAGTGTTTCTCAGATGTTTGGGGAGTGAAAAGGGAAGGGCGCAGTGAATGTCTCAAATGCCAAATACAATCACAAATATAATATAATCATACCTATAATTGATTAGATTGAAGATATAAATAATAAGTTACTTAGGTACTCACTAAACAAATGAGAAAAGTCAATATGTGACTCAAAAATATCACAAAGAAAACACATACACAGAGCCAAGTTAATGTGTGTGTATGTGTGTGTGTATTTACAAAGCTACAAATTCATTTTATATGACTAGCTCTATCACTCCACAGGCCAAAAACCAGAAAAATCAACTCATGGAATCAGATATTGCTTCTAAAATGTTCATTTGTATCTCCAAGTCTAGATCCACCCAAGCCCTTTGCTCTACGTCCGTATATTCGTTGGCTGGCTTGTTTGTTTTGCCAGTAAACCCCAATCACTCCACCTCAGTACAATATACTGACATTTGCTGCACGGGAGCATGAGAAATAAACCCAGACAAGTCTTCTATTAAACGGCATTCTGCAAAGACATTTCCAAGTGGCAAGGAGGCGAGAAGAGGCATCCTCCACCGGGCTGCCCTCGCACCGGGCCGGCCTGAAGCGGGACGCATGCTCCAGGTGACATCAGCGACACTGGCTGTGGAGGAGCCAGGCTGTGCATCAACCACATGCCACCGCCCTGAGAAATCTGAGCCGAAGAGAAAGAGGAGAGTGATCCTAGATAAACCGGGGGACTAATTGGGGAAGAGGGGCCAAAGGAGCAGATTTATTTGTTTTGTGAATTATTAGCAAACTCCCTTAGGGTGCGGCAGATAAAGTGATACAGATCACAGTGCTATGGAAGAGGAATGAGTCTGAGATACAAAAGAGACTGAGGGATGTATTATGAATATTAATACTTCTGTTAACAAGGCCTTAAATGTGCCTTCCTTGTATTGAAGCCTCAAAAGGACCCATGTCTCCAAATGGACTTGAATAGGCTCCCTGCTGATCATAATCTTCTAAAAGCTGATAAATCGCTCTCTCCTGAGGAAAGGAACTTCAAAGAAGACATTCATCAGGAATAAGGATTTAGACATTTAAAAAAATAATAATTAAATTTAAAATGTTTCCAAAAAGCAGGAAACTACATCTCTATAGTTTGTCACTTATTACAATGGAATTAAAACCTTAACTGTGGATTGAAGATAGGAAGTCAGAAAATTAACAACGTCAGATGTGTATTCATATACCAAGTTCACTGAGGACTGGTGCAGGCGCACCCAGGGAAGGTGCTGACCCTGCAGCATGCGGAAAAGCGGCAGTTACACCAAAAATGCGTGGTGGTGAGTGACCTCCAGGCCTTACCTCATTCACTTCTCACAGTGCCACTGTGAGGTAGGCTCACCCCTGACTTTACAGATGAGGAAACCAAGCCTGGGAGGATAAAGAACTCGCTCAAGGTCGGGCAGATATTCACTGGTGGGACCAAGATCACAGCACATGTTAGCCCAACTCCAAGCCCATATTGTGAATTACAATTATCACTCTGTGAACTTGCAAGATGTTGAGTTGCAGCAGGAGCAAGTTAGTGGCAGTGAAAGTGAAGAATAGGTCACATAACTGATGTGACAGGAAACTGGTATGAAGACAGGAGAATAGATCCATAGTCCCCCTAAATGTGCCATGACCTTCATACCGCCCTGCCACTAGGCAGGCTGACCCCCCGCCAAGAAACCTTTCTTCCTTCCTTCATCCCACTCCTGCTTTCTCCTTGCAGTGGGCTCTCCTGCTGTGGGCGCTTCCCATCTGGCACTTCTTATACTTCCATTACAGTAGATTGCATTATAAAGTGTGCTCTATACAGGGCTTTGCCATTAGATGCTAGCTAACATCTCAGGCAGAACCGATAGATAGATGACCCTTATTTCATTGCTCTAGTTTTTAGCACGGTGCTAGCACATAACAGGCATCTATAAAATAAATGAATTAATAAATGACTATGAGGATATGACAAGTGGAAGCCATATTTATGCTATAATGAGAAAAGTAATTTGGGTAAGTAACAGAAGAAAAAGCCAAAACTGGAGTTTGGGGTCTGATGATAGAAGTCATTCATTGAGTGCAAAGTTAAGGTACTTGGATTTTATATGTTATAAGCGACAGGAGGTGCTACGTAGGCTCAGACCAAGGGAATGACATGCTCTTCGGGGTTTAGTCAGTTTCCATAGGCCTTTAGCCACAGAATAATTGGGAAGTTAAGGAAACCAGAGGGAGATTATTGATAAAGAACAGATCTGGTGTCATTAGTACTAAGCTCCAATTGGCTTTATCCTTTCCTTGAAACTTACGCACACTAAGTATGGACTCAAATACTGGACATATCTACTTGATAGTAACATATATATGTTCTTAACTTACTACAAGCCAGGCATTCTTGTTACATGTATTCCCTTTTGACCTTCACAACCAATGAGAACCAAAAGAAGCCCAGTTATTTTTTTTCCTTATTCTAGGAAGCAGCTTAAGTATTATTTTTCTGATTCTAGGATACCTTAAGTGACTGGCCCATGGTGATACAGCTGGTGAACGGAGACGTGACCCCAAGCAAGCTCCCTCCAGATATCCCACTACCCCAATACAGCGCTGTCACTTGGACACCTCACAGGCCCTTCAAACTTAACATTTCCCAGAGAGAATTCTCAATTTCTCCCACACCCTAAAAATTGTTCCTTTCCAGCCCACCTCACCTCAGTAAATGCTACCATAATCCACCAATTGCTAAAGCCAAAAAAATTTAGTCATCATTCATTCTTTTCTAATTTCACCTCCTTCCATCTGAACTACCAGCCTTGTCCCTGAAATATATCCTTAATCTGCCCACCCCTTCTCCATCTCCTTTGCCTCCCCTGGTCCAACACCATCGGCTCTCAGCCAGACAACACGATCCCCTCCAGACAGGGAGACCTGTGTATCTCCCTGCACAACCATTCTTGACGCAGCAACCAAAGCTATCTTCTAGTAATTGCAACGTCACTTCACTGCTTGCGTAAAGCTCTCCGCTGGCATCCCTTACTTCTCATGGTCCTGACCAGTGGCATTTTGCCTTCTGACTCCCTGGAATGTTCTTCTTTGCGTAACTGTCTTCTCATCAGCGAAGTCTTAGTTACTGTAACCTCCTCAGAGAGGCCTTCCCTGATTAGTCTCACGAAGTCATCTGCCGTACTTGCTATCCTGTCACACAGTCTTACTTTCTTTCTACTTGTTATCTCTACCTAAAAGTATTTTATTTGTTGGTTGACTTCTATATGTATAAGTTTTTTTACTCTAAACTCAGCTCTCTGGTAGTAGCCTTTCTTCTTTTTTTTCCTTTATGCCTTCATACCCAGTAACTAGAACAGTACCTGGCACGCAGTAGGTGCTGAATAAACATTAACCAAATCAGTGAAACACTGACCCTGTTCCTTGTGCTCTGGTAGTGCAGAACAAGTGATTGGAGTCTCTAAAATCTCCCCCATGGAGTGATCATGAGATCTGCATGTTATGAATGACGTGACATACACAACACAGTTACTTTGTACATACCTCTCTCCAATACACAGAATGCATATCCATGTGTCAACAACATTTCTTTTAATTATTTATTCCACTGCCTGTTTCTGTTACTGATAAGCATTCCTCCTGCTCTACCAACTTCCCTCCTATAATTATCCATTATGCTTCTTTTTCTATTTTCTGAAACAGCGTTGGAAAAGAGGTGCTCCTGGGGTAGGGTCATGTGACTGCAAAACCAGATTTTGCTAGTCAAAAGTGTCCAATAAAAATGGGAAGTTGCTTCCTAAATGTCTCTGGAAGTCTGTGGTTTAGTTCACAATATCTTCACAGATTAAGTTAATGCAAATAGCAGATGTATTTTGTAGCAACAAGACAAATGTTCGGCAGAATTAAAGTTATTCATGTGTAGTCACACTGGGAATATTTGCATGATATTTTGCTAATTGCTCCAAAATCTGACTTATAGAAAATAAACAAATGGGAAAAAAATAAACCAGCAAAAATTAGCCCCAGGCCTCTCTAGTTTCTCTTAAACTCCCAATGTCTTTCTTCAACCCCTCAACCTTTAGTTCTGAAAGCCCAGTGGCATTTCTCAGGCTCCCACGCCTGTTTTTGGACCCATCATTTCTGTGGAGACATTCATGGTTTTCCCCTGGTAATGAGAGGTCTTCGGAAGCACAGAATATTTTTCTCTCCCCAACTCCCAGTGTCCTCCTCAGCCTTCAAATCTGTCTGCTTATGTCTCCTAACTGAAGGATCATAGTGATAGATTGCATCACTTGAAGACAGTGTAAATTTGTCAAGTTTTCTTAAAATATTTCAGATGATTTTTTGTCACTATATAAGGGGTATATTACTTTCTCAGGGCTGACAGAACAAAGTACCACAGACTGGGCTTGAAACAACAGAAATATATTGCCTAACAGTTTGGGCAGAAGTCTGAGGCAAGGCACCAGCAGGGCTGGTTCTGTCTAAGGGAGAATCAGTTCCACAGCCCCCTCCGAGCCTCCTGGGACGGCTGGCAAGTCCTCGGCATCCCCTGGCTTTTAGATATGTCACCCCAATCTCTTCCTCCATGTTCGCATTTTCCCTGTGTACCTCTGTCTACATATGTCCTTCTTAGCAGGACACCAGTCACATTGGATTAGAGGCTACCTTACTCCAGTACAACTTCATCTTAACTAAGTACATCCGTCACAATCTTATTCCTAAATAAAGTCACATTCTGAGGTACTGAGACTTAGGATTTGAGCCTATCATTTCCAATTCAACCCATGACACTAGGGGTTTCCAAACTTTAAACATACGTCCTCAGACCGGGGCAGCTGGGTGGCTCAGCAGGTTAAGTGTCTCACTCTTGATTTTGGCTCAGATCATGATGTCACAGTTTATGGGCTCGATCCCTGCATCAAGCTCTGTGCTGACAGCACAAAACCTGCTGGAGATTCTCTCTGCCCCTCCCTCCACTCCTGTGTGTACACACACGCTTTCTCTCTCTCAAAATAAATAAACATTTAAAAATATTTTTTAAAAACATATATCCTTAAAATATGCATGTACTTGTGTGATAGAAGCATGCAATTACATGTATGTTATATATATGTAATAGACTAACGTATTCATATGTCATATACATTATAAAGCAAGCACAAACTTAGAAAAATAATAAATAATAAAAAATCTTTTAATGATGAGAAAAAAAGAGATTCAAAGTGACAGTACTTAGTTCCCTCACTCCCAGCAGATCTTCTTGTCCTCCCTTTTTTTGAGGACCACTTCCTAAGTGATGTGAAGGGGAGGAATCTGATGTCATAAAGCAGAAAAAGGAAAAAATAGATCATTCAAGAAAGAAAAAAGCAAGATGACTAAATGTGAGAGATCTGAGCTGGAGCAAAATCAAAGAGTTTGTGGTTAAATGCACATCCTAAGTTCATCATAATTAAAATAACCCACCATCAAATTAGAAATGAGAAGTTTATTCCAAGAGAACAGGAATCACCACATTCTGTGCTTTCTCTTAGAATCATGCAAGAGTGAGCAGAATATCATTCTCCATGGCAGCAGGCCTTACTGCTCCTCTGCTTTGTTTCCTTTCCATCAGGAAGTGATTTGGGGGAGTTCCTGGGTGGTTTAGTCAGTTATGTGTCTGATTCTTGATTTTGGCTGGGGTCATGATCTCACAGTTTGTGAAATCGAGTCCTGTGTCAGGCTCTATGCTAAAAGCACACAGCCTGCTTGGGATTCTTTCTCTCTCCCTCTTTCTTCTGCCCGTCCCCCATGCTTGTGTGTTCGCTCGCGCTCTCTCCCTCCCTCTCTCTCAAAACAAATTAATAAGCTTTAAAAAATTTTAAAAGAGATGATTTTTCACCAGTGTTGTTTAATCATCATATGAGACAAGGGTCCAAATGTGAAAGCAAAAGACCATCGTGAACTTTGCCGTGGAGAGCCCAAAGAAAAAGGGATTCTCATCCCACGCTCTCTGCTTCCTCATCCCGAAGAAGGTAGCCACACCAGCCTCTGCTTCCTCTGGGAGATAAAACATGGCTTTCGCTGCGAGCAGGCTTTGAAGAGCATGATATACCACACAGGGGGCCCCCTTCATGGAAGCCAAGAAAAACAGCTTCTGTGAACTCCCTCAGTTTCTTGATCTGTGAAATGGAAACCGCAAAGGCCATTCTGTCTATCTCACAAGGATTTTGTAAGAGTAAAATGGGAACGTGGACAAAGAAATCCTTTATAATAAAAAAAAGTGTTCTCTAATATAAGACGGTTTTTCATGGACGGACAATGTAATTGAAGCTTCCTAATTCATTAATTTACTCTGTGAAAGTAGACATCAGTTCTCCCCTTGGAGAGCCCAGCAAAGAAAGGTTGGTGTCCTTCACTGGTTAGTGTGTAACTCCACATCCAATTCAGAAACATTAGCAGGAAGTCCGTGACAAGGGCAGTAAAGCCCGGTGCCTAGAATCACTTCCAGCTAAGAGGAATAAACCCACATTTAAACTAAAACTTCAGAGTAAAATCTACAGTCTTAAATTTTCCTATCACCAGTACCTGCCAAAATCTTAAGAGAAAATTAAAGAAAAGCCTATTATGTAATTATTGCTTATTGTCTATAAGCTCTATTGTTTATCCGCATCCACCACAACCATCTCACTGGCTTTTTTCGTCTGAGGTTTGCATTTTGGTATCAGATTTTAGGACATAGAAGGGTTGAAAGCATGGAACTCTAAAGACAGTCCTGTCTCCTGCACAGCCATTGCTCAGAACACTGACTTGCTCTGGTCATCCAGTGAGGCCATGCCTCCACGAGGAGGACAGATTCCATCTTAGTAGGACACTCCCCACACATGACCCACCTACTGTCACCCAAGGGTCCACAGATAGGACTCCTGTGCAAAACCGTTTATAGGGGCTCCGGCACATGCATTCAGTCTGAGTCCTGCTCACTGCCATGCCCCTGGCTTCTCCAACCCAACAGCTGCATTAGGATTTCCCTTCTCTTCCCCTCAAATCCACCTCCAAGCTTCCTCCCAAACCACAGCTTGCCTGGAATCCCCTCATCATCCTCTCTACTCAAGCTCTAGAAATCCAGGGTAAAAGCCTCTCACCATTTTAAAATATGTTTAGAAATTCCCGTTATTTTCCATCCACTCTTCTGTAATCAACTAAAGGCACATCTGACAAATCTTCTTTAGCCGGCGTATGTATAGATATGCAGGCTAAGGATGCCCTCTCCATTGTAACAGCCCTTTCTTCTTCTGTCCCCTTTATTTTAGTCATCTTAGTTTCAATTTGCCTCTAAATCAAACTATTGCTGCCTGTTCAGATCTTAGCTGAACTTTATGTGCTCCCCTCGCACCCACAGAAAACTCCTCTCTATCATAGAAAGCACATTGGAAGATGACAAAAACAGGGCTCACCCACTAACTGTGTTTCAGAGTAAGAGAGGGTCTAGGGCTTTGAAGCTGAGAGTGAAGATCAGAATCCTCACTTTGTGATTAAAAACTCTGTGTTGAGGCACCTGAGTGGCTCAGTCAGGTACGCATCAAACTTCAGCTCAGGTCATGATCTCGAGGTTCCTGAGTTTGAGCTCCTCATCAGGCTCTGTGCTGTCAGTGCGGAGCAGGCTTTGGATCCTCTGTCCCTCTCTCCCTGCTCCTTCCCTGCTTGTTCTCTCTCTCAAAAATAAATAAACATTGAACAAATTAGAAAATTAATTCACTAAACTCAGTGTTTGAAGACAAGTTCTCTGAAGCTCTGTTTCCTCATCAGTAGAACAAGAACAGCAATACCCACCTCATGGGATTTTTGTGAAGATTAAATTCAGTGAGATAATGTGCCAAGCTCCAGGCACACTGACAACTTTCGATGCATTAACAGCCACCTTCCCATTTTGCACCACACATCTACACGTAGCGAGTTATTCTAATGACAAAGATGAAGCTAGCAAGCCTTGACATTAGAGATCCTGGGCGCCTGGGTGGCTCAGTGAGTTAAGCATCTGACTTCAGCTCAGGTCATATTCTCATAGTTCATGGGTTCAATTCCTACATAGGTCTCTCTGCTGTCAACACAGAACCCCCCTGGGATCCTCTGTCTCCCACTCTCTCTGCCCCTTCCCAGCTCATGCCTGCCCGTGCTCGCTCTCTCTCAAAAATAAATAAACATTGAACAAATTTTAATAAAAAAAAAGAAAGAAAAATTAAAGACCCACCACCCTGGCTGCACAATTAATTCACTAGAGAGCTTTAAATCCTAATGCCCAGGCCATATCCCTGACCAGTTAAATCAGCCTCTCTGACAGAGGACATCAGTATCTTTAAAGTTCCCCAATATGGGGCCCCTGGGTGGCTCAGTCAGTTAAGCCTCCGACTTCGGCTCAGGTCAGATCTCACGTTTGTGGGTTCGAGCCCCGCATCAGGCTCTGTGCTGCCGGCTAGCTCAGAGCCTGGAGCCTGCTTCCAGTTCTGTGTCTCCTTCTCTCTCTGCCCCTCCCCCTCTCATGCTCTGTCTCTCTCTGTATCAAAAAGAAATAAAACATTTAAAAAAATTTAAGTTCCCCAATAATTTCATAGTGCAGCTAAGGTGAGAAACCCCTGCTTTAGATCATGGTGTTTGTTTTCTCCAAAGTACAAAAGATGAGAAGCCCTTGACTTGCTAACCTTGGGGATGAAGTGAGGAGGATGAAGAGGAAAACTGTCTCCAGAAATGTTCAGTTTAGTGCAACCATACTGTCAAAAAATACGAATACTTTCCTTTCCATGCAGGTGGTAAACATCTAAATGAATTTATTTCAATCACCAGATTTTGTGAAATAAAGCTATCCTGGGTAAGGCCAACAGTAGACATCAAGACAGTATTTCTTTATAAGACTTCACCAAAAGACAGCAAGAGTGTAAGTAGGAACATCACAGGCCCCAGCCCACCCCCCTCCCCAGGCAAACTTAGAAATCTAGAGTGTGTTAGGACTGATGTGTTAATGCTTCCTTTTCCTTTATAACCTTGAGACTGAAACACCGCCCAAAATAAAAATTTCTACTCAGCCAAATAGACAAAATCTTACCTGAAATTTTAGGAGCCAAATTATCAAACTCAGCACAAGGAAAATTTAGTTTCTCTTTCTCAAAAAAAAAAAAAAAGCCCAAAATAGTATTCTTGTAGGAAGCATAAATTGTATTGCTAGAAGTAATAGCAATCTCTTTAGCTATATCCCTTAGGACTCACTTCAGTCTATTTTCTTAAGTGCTGTGTTTTTAAAGCTCTGTTGCATACCTCCCTCTTAGACATACTGGACTGAACATTCTAAATTCTGAGCACTGAGTGATGCAAGGTTGGTTGAAGATGTACTCTTAGAAAAATGAGTCCTTTTATCAATCACTATTGCTATGTGAGTCCCTGGGGAAGAAATTATTCGCAGATCTGCTGGCCTCAATTTAGAATTTCTTATGTTGTTATACTTAGTTGTAGATTGATTATTGCTCAAAAGTATTTACTCCTGACTGCTTCTTTCTATAAGAGAAATATATTTCCCTGAATTTGGACTAAATTATGTGACTTTCTTTGCCAATGAGATATTAGCAGGTATGATGCACATGATGGCTTGAAATGTGCTTGTACAAATGCGCTTGCCCTCATGTGCCTCTATCATCAATATGAGAAGAGTCTGGGCCCAGAATAAGTGGATGCATATGAAGCAGACCTAAATCCAGGCTGTAATAAGGAGCTCAGCCTCGCCAGACCTACAGCCATGAATCAGAAGCATCCAGCCAAGCCCAGCCTAGATTAGCCAACTTCCACACAATCCACAATTGTATGGGTGAGAATAAATGACTTTTATTTTAAGCCACCTTGTGTTTAGCCTGGTTTGTTATACAGCAGCAGCTGACTGATATACATGGTAAGATTTGGTGTTGAATAAATAAAAACCCAGAGAGAAAAAATCATGGTTTTGGAATGAACTACTTATGGCTAATTTAAAATATTTTTTTAAATGAGTTGCTAGGGTGAAAAATTCATTTTATGCTAAAAAAATAATCATCCTGTTATAGTCATTATTGAATTTCTATTATTGGTATATATAAGTAAAGCAAATAATTACTTCTCTGAATAACTATGTTAGATTTTGAATCTATATCTTTGAAGCTAAGTGGAAAAATTGGCTATACTCCATGGTGGCATAAATCAGTTTTGTTATTAGCTGTAGAATACCAATCATTACAGATGTCATTCACTGAGCACTTACTACAGTACTTTACCAATATATTATCTCAAAATACTACACTAAGGTAGTTGTGGTTATTTATACCCATTTTACAGATGAGAACATTGAAGCTTGAAGTGTTTAAGTAACTTGCCCAAGTGTACCAAGCTAGGAAGCAGAGACATTGGGATCTGTCCCAAGTCTTTCTGGCTCAAGAGTCTAACTCTCACTACTGCCTCTCAGAGTTAAAAAGACAAACATGTAAGCAGAATGATGCAATAAGAATAAGGTCATTAACATGGTTCCTTTCCAATCAAGAATAAATCATAACATAAACCTCTATGACAAAATGGAGCTTTCTGGTTCTCCTCTTCTACCAACCATCTTGAGTGAGTGTCTCAAATGTAAATATTCAGTGTAATTAAACAAATATTTCTTTGGCCCTAATAGGTACCAGGCTTTATGCTCAGTCTCAGAATTACAGTTGAGTGTAGGACACAGTTTTTCTTTTTAGAAGCTTTCAGGCTAGTAAATAATTGATGTTGAAAAGATCCTAACCAAAAATCCCATTGTGAGCTCTATCATGTTCTAAACGCAGGGTGAACAGATGTTCCAACTAATGATTGCTGGGGTGGGAAAGGGTGAGGGTTGGGGAGTTAGTTACATTTACTCACTGAGAATGCTCATTCCTTCCTGAAGGCAGCCAGCAGCCAAGAAATAAGACAAATTCTAAATTAAAGGGTATATCAAGCTGTGCGAGACTGCTGATTATAGTAAGAGCAGAAAGATCACGGCTGCAGGAGACACTGAGCTCTAGTCCACCATGGATGAAGCCGAGGAGCGGCCTGGTGATTAAGATGGGAGTGGTGCTGGCCAACACATAATAAATTCAGGACATTAAGGGGAAAAAGAATAGATTCTGTACAGCATTATAAGACTTTCTCCCATATAAAAGGATTAAAAGTTTATTAAATGGAGATAGTTTGCTTCAGTGAAAAACAGAATTGTAGTACAGTGTTATGGTTCTACTCCAAAGACTAAAGATTACAACAGACCCAACATGGACTCTGTTCCCCCCAAAAGTTAGTATTTTCCAGCCTCTCTTTCTCCCCCATCAAAAGATGGGCCTTATCTGAGCTCCCCTCCCCGGTTTCTCAATACCATTTAAAGAGGAAGAAAGAGGGAGTTGGCTAAAGTGATTTCACAAGGGGGATGCCAAATGTCAAAAGGTATTAATCATGGAGAGAAAGCGTCCAGTGTTCCGTGATTCTCCTTCACCTATTTAAAATAAACTGTTCCAATCTAAACTGTTTCATAAACACTTATCATCAGGGTACACTGAGGTAATCCTGCACAGAAATAGCAAGCATAGTCATCAAATACTATATATTATCAAATACAGTATCTCTCTTTGCAAGAAGAAGTAAAAAACTCATCTTATTCATAATTCCAATTCGTTTTTTGTAAGTTTACTTATTTTTGAGACAGAGAGAGAAAGAGAGAAAGAATATGCATGCACTAGTAGGGGAGGGACAAAGAGAGAAGGAGAAAGAGAATCCCTCTGTCAGCACAAAGCCCCACACAGGGCTTAATCCCACCGTTTGTGAGATCATGACCTGAGCTGAAATCAAGAGTCAGAGGCTCAACTGACTGAGCCACCCGGATGCCCCTCATAATTCTAATTCCAAATGTGGCAGCATCCTGGCAATGTTGCTTGCTACTTTGCCTACATTACTTAACTGATCTGAGCTTCAGTTTCCTTACCTGTAAAATAGGAATAAGAAACCTACTGAAAACATTGTTATGAGGGTCAGAAATAAGATACAAAGGACACTTTGCAAGATGCAGAGGAGAAAAATCAAGAAGTGGTAACCGTTACATTTCTCCACTATCCGAAACTAGAGCATTCCAATGAAAATTTTCACAAACCAAAATGGCACAAAGGGAAAAAGCGATTACCGTTAACTTATATAGAAAAAACTTTTGAGTGTTCCCAGACCCCAAAAATAACCTCTTAGGCTTTTCTGATACCTTACGACACATGTTGCTAATGGATGCACAAAATAAATCCAGATAAAGCACAGATATTCACAGATATAGCTCAAAGCTTCGGTGGCTTGATGCTGAGATGCTGAGTGTGGCTCCTGGGGAAGGAGCTTGGTGGTGCCACTTTTGCTGCTCACATGCATGTGGGCTAAGCTTGGTGCAAAACAAATGCTGAACGCTATTTTTTTAATTAAAGTTAAGACCCTCATTGGATTTCTTTCAGTTAGCAAAAACAGGTACTAATGCAGGTCTTTCATAAAAGCAAAGGGGTATAATCCAAACAAGAAAAATGAGGAATCATTATTATTGATGCCTCTCATATTTAAAATTCTGTTATCACATATATCTTAATCATGTTGTCATATACTTTGGTAAGTTTCCTTCTGGACACAAAAGTTAAAACAAAGTGGCCCTTACCACCTACTACTTTGTTATGGGTCACAACTCCTTTGGATTTCAAAATGGCACTGCTCTTCGCTCATTGCTCTGTGGGTAACTGGAGTTCACAACTTTAACTTTAACCCCTCCTGCTTCCCAAGCTTTCTGGGACCTTGCTGAAACCAAAGTACCCTCTAGATTTAGGATTTAATGTTTGTTTAAAATTGATGCCAGTCTGTAGGGGGTGCCTGGATGGCTCAGTTGGTTAAAATTGGTGCCAATCTCAAACCTTGGGGGAGAGGGGGGATTTAGAGATGGTTCCTATTTATGACAGGGCCCAAAGAAATCCTAGCAGCCACCCATCCCCTTGGTGCATAGGGATATGGTTCCTTTCCCAAGGTTCACGATTTCTAAGATGGGACATGAAAGTTCTTATGAATGGGTCCCCTCTGGCACTAGAGTTTGCAGCCTGCCTCCTCCCCCAACCAAATCATTACCATCATCACATCTTGGCACAGATTATTATCTTATTGGCTATTAGCTTAGCCTAGCAAACCTCAGCCAAAAGGAACATCAGTATAATTAGAAGAATAATCTAACAATATTTCCTCATGATGGATGATGTTAAAAACACATAACCCCCCCCCAATTCAAATTTCATTTCTCTTCTTTGCCAATTAGCAATTCCTTTCAGTCTTTCTACCTAAGAAAAAGTTGAGGGAGCCAATGGGTTTGGGAGCTGGTATTTTCCTCCCAGCATCCATGCTTCCCTTTCTTTTGGTGACAACACTTAAATTTATTTTGGGGATCACATGCAGGCTCAGTGGGCTCATCACACAACATGCGATAACTGCCAGCAACTCACTCATTCATTCTCCTCTTGATGGACATTTCAGTTATTCTAGTTTTTTGCTATTGAGAACAGGATGGCTATGAATATTCTTTGGGGGCTAAAGTTAGTCAGAGGGGGTTTCCGAGGCTTACAACCACAAAATATAAACTTATCTTTGGGAATATGGAAAATCCCCAATTATCATGTATCATTATTTATAGATGTAATTCATTGTTCTTTATTAGGAACCAATTGTTTTCCAAGTATAGGACTTAAGGAATTCCCAAGGGCACTGCAGCACATGGTTCTGCTTTCACAGAGAGAGCCTATCACACTCCTCTTGGTTGCTGGTCATCTGTCATCTACCAATTGTGGATTTAATTATAAAAGCCTCTAATCAACTGACTTCTCTTTCCTTCATAATGAGAACTGAATAGATAGTTACCTTTCTAGTTAAAAAAAAACAAAAAAACAGCCAGGGGTGACACAAATTGCTAATAAATATTTGTAAAGATGCTCAAACTCATTAGCAATCATGGAGATGCAAATTAGGACCACAATGAGATACTGTTTATATACTAGAGTGGCATAAATTAAGACATAATATCAAAGATTGAAAATGTGGATTTATGGGAACTTATATTCATAGATGCTGCTGAAAGGAAAGCAAACTGGTAGGACCACTGGGGAAAGTGTGGCAGTGTGTTGTAAAGTGGGATATTCAAACACACTACAACCCAGGGCAATAATCAAAGAAACTTCTGCCCATGTGTCCCAGGAGAGTGAGTAAAAGTATTCACAGCAGTTGTGTTCATAGCAGCCAAAAAAAAAAAATCTGAGAAACAATTTAAATGTCCACCAGCAGAAAAATGGGTGAGCAAATTATACTAGTCACATAGTAGAAAATCACAAAGCAAGAAAAATAAATAGACTGGAATTTTACAAACAACATGGGTACATCTTAAATACTGAGTAAAAATAGCAAGTGCCAGCAGACTATGCAAGGCAGATCATTTTTATAAAGCTCAAAAAAACCATCAAAGTCAAGCAACACTTTATATGGATGTGTGTGTGAGGGAGACAGACAAAAAAAAGACAGAATGATTTTTAGTAAAACAAGCAATGTTCAACACCAAGTTCATCTCGAGGCTTGGAGGAGGCAGAGGCACATGATGTGGGAGGAGCATACATGCAATTACAACCATGTTTGGGTTCTAAAATTGAGTGGTGAATCCATAACCATTCGTTTTACTATTCTACTTCATTCCTTACAGGTATGTTCTGTTCCATAGATCCCCACACTGAAGAATGGGATAGAGGAAAAATAAGCCAGAAGTAATAGCTTCATCCAAGAGCGTTGTAAGAGCCTAGGGCGACAGTGAAGATACCTAGGATGTAGTCTGAGCTCCCACTCTCTTACTACCTCAATAACCTCTCCTGCTCTCTCTTTTTCTATATCTAACTCATATGTTTTTCATAGACCACTTCCCAGGGAGCAGTCTGCAGCATTCTAACTACCTACCAGTCCTATAAACTGAGATAAGTAGAGTGAGAAAGTAACCGATCTCTTATAATTTTGCTAGTCACACATGCTTAACGTGTACATTTTCTTCATAACAGAAGAGACCATTTCTATCAGAACCACAAGGTTAATGTATTCTTTCCTTTCCTATCTCCCACCCCCATACACTAACCAACCCCTCTGGGAAAAAAGCTTTTATCTTATCAGGGGCTGGCACTTTGGGGATAATGCAGCAATATTTTATTATTGCTGCTAATATGTGCAGGTGGCTATAGATGGAACAATAGGCAAAGAACGTTGCTTTGTTCTGTGAAGTCATAAACCCACATTGACCAGTTTAAGTGGCTTCTTTCCTTTGGCAGCTCCCTTCTCAAAGGTCTGGATATGCCTAGTCTAAGGGATGGTCTTTGAGATTTTTGCTCACTAAAAAGCAGCAGAGAAGAGAAAGAGATCTCTAAGACTACCACAGCTAAAATGGTTCAAGTGCATGATTTGCATGCAAGTGTATGGGAAAAATCTTAGTCACTCTGAATTTTAAAAGGTGACAAACTGTTAACAATTATAGTTCCCGGCCTAAAAAATGAATGCAGAAATGGATTAAGTGGTCTGGCACACACAAAAAATGTGGTTTTTTAGCTAAGGCTTTGTCTCAGTTACTCCTCCACTCATATCATCTGTACCTTTTGCAATAAAAACTTGGACTGGAATACTAATCCGTATCTATATTATCCTGTAATGTTATGTTTGTTATGTTATGTTATGTTATGTTGAAAGCAACCCAACTCTCTAGCTGCATTTCCCCCAGGCTTAATACCATTTAATTCTATCTTAGAGTTGCTTTCTTCAAGGAATGCTCATAGAGAGCTAGACTTTAAATGTCTTCTTCCTTGGAAATAACATGAATAGGGAAAAACAGCAACAACAAAAGTGAGCAGACAAGATGAAGTACACACGTATTGTATCACAGAGGCCCGCTAATATGAAATCATTTACTACAGTGCTATGCCAAACATTCACATTAAGTTATTTTTGGAAAACAATTCATTATTTCTCCATAGAACCAATCCTTACTATAGAGAATTCAAATCCTTTTTTAAAGCTATCCCTGACATACTGAATCAATCAGGAAAGTCCAGGCTGCAGTAACAAAAGAGACCACATATCCCAGTGGCTTAAAACACAAAGGTGTAATTCTTACACTGACTATGTATCCTGCACAGGGTGACTGAGCACTTGTCTCCACATCATCTGACTCTGGAGCACAGATGTGTAAAGCCCACACTATATTAAATGTTGCTGATTGCTAAGGCTCAGGAAAAGAGAAAGTGATAGTGGTGATTCATGTGTATACTCCTAAAGCTTACAACCAGAAGTGACATTCAAAATTCCTCCCACATTTCAGTGGTTAGAGAAAAGGCCATTCCTAGCATAAAGGAGGCAAGGGAATATCCTACCAGCTGCCTAGAAGTGGAAAAAGACAAATATTTTGAAGACAATAAACACTGAAATAGATCTTCTTAATAGTCATCAGAATTGTATTCTTTCCAGGCTGATGGGTGGGCATGACTTTTCTAACAGGTTAACTTTTAATGCTTACTAAAGCACTAAAGAGGGGCTTAATGCTGATGAAAAAGTATGAGAAGATGGAGAAACTCATTAAATCAGAACCCCAGTTTGGAGTGGATACTCCAAATGTATGGGTGTTACTTCCAGACCCTGGAACCTGAATAAGGTGCTCAAAACAATTTGATGATATGAACCCAATAAGACTGGTAATATCAGAATTGTAGCTGGTAGACTTCCCATTTTTAATATGCAGACTAAAAGTGAACATTTCCAAAAGAAATTTTATCTTCTGAATTAACATATACCAAAATATTTTAAGCTATGGGTACAGAGCAAAATTATTCATTATTTTTAAGGAGCCAAGAAAAGAAAATGTTGTAACTGGGAACTTTAAAAGATGAATGTGAAAAGACAAAATGCTATAAATGTTCTCTATATGCCAGAAACGCCTGAACTTTCCATTTATACTAAATTACATCTAATGTAAGCACATTTGGCCTTTTCCTTGCTTCCTCATACTATGATATTCCAATCAAACCATTTCAATATAAACTAAATCTTGATCCAATACTATTATCTCAACCAGAGCTCATTTTAAAGCAATATAACCTTTAATGAGATATATGTACAATGGGTATGAGCAGTGATATACCTAAAAAGCTGTTTCTCCAGAAAAAGAAGATAAATTTAATATATTATTCTAGCATCAACTTCACATTCCACTTACCAGGGAATTAGGGGCAATAGCCTATGTGAGTTTTCAAGGAGCCGGAAGGTTCACTATGAACTTCCTCCCCTTCCTTCTTTCTTTTACACAATACTTGATTTTCGAGGAGAGAAGGGAGAACACTAAAGCCCATGAAGTATTATTATAATCTCTCCTTGGCATTAAAAGCAGGCAGCAGGGAAGGAAAAGAAGTTAATTCCAAATAGTGAAGACTCCCTCCAGCTTCGGTACTACACAAGTGTTCTTAGGGCGGTGCTTAGCAAACTTCTGTAAAGACCTAGATGGTTAATTTACTGGGCTGGGTAAACCAGGAGGTTTCTGTTGCAAATATTCAGTTCTGCCATTGTAGTATGAAAGCAGCCATAAACAATATGTAAACAACTGAACATGGCTTTGTTGCAATAAAACTTTATTTATAAAAACTACATACTGGCTATATTTGGCCTATAAGCTATAGTTTGCTGATCCTTGCTCTTGGTAAGAAATACAGCTTTGTGTTTGAATCTTACATATGGCCATCAGTACGCCTGGCTTCTTGTGTTCTTTGTCGTCACCCTACTACCTTTTTTCTTCTTAATCAAACCTACACCTTGTTTCTCCCTTCAAATATTTCTTTCCTTCAGAGCCATGATAGCTGTTGAGTCCTGTAAGTGAAATGTGAGGAAAGAAAAGTGATCACTCTGATTGTCTAGAAACCGATGTATATTTACCTATAAATCTCAACAACCAATATTGCTTATTAGCTAGTAATGTGTGAAAAGCTCTTTACCTAGTCTTAAGCCAATAAAAAAGAAAGTAGCAATCAGCCTTTGCCTTAAGCAGCTAAGATTTTTATTAGAAGTGTCATGAGAAAAGGTAACTTTGCATTTCTTTGACAGAAACATGAATAGATGCATAAGAACAAGTGAAAGAAGACAGCAAATAAGTGTCTGGAATTAGAAAGGTGTCCATGATGCTTAGAAATCAAAGCACTAGGAAAGTTCAAAGGTTGGAAGGTCAATGGAGAGCCTGGGCAAGAAAGATTCATATGGAGAAGGAAGCACAGACATCTAAAATAGAAGAGGACATGACTTCTTTCCATTTCTAAATTATTTTCCAATCAGTCTGACCTCCTTTTAATAATAGGCAAAGGTCAACTTAAGTTTCTATTACCTCAGCACTCTCCAGCCTCCTCACAGCCCCCACCCCAACTCCAAAGAGAAAAATCTCTGCTGCGGATCCAGACCAATAGCACTACTCTGTCCCAGCACCAAGCCAGGGTTAGGAGTAAAAGGTAGGGGTAGGGTGGAGTCTTCCAGGATTACTGGAAAGGAAGTTTACTCAAGTGTACTTGTGGCACATTCCCATTAAAATCTCACATTTTGCTCTTATTCTTTGGGCCCCTCCCTCTGCCTTCTCCCATGAGGCTAATGTGGTATGAAGGGCATGGAATTTCTTCCATATTTAAGGAGACAACTCTAACCTCTGTTCATATTAAGATCCAGGAAAATAAAGGCACTGGTCAGGCCATTAAGTCTGTCTTACTCTTTTTCAAAGGAGCATCTGAGACTCATGTGGGGACAGCCCAACACACCAAGGTGAGAGGTTCCATGCAGTGGTTGGTTTGAAGCAAAAATGTTCATATCTGCTACAGACTGAATTTTTGTGCCTCCACCAAAATTCTTATGTTGAAGCCTAATCCCCAGTGTGATAGCATTTGAAGATAGGACCTTTGGGAAGTGATTAGTGCCCTTATAAAAAGAGACCTCAGAGAGCTCTCTTGCTCCCCTCCATCTTCTAGGGACACAGAAAGAACACAGCCATCTGTGAGTCAGGAAGCAGGTTCTCACCAGACACTGAATCTGCCCACACCCTAACCTTGGACTTCCAGTCTCCAGAACTATGAGAAATGGATTGTTAGTAGGATTAACTAAAATAATGGTTGTACAAGTATTCTATAAATTGAGAAGCTATTTACAATATGAAGAAGTTATAATTACTATTATGATTGACATTAGCAGTTTTAATCAAATTAGAATATAACATTTTTGTCTCGAGCACTGAGTAGAACACTCCTCCACCAATACTAACGCTCCCAGTAGATTAGGATAGCATTTATCTAACCACGCTTCCACAAATTACTACTCTGGAAGATTTTAATAATGATGCCATTAAAAAGGTATTCCAAGGGGTTCCGGAATATGGCAGTGGTAGAAGCAGCATGGTTGTTAGAGCTTCCAGAATCCCCACATAAGATTTGGCAGACCAATTAAATAGCGAACCCAAAACTCATAGACAAATTTAGAGCAAAACTGGATAGCAAAGTGTTCCCATAATTCTCAAAATATGAACAGGTGGAGATAAACCACCAATAGCCTGAAGACCAGCATGCTATCACATCTGTGCAGGTAAAAGCAAAAGGAAGCAATGAGGTGAAAAGAAAGCCAAAATGGTGAATAAGTATTCACAGAAAAGCTCGAGGATAATATGAGAACAGCTGCTTAATCTAGGAAGGATTTTGCCCTCTTAAACAGTCTGGTCACCATAAACTCTTGAAACTGACTTTTCCTAACTTCCTTCCCAGACAGAGCTCCACACTGCAGGGGCTAGGAGAGGGATCAAGTTAGACATGTCAAGGATGAGAGAAATGAGGAAAAGTAGATATAGATAAAAATGGGGGAGGGAAGTAGCGTCAGGAATCTCTGAAAACAAGCCATCATATTTTTTAACACTGCATAGAAGTAACAGAAAAGTTAGGTCCATGAAGTTTGAAAAGCTATCTGAAGCAAGCATCCTTAAGAAGTTCAAGAAAACTAACTTCACATTTAAAAGATCCACAGAAAAGAATTTCATAGAAAGTTAGTATTGGAAAAAAGAGAACAAAGAGCAGAATATTACTGTTGTAGAAAAAAAAAAGCATGTCAGAAAGACATAGTCAAAATACAAATTAGAACTATAATATTCTAAGACACTTGGGTGGCTTAGTCAATTAAGTGTCTGGCTCTTAATTTCAGCTCAGGTCATGATCTCATGGTTTCGTGGGTTTGAGCCCAGCATCAGGCTCTGCGCTGACAGCATGGAGTCCACTTGGGATTCTCTCTCTCCCTTTCTGCCCCTCCCCCGCCCCACATGTGGTCTCTGTCTTTCTCAAAATATACAAACTTTGAGGAAAACAAAAAGAGGGGCAACAGGGTGGCTCAGTTGGTTAAGCGTCCAACTTGGGCTCAGGTCATGATCTCATGGTTCATGAGTTCAAGCCCTGCATTGGGCTCTGTGCTGATGGCTCAGAGCCTGGAGCCTGCTTCAGATCCAGAGAGAGAGAGAGAGAGAGAGAGAGAGAGAGAGAGAGAGAAAGAGAGAGTGAGTGTGTCTCTCTCTCTGCCCCTCCCCTTCTCATGCTTTGTCTCTGTCTCTCAAAAATAAACATTTAAAAATTTAAAAAAAAGAACTGTAGCATCCTCCTCCAAAATGAGTCAAAAGACATTAAGGAAATGATATAAGACATGAAAGAAAAACATAAACTGAAATAGAAATTCAGAAATGAGATGATAAACTCAAGAAAAACCTAGAAAAATTTTTTTAAATTATGAAGCCTAAACTGTATTTAAGATGGCTGATACCAGGAATGGGGAAGAAAATACAGAAGATTAGATTAGAAATTCTTCATATACCAGAAAGTTCTCAACAATTAGCAGGCCATGTCAAAAGGACTCAGAACACAGCTGGAGGAGAATCTCATGGCTAAAGATTCAACAAGATGAAGTTCAACAGTATTAGAATTACAATGAATTAAAATACCTCAACTATAGCTTAAGGCATGAGTTCATAAAGATATTTGCCCAATAAAAGCATTTTATGTTAGAAAATTTGGGGAAAGCTGAGTCAGATTTTTTTTTTCCTGTGGGACTTCTCAGAGCTATTAAAATGTGTCATAAATCTAAAAGGGGAGATATACTGAATGTTATCAAGGCTAAGATTCACATTTGTTTTTTACACTTTAATATCTGTGAAATTGGGCTGCATCTTTCAATCAATGGCATGACATAATTTAATTAACAGTGCTTTTTCTTTCTTAGCAGTACATAACATAATGGTGCATCTTATAATCACAAGTTTCTTAGATTCCATGAGAATCTAGGAAGAATAGCATATTTTGCATTCCATTCGTTCTACCATCAGTAATTCTCCACAGCACACATATTAATGGTTCTATGCTCAAGAAATGTTATATTTGAATAAAGCTACAGATTACACATTGGCCCTCAAAATCTCCCAGAGCTCTTCTAAAATACGGACGTTTTACTTCTCCACCTGGTAAAACACTTTCACTTTTGGTAGCTTTTCTATGACAACTCTCACCTCCCCATTGTTGGCAGTGACTTCACCCTAAATTTCTTTCTTAACTTTACCCCAAGTCTAATCAGCTTTTAAAAGATGGTTATTTTTTACTGACTAGCTGGTACAATTCCTGTGCTGTTGAGATTTCCCTTAAAAGAGATGCCTTAAAAATGTATGTTTTTATCTTCCTTCTTTTAAAAATTTCTATTAATATCATGCTACTGTAGGGTCTAAAAGAACTGGACTAATGAATTCTGGAATGATACCTAGGTTATTTTGTCCAAAATATGTCTCCACCCACAGGGCCACCTTGACAATGCTGGAGAAAGCCTATCCTGATGGAGAGGCCATTAAATTCAGTTTTGTAGATTCATAACAAAAGAACAAGTATGTCATTTTCAACTAGAAACCTAACAGGTGCAAAAAATGGGGAATAAAAACAAAACAGTAGCTTCTGACATGCAGCTCATAATTATAGAAATATAACAAAGAGATAACAAAGGAAGGTGACCTCCACCACCTCCTCACCTATTCGCCAAGCTCATTAGCTGCTGGCATCTGTTTGGGCATTGGTGCCAGCAACAGGCCCACTGTGGAAACAATTGAAGCTTTTTCTTTCAGGAAGTCACATCTAGAAAGTCACTGAAGAAAGATTTTTTTTTCCAAACCACAAAACCAACATGTCAGACATGTCATACTGTCAGACAACACGTACCCAACATGAAGTATCGACTACTGCCACCAGTTTCTGCCTCAGGCACTGGATTAAGAAGGAGATTATCTTGGGGCACCTGGGTGGCTCAGCTGGTTAAGAGTCCAACTCTTGGTTTCAGCTCAGGTCATGATCTCACCGTTTGTGAGTTTGAGCTCACACACTTGCTGACAGTGTGGAGCCTGCTTTGGATTCCCTCTCTCCCCCCTCTGTACCCCTCCCCCTCTTGTGCGCTGGCTTGTGCTCTTTCTCTTTTTCTCTTTCTCTCTTTCTCTCTCTCTCTCGCTTTCTCTCTTCCTCTTTCTCTCTCAAAAAATAAGTAAATAATCTTAAACATTTTTTTAAAGAAGATTATCTTAATTCTAGGTCAGCTCTGGAGGTTGGAGGAGGTAAGGATAGAGAGCCAGATACATAGATGGATGTATGGAGGGATGAATAGATGGATGGATTAGAGAGATAGACAGAAACTATTGTACCTGTATTTCTGTATAATAGATACTAGATGTATCCTTCTCCCATTCCTGCTCCACCAACCAACTCTACCTCTACTCTTTGACCGTAACAACCAACTCCAGAGAAAAGTTTTCTCTTTGCCCCTCTTTTTCCCTTTCTCATTCCCTCTCTCTTCTCCCCTGCTCTAATTGTCTCTCAGCTAAAAACGTAGGGAATGAAATGGCATTAAGGGTTTGAGACAAATGGTTAGAGTCAGTGGAAGGACAATTGTTCCAAAAAGAAATAAAACCTAAAATTTTTATTTTGGAGGGAAAAAATGAAAATATACAGTGACGCTGGAGTAAGGGCCCCATGTTTGAGTTCCAATGCCAGTTTTCCATCACAGCATAGAAGTGTGCTGATGTGGGCTTGTTTACGCCTAAGTATACTGTGGGTACCACGATACCCCTTTTGTCACGAGCACACAGCTACCTCCATGTGGCCTCACCACACTTGTCAGAAATTATCTTGGAGTCACTAAGCCGCCTAAGGTGGCATTAATGGGCTCACAGGACTTGGCCCTGCAAATGAAGGACAGAGAGGGAGCCCACGTCTGTGCTGTGGCACCAAGATGTGCATACCTACACAACCAAGGACCCAGCCCTGGGTCATTGAAATAGGCAGTTCCAGAGTCCCAGGTACCAGTATCATGGTCTAGAAGTCTCCTAGACATCACAGACAGAAGGCAATTCTCTCTCTCTTTCTTCCCATCCCGCTTTGAGATGGACACCACTTTACAATGTTGTGATGTTTTGGGGCATATGTATGAGTATCCGTGTCAGGGTTTGCTTGTAGTTTCCTGAATGTAGGAACAATGCCCTCCCTATACCTATTACATCACCTAATACGGTCCTTAGCGGGCACAAAAATGCATGTCAATAAATGTTGATTTTGAATTCGATTCCAAACTTGCTTATATATTTTTGCCTATAATGTGTAAAATTGTACCATATACAGGCACCATGTACCACATATGTATATGTGGCATAAAAAGATATTTTTCATCCCCACTGCACTGCTTGGTTCGTATATACACTCTTATTTCCATGGAATCACCCTCTTCCAGTCTCATGCTCAATACACTGTGTGACTCTGGTTGTCTGTTTTTCCCATTGAGATCCACAGGGTTATCTGGCATTTTATAAGCAGTTGAAATTGGACAATTTCAACTGTGCAACAGTCCCAAATACGAGTTTATGAACCAATAAGAGGAGCTTACAGTTTCTATATTTTCTGGTTTCACAACGTAGTATACTAGTTTCAATGAGTAATTTTTGGTTTTTACCAAATTTGTCTTTTACTTAAAGCTTCTTTATATATAAAACTCTAGAGAACTGTTTGTAGGAACAGAAATGTGCCAGAAAACTCAACCATATAAATGAAAAAAAGAAACAAACCATCATGCTGCTAGGAATAGCACATATTTATAGGATGCATATCAGACTGGAAAGCAGAAAGTAAAAATACTCAAGGTAAATCCCTGCAGTTGGGGCACTAGCAAGCCGATTCCCTATCACCAACATTTATAGGGCTTTTTTTCCCCCTGATAGTTACAGAATATCAAGGCACTGAGCCCATTCTTCCTTTACAAAGTAGAATTAGCTTTCCCTCCTCCTTCTTCTCCCTCCCCACATAGCCATCTCCCCAGTGGCTATACACAAGAACCATTTATATTTACATTAAAAATGATTTGGCCTATGTACACTGCATTGTTTGACAGGCAAGATGGATGTTCGCTTATAATTAAGTTTCAGCATAAATGACATCATTCAGGAAGATAAGAGTTCCCTTATTCCCTCTCTGCTGGTTTTCTCATAGGATACTGTGGGTTGTATGAAGCCTCTGATGGTTTTTCTCTGCCTTCTCATTAATGAACAGTACTGCAGCAACTTTAGTTACCTCTAAAATCTGGAAGGAATCTTCCCTATCTAATTCATCAGATAGCTCTTGGTTCTTTGCTTTTGGGAAAGAAAGGGTATAGAGCCTTATCACTTGAAGTTCTGATATAGCACAGACATCACCTGGAAGTTTACTACAGATGGAGGATCTCATGATCCCTCTGAACTGTGGAATCTAAATCTGCATTTATATTTTTTAATTTTTTTAATGTTTATTCATTTTTGAGAGACAGAGAGACAGAATGTGAGTTGGGGAGGAGCAGAGAGAGAGGGAGACACAGAATCTGAAGCAGGCTCCAGGCTCCAAGCTGTCAGCACAGATCCTGATGTGGGGCTCAAACTCATTGACCGTGAGACGACCTGAGCTGAAGCCCCCACCGAGCCATCCAGGCACCCCTAAATCTGCATTTTAAAAAGATCCAAAGGGGCACCTGGGTGGCTCAGCCAATTAAATGTAAGCATCTGACTCTGGCTCAGGTCATGATCTCACAGTCCATGGGTTCAAGCCTCCTATGGAGCTCTGTGATGACAACTCAGAGCCTGGAGCCTGCTTTGGACTCTGTGTCTCCCTCTCTCTCTCTGTTCCTGCCCTACTCATACTCTGTCTCTCTCTCTTTAAAAAATAAACATTAAAAAATTAAAAAAAAAGATCTGTAGGTGGTTTTTCTCCATATGATAGTTGCTGGTGTAAGAGACTTAAATATGTACAACAGGTAGCTTTGTGGATAAGGTGAATTTCCTTGAGGGTTTTTTTTTTTTTTTTGTCTTTACACCACATCAGGCTTTGAGGCTAGGTTTTCAAACTCTCATACATCCTTTTCCCTTATGATAGTAGGAAAACTACTTATTTTTTGTCTTGCATAATTCTCACATTACTCTATGTGCTTGATCTAATCTTCCCGACCAACTTACAGGACAGCAACCATATCAAAATAAATTATTCTACCTTTATCGTATATCGGATGCATTTAAGACATTATACCAAATATTAAAAAGGGTGTTTACGGAGACATATAAGATATCACCCCTCCCAACGGTAAGTATTTGTTTACTTGTTTCTTGTCCTTCATCATCACAGGACTATAAACTGCAACAAAGCAGGGGTCATGTTGTTCACTCTTAAACCTATAGCTCCTTCCACAATGCGTAGCACATAATAGATGCTCAGTAAATATGTATTTCACAGATGAATGAATTTATAACATGGCAGGGAAAAAAGGATGCATATACATAGATTTTTTAAAGCTTGGCATAAGTAATAAGGGCCCCACAAGCACACTGTCACATGCCTTCTATAAAACCGGTCGGCCTAAGAAAGAACTGAACCTGCAATGCCTGGTTGGCTCAGTCAGTAAAGCACATAATTCTTGATCTCAGGGTCATGAATTCAAGCCTCATGTTGGATGCAGAGCTTACTTAATAAAGATAATAATAAACAAAAAAATAAAACAAGGAGAATGTTAAAAAAAAAAAAAAAGACAGACAGACCTGAACCAATCCTTCACAAGCTCTTTCAAAAAACAGAAGAGAAGGGAACACTTCTTGACTCAGTCTATGAGGTCAGTGTTCCCCTGATACACAACTAAGCAAAGACATCCCAAGAAAGGAAAACCAAAGGCCAATATAACCAAATATAGACACAAAATTCCTCAATGCAGTGCAAGCGATGTAGCATACCGTATTAATAAAGAACAAAAACCACATGATTATCTCAATTAATGCAGAAAAAGCACTTGACAAAATCCAACACACTTTTGTGATTTAAAAAACTCAACAAATTAAGAATAAAAGAGAACTTTTTCAACCTGACAAAGGTCATCTGCAAAAAAACCTACAGTGAACATCATACTTAACTGTAAAAGACCTAAGATCAGGAATAATACAAGGATGTCTTCTCTCACCAGTTCTATTTTTTATCATACTGGGGGAGAGAAAGAAGGAAGGAAAAGAAAGAGGGAGAGAAAGAAAGGGAAAGAAAAAGAAAAGAAAAGAAAAATCCAGATTGGAAAAACAGGGGGGAAAAAGAGCTCTATTTACAAATGCCAAATCTTGTCTATTGAAAATCCCAAGGAATTCACAAGACAGGTATTAGAGTAAATGAGTTCAGCAAGTTCAGAGTATAAGATACATATACAAAAGTAAGCTGTGTTTCTATACACTAGCAATGAGCAATATGGAAATGGAATTAAAGGGGCGGCTGGGTGGCTCAGTCGGTTAAGAGTCTGACTTCAGCTCAGGTCATGATCTCACAGTTCATGGGTCGAGCCCACATCAGGCTCTGTGTTGACAGCTCAGAGCCTAGAGCCTGCTTCTGATTCTGTGTCTCCCTCTCTCTATGCCCCTCCCCCACTCATGCTCTGTTTCTCTCCATCTCAATAATAAATAAAAACATAAAAAATTCCATTTTAGAAAATGGAATTAAAAAACAATTCCATTTAAAATAGCATCAAAAATCTCAGCTCAGGTCATGATCCCAGGGTCCTGGGAATGAGCCCAGCATCAGGCTCTGGGCTGTACATGGAGCCTTCTTAAGATTCTCTCTTTCTCCCTCTCTCTGTTCCTCTTTCCCACTTGTGTGCTCTCTCCCTCTCTCTAAAATAAAAAAAAAATTAAGAATTTAAATCATTTAAAAGATAAGATAAGGCACCTGGGTGGCTCAGTTGGTTAAGCATCTGACTTTGGTTCAGGTCATGATCTCATGGTTCGTGGGTTCAAGCCCTGCATCGGGCTCTGCGCTGACAGCTAGCTCAGAGCCTGGAATCTGTCTTCGGATTCTGTGTCTCCCTCTCTCTCTGACCCTCCCCTGCTCATGCTGTCTCTCAAAAAAAAATAAAAAACATTAAAAAATTTAAAAACAAAATAAATAGATAAATAAAAAATAATAAAAATAAATATTAAAATCAAAAAATAAATAAATAAATAAATAATAAAATAAAATAAATAAATAAAAGAGAAAATAGCATTAAAAAGAATAACATACTTAGGGATAAATTCAACAAAAAAGTGAAATACCTGCACAATGAAACTACAAGCATGTTGAAAGAAATTACACAAGACCTAAATAAGTGAAAAGACAGCCTATATTCAATATTTAAAGACAGCAATGCTTTCCAAATTCATCTACAGATTTTATCCAGGCCCTATAAATCCCAGCTACCAATTTGTAGAAACTAACAAACTAACCAAAATTTTATATAGAAATGTAAGCAATGCAGAATAACCAGAATAATCATGAAAAAGAAGGACAAAGTTGGGTTTCTTCCCAATTTCAAAACTTCTTATGATGCCACAGTAATCAAGAATATGTGGTACCAGAATGAGTTTAGACATGTAGATCAATGGAACAGAATTTAGTATCTAGAAATAAACCATACATATATGGTCAATTGTTGACAAGACAGTTCAATGGGAGATAAAATAGCATTTTCAACAAGTTGTCCCCTTTTCTGGGACAACTATATATTCACATGCAAAAAAACGAGTTTGGACTCCTACTTAACACCATATACACCAAAATGGATCAAAGGCTCAAATGTAAGAGCTAAAACTGTATAATTCTTAGAAGAAAATATAGGTGTAAATCTTTATGACTATGGATTAGAGAATAGTTTCATACATATGACTCCAAATACACAAGGAACAACAACTAAAAATAATAAACTAGACTTTATCATAATTAAAAACTTTTGTACATCAAAAGACCCTATGAAGAAAACAAACAAAAAAAAGATTCACAGAAGGGGAAAAATATATGCAAACTATATATATGATAAATGACTATTATCCAGAATATATAAGTATTTACAACTCAGCAATAAGAAATACAAAGACTCCAATTATGAATGGGCAAAGGATTCAAATAGATAATTCTCCAAAGATGATATGCAAATATCCATAAGCACATGAAAGATGTTTATCATCAGCCATTAGTGAAATGCAAATCAAAAACACAATAGGAAAGCACTCTCATCTGTTAAAATGACTATACTCAAAAAAAAAAGAAAGAAACAAACAAACAAAATAACAAGTGTTGGCAAAGATATGAAGAACTGGGATCCTGAGACATGTCTGGTAGGAGTATAAACTGCTGCTGCCTCTTTGGAAACAGTTGGTCAGTTCTGCAAAAAGTTAAGCATAATATCACCATATGATCCAGTAATTCCACTCCCTGGCATATATTCAAGAGCACTGAAACTTGACTACACAAAGCCTGTACATGAATGTTCATAGCAGCATTTTTTTCTTATCAGAGAGAGACAGAGCATGAGAGGGGGAGGGGCAGAGAGAGAAGGAAACACAGAACCGGAAGCAGGCTCCAGGCTCTGAGCTAGCTGTCAGCCCAGAGCCTGACACGGGGCTCAAACCCACAAACGTGAGATCTGACCCGAGCCGAAGTCGGAGGCTTAACTGACTGAGCCACCCAGGTGCCCCTGTAGCAGCATTTTTAAGAGTAGCCAGAAAGTGGAAACAATGTAAGTCCCCAACTAATGAATGAAGAAAATATTATGTATACATACAGTGAAATATAATTTAGCATAAAAGTGAATGAAAAACTGACACCTGCCACAAGATAGTACAAAATATTCAAGGCTAATCTAAGTTTAAGAAGCCAAATGTAAGAAACCCCATATTGTATGATTCCATCTACATGAAATGGCTAAACAGCTCATATAGACAAAGTAAATTAGTGGCTTTCAGGGGCTTGGTAGAGGGGGGAATGGGTGTGGCTGCTAATGGTTACAGAGTTTTCTCTGGGAGTGATCAAAATATTCTGGAATTACAGAGTTATAATGGCTGTGAAATTTTGTGAAATTACTAAAACCCACTGACTTCTACTCTTTAAAAGTGAATTTTATGTCCATAAATTATATCTCAATTTAAATAAAAACTGGTATGATAAAAAATAAGCAATCTCCTCTTTCAGAAGTGCTTGTCATTATTTTTAAAATTTTGTTAATGTTTATTTTTGAGAGAGAGAGAAAGCAGAAGTGGGGCAGAGGCAAAGAGAGAGGGAGACAGAGAATCCAAACCAGATTCCATGTTCTGAGCTGTCAGCAGAGTCTGACACAAGGCTTGGACCCACAAACCATGAATGAGATCATGACCTGAGCCAAAGTCAGAGGCTCAACTGAATGAGCCAACCAGGCGCTCTTTCTCTCTCATTTTGTAAAAGAATGGCATCTCTCATCAATTCTATTTTTTAGTGGTGCATTCTTGGGTGTACTGCCAAACAGGGGAATGATTCAAAATACTGTATTGTCCTAATACAGTGAATGACCTTAACAAATCCTTTTGTGAAAGAGTTGATTTCTAACTTTTTGCTATTAAGGAAATTGCAGGAACAACTCATCAAATTGTCAAGTAAAAATTAGTTTTGATGATACATCACAATATGATTTTCTGAATGACACCATTACAAAATTATTTCTATTTGCACCTACTTATATGGATGAACAAATTTTGTTGGAATTTACACCTATTGCAGTGAAAAGTAGTAACATCAGTAAAACTGATGCTGAAATCTTCCTCACTCTATAATATTCCTCTACAATACATAAAAAAAGCTGTATCCATTTAATTGAGATGCGTTTCCAATAAATTTTACTCTTTATCTTTAATAATATTTTAAACTCTGAAATACATTTTCATTATTTTTGATCACTTGAGTGCTACAGGTATTTATAATGTTAACTCAATTCAGAATGAATATTTTAAGCCTTCAAACTCTATTGTAATAGGGCATTTGAAAAGACAACAAAACTTCAATTTGTATATTTTTGTGATAGAATTATGATTGAATAATCAATAAAAGGTTTTAATCATAATACAGTAGCAATATAAAATTCCAACTGTTAAAGAAGAGCTTATTCATGCATTTTAAGATAAAGCTTAGATTTTATTATATAGAGTGTAAAACGTATTTAAAACTTTTTATTCTGAAAAATGTCAAACATCCATAGCTGTAGCCTGAGATAAGGGATTGAGCTATAAGACGATGTATGTTGAGAAATTACTGTAAGGATTGGGGGAGGAGCCAAGATGGCGGAAGAGCATGGAAGAATTTTTTTCTAGCATCCAGAAATACAGCCAGATCAACACTAAACCATCCTGCACACTGAGAAAACTGATTTGAGGATTAACACAACAATCTGCACAACCTGAACCACAGAACCCAGCAGGTATATGGCGCAGAGAGGTGAACTGAGGGAGGGAGAAGCCACAGAGGGCAGAGAGCTGTTTTTGCTGGCTGAGAGAGGACAGAGGAGAGTGGAGAGTATGGGAACAGTAACCTCTCCTCCTCCAAAAAAAAAAAAAAAAGCAGATGGAGAGAAAGTGGAAAAGTGGAAACAGCCAAAGGGACTGAAAAGGAAAGAGAGAAACAGACAGCAGAGGGTTTAAATTCCATTAAGACTCTATAAACAGGGAAAGCACAGAGTGGATACCTGGCGGTACTCTGGTGAGAAGGACGAATCCCCAGGAGCAGAGTGACCAGGGGTCCTTGGGCCACACCGAAGAGGCGGATCCCCTGCTGGGAGGACATTTGGTAGAGGTGCCATGGCCTCCCCACAGGCAAAGGTCCCAGCAAACCCCAGAGACCACCACATTCGCTGGTGCTGGAACAAGGTTAAGGGTGAAGCCTGGTGCCAGTTGTGTGTTGTGATTTTCCTTAATCCCTGAATGTTGCCGCTACATGATTGCATGAACTTCTTCTGGGGCGAACTGGCACCCAGCCACAGTCTCTGGGCATTGGCAGCAGCACTGTCCCACAAACATTCCCGGGTGCAGCTGGCACCAGGCTGTTGCTTGGTGAGTCCCTCTGGCAGAGGGGCAGAACGGGTCAAAGCCACAGTTGTTCAGAAGTGAGGGGTCAGGAAACACAGCCGCATGTGAGATAAAAGTCAGGAGGGTGGTACCGCCTGGCAACCTGACAGCTTGGTCATGGACACTATAAAAGCGAGGAGTGGATGGAAGCCAGAGACAAAGGACTGGTGGGTGACTGCTGACTGGGAAAAACAGAGACGGGGTATCTGGGTGTCGCCATTTTCACTGCTCCCACGCATGCGTATACACATCTACAAGCACCACAAAGATCTACCCCAGTAAGCTAAGCAGCCCATCTAGTGGAGAACAGAGCCATTACACTAGGCTCCACCCAACTGGGCCAACCTGCTCTTCAGGAACAACACAGGTCTCTCCACCTGCTTTGTACTTTGACTATCAAGTGGTTCATAGTCTGACAGTGAGGGGAAAATGATGTACTTTCAATCGTATTTCAGTCTGTTCACTGGTCCATCTATTTGATTTTCCTCTTTGTTTTCTTTTTCATTTCTTTTCTTTTTCTTGAATACAGAAAAAGAAAAAACATTATTTTTATTATCAGTTTTTATTAAAAGATTTTTCTTTAATTTTTTCTACTATATTTACTTTCTGTAAATTTTTCAGATTCTATTTTACTTCCATCATTTCATTTTATTCTATTTCTTTGTACTTACTTTTTTAAATTTTCAAACATTTTCCTTCCCTCCCCTTTTTTCTCTAATCTATCAAGATCATTTCAACACCCAGACCAAAACACACCTAGGATCGAGCACCATTTATTTGATTTGTGTATGGGTGTGTTTTAATTTTTTAATTTTAACTTTTTTACCTAATTAATTCATTTTCTTCCTTCAAAATGATGAAATGAAGGAATTCACCCCCAAAAAAAGAGCAGGAAGGGACTTAACCAACACAGATAAAAGATGTCTGAACCAGAATTTAGAATCACAATAATAAGAATATTAGCTAGGGTCAAAAATACTTTAGAATCCCTTTCTGTGGAGATAAAAGAAGTAAAAGCTAGTCAGAATGAAATAAAAATGCTATAACTAAGCTGCAATTTTTCTTCTTAATAGTTTATTGTCAAATTGGCTTCCATATAACACCCAGTGCTCTTCCCCATAAGTGCCCTCCTCCATCACTGCCACCTCTTCCCCCCCTCTTCAACCCCCTGTTCATTTTCAGTAGTCAATAGTTTCTCAGGTTTTGCGTCCCTCTCTCTCCCCAACTCTCTTTCCCTCTTCCCTTCCCCTGGTCCTCCACTAGGTTTCTCCTGTTCTCCTGTTAGACCTATGAGTGCAAACATATGGTATCTGTCCTTCTCTGCCTGACTTATTTCACTTAGCATGATACCCTCGAGGTCCATCCAGCTGGCTACAAATGGCCATATTTCATTCTTTCTCATTTCCATGTAATACTCCATTGTGTGTGTGTGTGTGTGTGTGTGTGTGTGTGTGTGTGTGTACACCACATCTTCTTGATCCATTCATCAGGTGATGGTCACTTAGGCTCTTTCCATGATTTGGCTATTGTTGACATTGCTGCTATGAACATTGGGGTCCATGTGCCCTTATGCATCAGCACTTCTGTATCCCTTGGCTAAATCCCTAGCAGTGCTATTGTTGGATCATAGGGGAGTTCTATGGATAGTTTTTTGAGGAACCCCCACACTGTTTTCCAGAGCGACTGCACCAGTTTACATTCCCACCAACAGTGTAGGAGGGTGCCCATCTCTCCACACCCTCGCCAGCATCTATAGTCTCCTGATTTGTTCATTTTAGCCACTCTGACTGGCGTGAGGTGGTATCTCAGTGTGGTTTTGATTTGTGTTTCCCTGATGATGAGTGATGTTGAGCATCATTTCATGTGCCTGTAGGCCATCTGGATGTCCTCTTTGGAGAAGTGTCTGTTCATGTCTTCTGCCCATATCTTCACTGG
>NC_043703.1:110815803-110817253 GCF_006229205.1 Suricata suricatta | reverse complement strand
GTGGTTTTGATTTGTGTTTCCCTGATGATGAGTGATGTTGAGCATCATTTCATGTGCCTGTAGGCCATCTGGATGTCCTCTTTGGAGAAGTGTCTGTTCATGTCTTCTGCCCATATCTTCACTGGGTTATTGGTTTTTTTGTTGTGGAGTTTGGGGAGTTCCTTGTAGATTTTGGATAACAGCCCTTTATCTGATATGCCATTTGCCACTATCTTTTCCCATTCTGTCAGTTGCCTATTAGTTTTCTTGATTGTTTCCTTTGCAGTACAGAAGCTTTTTATCTTGATGAGGTCCCAAGAGTTCATTTTTGCTTTTATTTCCCTTGCCTTTGGGGATGTGTTGAGTAGGAAACTGCTGTAGTTGAGGTCAAGGAGGCTGTTTCCTGCTTTCTCCTTGAGGGTTTTGATGGTTTCCTGTCTCACATTGAGGTCCTTCATCCATTTTGAGTTTATTTTTGTGTATGGTGTAAGAAAGTGGTCTAGTTTCATTCTTCTGCATGTTGCTGTCCAGTTCTCCCAGCACCACCTGCTAAAGAGGCAGTGTTTTTTCCCAGATTCTCTTTCCTGTTGTCAAAAATTAATTGGCCATACATTTGTTGTTGGCCCAGTTCTGGGGTCTCAGTTCTATTCCATTGGTCTATGTGTCTGTTTTTGTGCCAATACCATACTGTCTTGATGATGACATAAGCTGCAGTCTCAAATGGATGCCATGGCGGCATGGATAGATGAGGCAGAACAGCAAATTGGTGATATATGGAGGACAAAATTATGGAGAACAAGGAAGCAGAAAAATGGCAGACTATGGCAAATATGATGTATATGGAATGTACATATACATATGTAATGTAAAATATGTACATATGATGTAAGAATTAGAGAAATCAGTGATTCATTAAAAAAGAGCAATATCAAAATCATAGAGATCCCAGAAGATGAAGGGAGAGAAAAAGGGATAGAAGGGTTATGTGAGTAAATCATAGTAGAAAACGTTCCTGACCTGGGAATAGACACAGACATCAAAATCCAGAAGAGACAGAGGATACCCATTAGATTCAACAAAAACAGACCATCAACAAGGCATAATATAATCAAATTCACAAAATACTCAGGCAAGGTAAGAATCATGAGAGCAGCAAGGGAAAAAAAAAAAGTCCTTAACATACAAGGGAAGACAGATCAGGTTTGCAAAAGACCTATTCACAGAAACTTGGCAGGCTAGAAAGAAGTGGCAGGAGATATTCAATGTGCTGAATTGGAAAATTATGCAGCCAAGAATTCTTTATCCAGCAAGGTTGTCATTCAGAATAGGCGAGATTAAAAGACAAAAATTAAAGGAGTTCATGACCACTGAACTAGCCCTGCAAGAAATTTAAGGGGGATTCTCTGAGGGGAGAAAAGATGAAAAAAAAAGTATTTTATATATATATATATATATATATATATATATATAT
>NC_043703.1:110686629-110815703 GCF_006229205.1 Suricata suricatta | reverse complement strand
AAAAAAAAAGTATTTTATATATATATATATATATATATATATATATATAAAATATGCAAATACATTATGTATTAAATATAAATAAATATTATATATCATATACTAATAAGTTATACATAAAATTCATATATAATATACAATAAATACATATATAAATTTTATATATTATATATTTAAAAAGACCAAAAGCAACAAAGACTAGAAAGGACCAGAGAATACCACCAGACACTCCAACTCTACAAGAAACATAATGGCAATAAATATGATATTATTCAGTACTCACTCTAAATGTTAATGGACTAAATGCTCCAATCAAAGACATAGGGTAACAGAATGGATAAGAAAACAAGACCCATCTATATGCTGTTTACAAGAGACCCACTTTAGACCTAAAGACACCTTCAGATTAAAAGAAAGGGGATGGAGAACCATCTACCATGCTAATGGTCAACAAAAGAAAGCCAGAATACTCATACTTATGTCAGACAATCTAGACTTTAAAATAAAGACTGTAATAAGAGATGAAGAAGGGCATTATATTATAATTAAGGGGTTTATCCACCAAGAAGACCTAACAATTGTAAACATCTATGCTCCAAATGTAGAAGCTCCCAATATATAAATCAATTAATCACAAACATAAAGAAATTCATTGAGGACACCCAGATGGCCTACAGGCACATGAAACGATGCTCAACATCACTCATCATCAGGGAAACACAAATCAAAACCACACTGTGATACCACCTCTCGCCAGTCAGAGTGGCTAAAATAAACAAATCAGGAGACTATAGATGCTGGCGAGGGTGTGGAGAGACGGGCACCCTCCTACACTGTTGGTGGGAATGTAAACTGGTGCAGCCATTCTGGAAAACAGTGTGGAGGCTCCTCAAAAAACTATCCATAGAACTCCCCTATGAACCAGCAATAACATTGCTAGGGATTTAGCCAAGGGATACAGAAATGCTGATGCATAGGAGCACATGTACCCCAATGTTCATAGCAGCAATGTCAACAATAGCCAAAACATGGAAAAAGCCTAAATGTCCATCTCCTGATGAGTGGATCAAGAATGTGGTATATATACACAATGGAGTACTACATGGCAATGAGAAAGAATGACATATGGCCATTTGTAGGAAAGTGGATGGACCTTGAGGGTGTCATGCTAAGTGAAATAAGTTAGGCAGAGAAGGACAGATATCATATGTTTGCACTCATAGGTCTAACAGGAAAACAGGAGAAACCTAATGGGGGACCAGGGGGAGGGGAAGAGGGATAGAGAGTTGGAGAGAGAGAGGGATGCAAAACTTGAGAGACTATTGAATGCTGAAAATAAACTGAGGGTTGAAGGGAAAGGGGGAGGGGGGGGAAAGAGGTGGTGGAGGAGGGCACTTGTGGGGAAGAGCACTGGGTGTTGTATAGAAACCAATTTGACAATAAACTATTAAAAAATAAAGAAAGAAACTCATTGATAATACCACCATAATAGTAGGAGACTTCAACACCCCATTTTCAGCAATGGACAGATCATCTAAACAGAAAATCAACAAGGAAACAGTGGCTATAAATGACACACTGGGCCAGATGGATTTAACAGATATATTCAGAACATTTCATCCTATAGCAGCAGAAGATACATTCTTCTCCAGTGCACATGGAACGTTCTCCAGAACAGACCACATACTGGGACACAAATCAGGCCTCAACAAGTACAAAAAGATCGAGATCATACCATGCATATTCTCAGACCACAATGCTATGAACCTCGAAATCAACCACAAGAAAAAGATTGGAAAGGTAACAAATACTTGGAGACTAAAGAACATCCTACTAAAGAATAAATTGGGCTAACCAAAAAGTGAAAGAGGAAATTAAAAAGTACATCGGAGTCAATGAAAATGGTAACACCAAAGCCCAAAACCTCTGGGACGCAGCAAAAGCAATCATAAGAGGAAAGTATACAGCAATCCAGGCCTTCCTAACGAAAGAAGAAAGTTCTCAGATACGCAACCTAACCTTACACCTTAAAGAGCTGGAAAAAGAACAGCAAATAAAACCCCAAACCAGCAGAAGATAGGCAATAATAAAAATTAGAGCAGAAATCAATGCTATCAAAATAAAAAAAATAGTAGAACAGATCAATGAAACCAGATGCTAGTTCTTTGAAAGAATTAAAATTGATAAGCCACTAGCCAGTTTGATCAAAAAGAAAAAGGAAGAGATCCAAACAAATAAAATCAAGAATGAAAGAGGAGAGATCATAACCAACACAGCAGAAATAAAAACAATATAAGAGAATATTATGAGCAATTATATGCCAATAAAATGGGCAATCTGGAATAAATGGAAAAATTCCTAGAAACATATAAACTATCAAAACTGAAACAGGAAAAGATAGAAAATTTAAACAGACTACAACCAGTTAAAAAAAAGTAATCAAAAATCTCCCCAAAAACAAGAGCCCAAGGCCAGATGGCTTTCCAGGGGAATTTTACCAAACAATTAAGAAAGAAAATAAACCTATTCCAAAAAACAGAAACAGAAGGAAAACTTCCAAACTCTTTCTATTAAGCCAGCATTACCTTGATTCCAAAACCAGACAAAGATCCCACTAAAAAGGAGAACTATAAACCAATTTCCCTGATGAACATGGATGCAAAAATCCTCAACAAGATATTAGCCAACTGGACCTAACAATACATCAAAAAAATTATTCACCACGACCAGGAGGGATTTATACCTGGGATGCAGGGCTGGTTCAATATCCACAAAACAATCACTGTGATTCATCATATCAATAAAAGAAAGGACAAGAGCCACATGATCCTCTCAATAGATGCAGAGAAAGCATTTGACAAAATACAGCATCATTTCTTGATAAAAGCCCTCAAGAGAGTAGGGATAGAAAGATCAGACCTCAAGATCATAAAAGCCATCTATGAAAGACCCAATGCTAGTATCATCCTCAATGGGGAAGGACTGAGAGCTTCCCCCAAGGTCAGAAACAAGGCAGAGATGTCCACTCTCGCCACTGTTATTCAGCATAGTATTGGAAGTCTTCGCCTCAGCAATCAGACAACACAAAGAAATAAAAGGCATCCAAATCAGCCAAGAGGTCAAACTTTCACTCTTTGCCGATGATATGATACTCCATATGGAAACCCCAAAGACTCCACCAAAAAACTTCTAGAACTGATCCATGAATTCAGCAAAGTGGCAGGATATAAAATCAATGCACAGAAATCAGTTGCACTCCTATACACCAACAATGAAGCAACAGAAAGAGAAATCAAGGAATTGATCCCATTTATGATTGCACCAAAAACCATAAAATACCTAGGAATAAATCTAACCAAAGGGGAAAATCTATACACTGAAAACTATAGAAAGCTTATGAAAGACATTGAAGAGGACACAAAAAAGTGGAAAAATATTCCATGCTCCTGGATAGGAAGACAAATATTGTTAAAATCTCAATACTACCCAAAGCAATCTATATGTTCAATGCAATACCTATCAAAATAACACCAGCATTCCTCACAGAACTAGAACAAACTATCCTAAAATTTGTATGGAACCAGAAAAAACCCCAAATAGCCAAAGAAATCTTGAAAAAGAAAACCAAAGCAGGAGGCAACCCAATCCCAGACCTCAAGGTTTATTACAAATGTGAAAAGGTGCCTGTGCAGCTCAGTCAGTTAAGCATCCGACTTCAGCTTAAGTCATGATCTCATGGTTCATGAGTTCAAGCCCTGCATCAGGCTCTGTGCTGACAGCTCAGAGCCTAGAGCCTGCTTTGGGTTCTGTTCTGCCTCTCTCTCTGCCCCTCTTCTACTCACACACTGTCTTTCTGTCTCTCAAAAATAAACAAACATTGGGGCACCTGGGTGGCTCAATCAGTTAAGCATCTGACTTCAGCTCAGGTCATGATCCCACAGTTTCTCACGTTCTGTGCTGACAGCTCAGAGCATGGAGCCTGCTTCAGATTCTGTGTCTCCCTCTCTTTCTGCCCCTCCCCCACTCATGCACTATCTATAAACTCATGCACTAAAAATAAAAGACATAAAAATAAATTTAAAAATCACTTTCTAAAATAAAAAAATAAGCAAAGATTTTTAAAAAGCTGTAATCATCAAGACAGTTTGGTACTGGCATAAAAACACTCAATGGAACAGAATAGAGAACCCAAAAAATGGACCCAAAAACGTATGGCCAACTAATCTGTGACAAAGCAGGAAAGACTATCCAATGGAATAAAGATAGTCTCTTCAGCAAGTGGTGCTGGGAAAACTGGACAGTGACATGTAGATTAATGAACCTAGACCACTTTCTTACATCATACACAAAAATAAACTCAAAATGGGTGAAAGACCTAAATGTAAGACAGGAAGCCATTAAAATTCTCATGGAGACAGCAGGCAAAAACCTCTTTGACCTTGGCTGCAGCAACTTCTTACTCAACAAGACTCCAGAGGCAAGGGAAACAAAGCAAAAATGAACTGTTGGGTCCTCATCAAAATAAAAAGCGTTAGCACAACAAAGGAAACAATCAGCAAAACTGAAAGGCAACCAATGGAATGGGAAGAGATATTTGCAAATGACTTATCAGATAAAGAGTTAGTATCCAAAATCTACAAAGAACTTATCAAACTAAACACTTGAAAACCAAATAATCCAGTGAAGAAAGGGCAAAAGACAGGAATAGACACTTCTCCCAAGAAGACATCCAGATGGCCAACTGACATGAAAAAATGCTCAACATCACTCATCATCAGGGAAATACAAATCAAAACCACAATGAGATACCACCTCACACCTGTGAGAATGGCTAACATTAACAACTCAGGCAACAACAGATGTTGGCAAGAAGGTGGAGAAAAGATCTCTCTTGCACCGCTGGTGGAAATGCAAACTGGTGCAGTCACTCTGGAAAACAGTATGGAGGTTCCTCAAAAAATGAAAAATAGAACTACTCTACAACCCAACAACTGCACTACTAGGTATTTATCCAAGGGATACAGGTGTGCTGTTTCAAAGGGGCACATGCACCCCAATATTTATAGCAGCACTATCAACAATAGTCAAAGTATGGAAAAAGCCCAAATGTCCATCAACAGATGAATGGATCAAGAAGATGTGGTATGTGTGTGTATGTATATATATTACTCACCAATCAAAAAGAAAGAAATCTTGCCATTTGCAACTACATGGATGGAACTAAAGGGTATTAAGTTAAGCAAAATTAGTCAGAGGAAGACAAATATCATATGACCTCACTCATAAGAGGACTTTAAGAACATAAGGGAAGGGTGGCAAAAATAATATGAAAACAGGGAGGGGGACAAAACATGAGAGAACAGACGGTTGCTGGAAGGACGGGGGATGGGCTAAATGGGTAGGAGGCATTAAGGAATCAACTCCTGAAGTCACTGTTGCACTATATGTTAACTAACTTGGGTGTAAACTTTAAATAAACATTAAAAATTTTAAATAATATTAAAACAGGAAAAAAAGAAATTAAAGCATCATGTCACTTCCACGTAAAGCTGGACATGCTCCATCTAAACATCCTCCTCTGCTAATTAAAATGTAACATGTATCCCGAGGGGGGGGAAATTACTGTAAGGATTTGATGCAGGTAGTTTTTTAAGGAAGCAATCCTGAGGAATGGGAGAAAGAGTCCAAAAACATGTTTAACAAGGAACAAGGAAAGACCCTCCCAGGGTATGTTATGAAGTTGATCACGCTAGGGGTTCCACAGGGAACCCTCCGATCTCCATGTGAAGAAGACCCCCAGAATTGTCCAGCAGGTTTTATCCCCCATTAATAAAGAATTGTCCCATGGAGTGTTAACTTTCTCCCACTTTCAAATTTGTTCATGCAGCAGAATGACATCCAAGATTTCTGTAGATGTTTCTGTGGCAGGAGAGACGCACAGTGCAGACAAGGCCAGGTGCTGCTGCTGAGACTCCTACTACAGTGGCTGATGTGACCCAAAGCATGTACAGTAGCATAGGAGAGGCCCAATGCACACACTGAAGAAAACAGAATGGTGTAATGAACATCAATATGCCCAGCATCCAGCATTGACAATTACCTTATTTTATCTATATCTCCCCTATATCTTTAACTCCCATTGAATTTTGAAGTAAATCCCAGAAATCATGTCATGTCATCTACACAGATTTCAGTAGGCATCACTAGAAGATAAGGACTCTTTTTTTTTTTTTAACATAACTTTAAGACTTAAATTTTATTCTTTCTAATGTCTTGAAATAGTATATTATTTTACTTATCATCTTTTGACTGTCCTTTTTTGGATTGTTTAGATTAACATCCGGTCTAATCAAAGAATGGTACGTCTTAAAATCCAGTCTGTATTTACTTTTGGCTTTAGTTTGACTTGGCCTATTGATTCCAACGGAAGAAAAAAGGCAAAAGGGCAAAAGACAAAAAACACACAATGACAACAAAACAAACAACAAAAACCTCAATTCTTAACTGGACACTTTAAAAGGAAGAGATATACAAATTAAAAAATCATGGGCCCTCTTCCCATTTTTCCCTGCCAAAAGGCAATTGTTCTCATTATTTACTTTTAATCAAGTCTCATAATTTAGGAATTGTCCAAAACCCAGGGTTTCACATTTTAGATGATAATACTTTTTTTGTTCCCTACTTGGGATGCCTCTTAACCTTCTAGCTCAAATTCCATGGAACATCTGTGCATATATGTACCAAAAATTATATAATCCAGGTAATTTTTTAATGAATTTTGATGCATTCCGGAGTTATGTGGTGTCTGTGTTGAAGTACGGCTAGCTTTTGCTTTCTGTACCAGTCTGCCAGCTTCCTTCTGGAGGTACATCCAACTACTTATTAGGGAAGAGAGCATGTGTTTACTCCAAGTTTAGAACCCACTAATGCTTCATAGGTATAAGGTTACAAACCAACTTGAATCTTTTGGTGTTCAACTTTGTTTGTTCTTGGCAAACCTCAAAAAAACTTAACGGGGCTCAAAAGATTTCTTGGACATGGACTTTAAGAAAAAGTATTTTGATGAGTAAAGCATAAATGAACCAGAACCCATATGGATCAAATTTTCCTAAAAATGCACATGGGTTTAATAATTAATGGAAAAAGTGCTTCTAGTATGCATTTGGGGTTTTATCAAACCCCAGATATTTGGGGGAAAAAATAGTTTGATAGGTTCAAAGAACCCAAACTCTGATTTGATGCACCCACATTAATATCTCGATGTTGAATAAAAATGAGAACTATTTAGGTGTAATGGAAAACAGAGGAAGAACTTGTTCAAAAATTCTGTGAATGAAAGAAAATAACATAATGCTACAAAGATCATCATTGTTCATATTTATTTTTGTAAATCCTTCTTTTGAGAACTTCCAACAATCTTTTAACTATGCTGTCTTAGTATATTAAGAGTTTTGAAAGAAATTATTGATTGCAGCTAAAAAAGAAAAAAACTGAAGGAAAGCCTTTGAGATTCATAATATGTCATGAAACTTTCTAAGTTATTTGCAAATGTTTCTGCCAATATCAATAAATCCCTGAAATGACAGGATAAACTGTATTAATTAAAGAATGTTTCTATGTATTTAGAAGTTCCTGAAAGTTGTATTTTTTAATTCACAGTAGTGATGCTGTGTGTCTTGGCAAAATTTAGTTTCACCTCTTTTCCACCAAGGCAATTGTGTTCAGCTTCAGAGGAACTATCTCAGCAGAAACTGAATATTTAAACTTTATGCACGTTCAGTATGTTTATATCTCAAGGAACTCCTATAACGTTGAAGCAATTTATCTCATTTCCATTGAGTACATGAGTCCTCTATAAACCTGGACTCAACCATAAATAAAAATAGCACTGTGTTTTCTTTATGTAGGCTTGTATGTATACAAAATAATAGTTAAAGCATTTTTTGGGCAATGAATGTGGAAATTTAACCTAACTTTCAGCTAAATTTGAGTACGGTATGTCAGACCAATAAAATTAGTTCTTAATTATCTTGCACCTTAGCTCCTTAAGAAGCTACCGAAATTTGTGAATTGTTTTAAATTCTACATGGAATAGTTATGATCTACCCTTTTTGTTTATATCTATACATCTATAAAAATATTTAAAGTAAATAATTTAATGTTGCATCAAAGACCCTGAACTGGAAGAACTTTCTTACAAGACAAAATGCTTTCATAATGAAAACTGAACATTTAGATTTTGTTGTTACTGTTTTTTAAAAAATTACCATCTCTTCTAATAGAGGCAAAGCTTAGCATCTTGTGACAGACTCCATATTGGGTTTTCTCTGTCATTTCTGTGACCTGTGGGCCACCAAGCCAGCTCTCACAAGCCCTAAGAAGTGACCGCTCAGAAGGGATTTCTCTAAAGGCGGAGGAAGAGCTCGGTGACTAGGGTTAACACTGTGTTCCAAATAAACCGAATTGCTTGGAGACATTTATGGATGAGCCATAAATGGAGTTGAATGCTATCTCCACTCCCATTTTTCTTCCTCCTCATACTCCTGCACACAAAACAACCATTGTAGAAGGCAGCTGTATAGGTTGCCAGAACCCCAGCAAAGCCACATTAACGACATGACCCTTTATGATACACGTTTATTTATATTCACTGAAGTAGGTTACTGACAATTTGGCCATTAATTTGCTGTTTATAAATCGTATTTTCCCTGTGTCGTAACCACAAGACTTTGACATTCACAGTCGTGTTGAAAGAAACAAGTTTATTAAAGAAGGTGAAGGGGGAGGAAAATCGGTCCTTTAAAGTTCACCAAATTGCACATGTCAGCCACTAAGTAAGATTCTGGACTTGAAAAACGACAAAATGCCTAGCGTGGGGGAAAGAGAAGAGAACACCTTGTGTGTATTCAGTTCACATGCTGAAGGGGAGTCAGAGCAGCAAAGAAAAGTCTAAGTATTCCAACCCCTAAAGAAATATAATCCAGAGTTTATATCAGATGGTTTATGGGAGTTTATTGGAATATACAACAGGGTTCACGTCGTGTGTCACAAGGTGAAGCCTGTTCGCCAGTGATTTACAGCCTGCATGTGCCGGCATTACTGTAATTTATAGAACGCAGATGGTCCTGGGGTGCCCTGCTGACTTGTAGCTGAATCAGGACCTAAGCCCCGTGTGTCATCTGCTCTGGGGATCTCAGACTCACTTCCCAAAATTACGCGCCAACACATTTCTGTTCTGAACTGGAAGATTCCACAGACCCTTACTTTGTAACGAATGCAACTTTAAAAATACGCACCTGGGGCAGAGATGGGAAAAGGCAGGCTAGGAGACATTTTTTCCGCATCCACTCAAAGAAAGATACTGTCAGTGTCTTCCCTTCCTCGGGCAGCTTTCGTCGAGAGATTTGTCCCTGCTATGCGGTTAACAGGGAAACGAGCGGCTGCTCTCCTTTCTGAATGCGTCCAAACCAGGTATCTCTCTGCTAACCACCCCCCTCCAAAATTACCAAAAACGAAAAGAAAGCTAACACATTAAAAATTTTTTGCTTGTTTCTGATATAAAGTGCCATAAAGCCTCTGTCCCTAGCCACCTTCAACATTATTACATAATTGTGTCTTTATTACAAATCCTCTTCATTACCCTCAAAGGATGTGGTTCAGAAGGACAGTGTAATACCATGAGATGGATGTTTACAGAATCTAATGTAAATGGATTGACCTTTTTCAAAAGATTGTTTTATCAGCACTTTAATTCACAAATTAAGGCACACGTGTTAGTTTTGAACTTGCTTTCAGTACCTTCATTTGAAGTTCCCAGCGCTCCTCGTTCTGGTGCTAACATGTTTCATCGTGTGTTTGAACCTCCGTTGGCCAAGGGGCAGTGAAAGAAAAAAGGAACCCTTGAAGTTCCATTTGTGCTGCTCAGACATCTCCCTTTGAGCTCTTTATTGAGAAATTGAGTTGAACAATCTGGCAATCACAAACATGTGCCTTAATAACTTGTTCCAGCACCTTGTACATTGCCACCAAGTGCTCCCATTTCTCCTCACATCACAGCCCTAGGGATGGTGGGAAGGACCAGAAGAGATACTTCCTGTGCATTCTCCCACACTGCAATGGGAAACACAGTGCCCGAACACTAGAACAGCACTATGCAAGCAGAGTATTGTGTGAGCCACCTACAGAATTCTAAATTTTTAGTAGCCACTCTCAAAAGAGTAAAAAGAAATGGCTGAAATTAAAGAATACTACGTTATACAACTGAATATATCTGAAACAATATCATTCAACTAGTAACCAATATTAAAAATATCACTGCAATCTCACTTTTTTTTTTTGCACTATATCTTTAAAATCTGACAGGTTCTTTACATTAATGGCACATATTATTTTAATGTTTTATTTGTTTTTGAGAGAGCAAGAGAGAGAGAGCACGCAAGCGAGTGTGAGCAGGGGAGGGTCAGAGAGAGAGGGAGATACAGAATCCAAAGACAAGCTCCAGGCTCTGAGCTGTCAGCACAGAGCCCTACGTGGAACTCAAACCCACGAACCACAAGATCATGACCTGAGCCAAAGTCTGATGCTTAACCAACTGAGCCACCCAGGCACCCCCATTAATTGTTCATCTTAATTCAAACTATTCACAGTTCAAATGTTCAATAGCTACCTGTGGCCGGTGGCTATCAGGTAGCACACTTCTAGAACATTTCTCTGATGAAGAAGTTGATCTAGAAAACCTGATATAGGTAATAACCTGTGAATTTTTCCAGAAGAAACAGCCATATATACATGTTTTAATATATTTTAAAACGTGTGTATGTATATATTGTTTTCTTATCAAGCAAAGGGGGTGGGAATGGGGGAGTCTGAGAGGAAAACCAGGAGGGCTGTAATGGAAATAAAATTGACAGCCTCTCAAAACTCAGGTGGCACTTTCCTTTTCCAGTTAATTACAGTTTTAATTACATGGCTTCTTGCGACTCCTTGATACCTAATAAACCAGACTCTTTGGGGCAGCCAAGTTGGGTTTTGCTTGAACTGCAGGTGTAAGACTCAGCATGAAACATAAATCAACTTCTTAAACACGCTCCCTGGGTGTGTTCAAGCTTTTTCTTCCTGTTTGCTTGTAAAATCACATCTTTACACCATTGTTGGTAGAGAAATGATTGAAGCAGCTATGAGTTGAATAATAGCTTTGTGTTTTTGACTCACTTGGCCTGGCATAAAACATTTTGCCTCCAATGAAACGGAATAGGAGAATACAAGATGTGGTTTTTTTCCTCTTTCAATCTTATGAATAATATATACTCAAAAATATTGACCATTTCATTTAAGAAAATGAATATCTGTTAGGGAAAATAACAGTGAAGGCCCTGGGAATGCATTAGGATTTCTGGTTTGAGTATTTGTAACCCATAAGATGATGGGGGGTGCATTTATTCCAGGAGGGTACTGCATGAGGTCAGTCAAGTTCACACACGGTAGAGTGTGTGCCAGGCATGGGGCCTTGGCTGCAACAGAAAATAGGGAGGGAAGGAGAGAAGCACTCAAAGTCCTCATTGGCTGAAAAACCAGCAGCATCTGATGGCATTATGAGCAGCTTGCAATTTAGCCCCAGCAGCAGGAAAGTCTGCACTTGATCAACTCTGCCATAACTAGTAAACGTCACTATGGTGAATGCGGATTTCAATGGAAGGTTTTGCAGTGCCTAGTGATAATTCTGCCAGTCCTCTTTCCTTCCCTCCTCCATCCATAAAGAGAAAGTGCAACATATGGTATTTGCAAGTTATCACAAAATATGAGATACCGGGTGAAATAAATTACGTGTGAAGGGGGTTTAGCCCATAATTTCTAGTAATTTCAAAAACATGAAAATGGCTTTTGAAGTAGGAGAGAGGGCCTTTCTCCTTGGGGAAAACTTCAAAAACACATCACACGCTATATAAACACAAATGCGTTTACCTTGCCTGGGCCTCCCTTTTTTTCTCCTTGGAATCCTGGCTAATTGTCAACGATGTCTGTGTTCTAACAAGAGGTTTCTTTTTCAGACCTGAATTATTTGAATTCAGGCTCTCTGACTGGGAAGTTCTATTGTGAGTAGGAAAGCGTGTGGGGGAGGACGAGCGGCAAAGGGCTCCAGAGGGAAGGAAGTTCCTGTACGTGAATCACAATCTTTTTATGAAAGAAGATCCAAAGTTGATACATGCTCCTCCCAGGCTCTCATCAATAATGTTGAGTTTTGAAAAGAGGTCTTCTTTTTTTGTCTCTGAGTGGTCTCTACTTGTTAACTTTCTGCTTCTAACTGCTTCTCTTATTCACTTTCACAGCCCTCTACCTGAAGATGCAAGGAAGGATCAAACTTCTAGACCCAGGCTAGAAGGAACGATGAAACCCTTGGAATACTGACATGTCTGGCTCCTACTGGCCTCTTGACCATTGTTGCATTTTGGAAAATATGTCCAGGATGAGCGTATAGGTGTATACAAACTCTGAGCAGGAAGGCACTTTGTTTTTAAATTAGTGATGAAGAACTAGAAATTGGCATTCATGGGTATTATCGTAACTGAAGCCCCATAAGTTCCTGAATATCAGTGTTTCTGTTCATCTTTCTTCAAAATAAATACTTATGACTATGCACAATAGTTGTTCACACTAACTACAAGTATTTGTCAATGCTGCCCTACTGTGAATTCAAGTGAGCTCCCAGCCTAGTGCCTAGCACATAATCAGTGCTCACTAACTACTGGTTTGAACAAATAAATGAACTGAAGTGGAGTTAAACTCCTCCATCTTTTCTGGATAGGTGAAGAAAGAGTGGGGATCCAGGAAAATTGGGTCCAGTTACATATAATTAAAATGCTCATCAAGTTATGGGAAGAAAAAGCTGCTAGACTCTAATTAGACCTTCCCTGAATTTCTCGATCTCTCTTCTCAGCAAATGCTCCTGGCTGCCCAGAAGCTCTAAGGAGATTATTTACTCTTGGATGCCAAAGGCATCATCCTTGAGGCAGTGGGATGAAAAGCAGAGGGAAATGGTCATCAGAGAAAATGCAACATGGTAATCACTAGGAATTGGATGGCCCATGAGAGCTTAAACAGCACTTTCAAAGACCTTTCTTTGTTTTTTTCAGTTATCTGCATAAGAATCTCATGTGATACACCCATCATCTTCATTTGGCAGAATGGCAAACTAAGGTTCAGGAAAAGGAAGCGCCTTGCCTAAAATCACAATGATAAAAGTCATAGATCCTGGATTCATATCCAAGTTCTGAAACCAAAGAGACTTTGGCCTTTAAGTTGTATTTTTAAAAATCAATTAGTAAAAATGTCTTTGTCTCAATAAGATCGCTGATTTCCATCCCCAAGGCAACTATTGTCTAGTTTATTGTTTTTAAATTTTTTAACGTTTATTTTTGAAAGAGAGAGAGAGAGAGAGAGAGAGAGAGAGAGAGAGAGAGAGAGAGAGATTGATTGATTGAACATGAGCAGAGAGAGAAGGAGACAAAGAATCCAAACTCTGAACTGCCAGCACAGAGCCCAATGCGGGGCTTGAACTAAGGAACTGCAAGATCATGACCTGCACTGAAATCAGATGTTTAACCAACTGAGCCACTCAGGCACCCCTTGTCTAGTTTTTTTAGTATTTTTTTAAAGTTAAGATGTATATATAAGCATACACAAAGACACACACTCACACACAAGTAGGGGCATGATACCATGTTCCTCTGTTCAAAACTTTCCTTTGAATAACCTGTACATCTATTAAATTTTGCAAATACAATGTATTTTACCATTTCCCCTTTAGTGGTCATTTAAGTTGCTTCTAGGAATTGGACATTGCAAACAATACTGAAATGAAAGTAAAATTAGAAAGTGACATTGTAGAAGATCTAAAGAGGATATGACTGTGCATTGGAAAGAGATTCAGTGTCACATTAGGATGGTTGGGTTCTGGTCTTAAGATCTGTGATAAGGAAGACTCTCAAACTCCAAATGATCTCAGACACCTCCTACCTCCTCCAAAAAGGTCTATAGGGGAGGTAATATGCTCCAGTCATTAGACGTACTGGTAGTGCTTTCAATGTATTTAACACTGTAATGGAGACCCTGGTTGCTCGTCATCCATGCCCCCTTTCTTGGATATCCACATCACCCCTCACAACTTCTTTGTTTTGGGGAAAGCTGACATCAAGGCCTAAATGTGACTCACACTTAACTTCATCAATATAATCCCTTCCACTGGTCAGTTTTCAGGTTTGGGCTTGGTACAGACCAGGTTGGACCGCGAAAACGCAAAAGCTCTGGGAAAGATTTCTCACTCTTGAGAGGCTTTCCTGGAGAGGGAAACATGTAAACCCAAGAAGTGTTTACGGCCATCTCCCAATCCCAAAGAAATGCCAGCCTTGGCATAAAGTGAACACCAGAAAGGAAGGATAGAGAGAATGATAGTTCAATGGCCCTCAGTGATATTTTAAATCACTGACACAATCCAACCTGCAGGCCTGCCCAACTTGGCTTTCTATTTAGGTTGGACAATAAGTCACTTTATGGTTTAAGTCTTTATGGTTAGGTTGGAATCATATTTTTCTGTTGTGTGCAATTTAAGGTATTTTTTTAAATTACTCTTTTTTTAATGTTTATTTATGTATTTTGAGAGAAAGAAGAGAAAGAGAAAGCACACGCAGGAGAAAGGCAGAGAGAGAGGAGAGAGAAAATCCCAAGCAGGCTCCAGTCTCTCTGCACAGAGCCCAACACAGGGTTCAATCCCATAAACTCTGAGATCATGATGTGAATGGAAACCATGAGTCAGACGCCCAACTAACTGAGCCACCTAGGCATCCCGTAAGGCATCTTAAGGAACACAAAATGAGATACTCAGGTAAATGCAGTTTATGAAGGTTTCTTGAATACTGGCCAAGTACTGTGCTTTATAAGCACCACCCCCCGTAATCCTCAGAGCAACCCATCAAAATGGATACTACCACACACATCTGGCAGATGAGAAGACAGCTTCAGAAATGTTAAGTAACTGCCCAGGTTATGCAGTTAATCAACAGGGGAGGTGCAAAGGTATAGCTCCTCCCTCTAGCTTCAATTCAAACAAACATGTTTATTGAGCTTAACATTACTTTAAGGAACATTGTGAAGAGTGAGACTCGTCTCTAGCGCCTTTCCCTACCGGAACCCTCCTCCCATAGAGGTACACAGGCCCTCAACTAAAACTCCCTCCCCGCCCAAGTTAGAGGAGGTGGGGCCAACTGGCAGCCATGTTTTTGTCTCTGAGCTTCCTGGAGTCTCACATTTATTGGATCTGCATCCCACTCTTTTTGCTGCTAGATACTCATTCTAGTTAAATTATTAACGGACAAATATGTTTTCAGGAGAACTTTTCTCTAGGAGGATATTTGCATTTTACCAGAAACCTTTGAAGTCTTCACCCAAATGAGAGGCTAATGGAGGACACTAATGGTACTGGGCACATTGGGAGACGGGTAGATTTAATTTTCAAATAGTTCTCTTTGGATGATGACATTTACACCAGTCAGATTATAATAACAAAGCTCACATTTTTGACTGAAAATTGATAAGTTCATTCAAAGTGTGGCAAAAATGAAGAAGAAAAAAAACACAAGAAAATAGCTGATCTAAAATGAAATTATTAGTAACAGAATCACGTTTCTATCAACAAGAATGCCAGAAAGGAATGAACCCTTCTTTGGGCATGAATGTGTCAGATTATTTATAAATTACCAAACAAATGCATATATATACATATTTATCTCACATATATACAATATGAGCATCTTTTCCCCCCTGTCTACCTAATTCATAGAGTTCAGATTAGCCACTGGTATCCATTGCTTCGTTTTCATTCTTTCACAGCTTAGATACTTGTGGATTAAGTTCTTCCATATAACATTGTCTTCATTATTGTCTTTTGTTTATAGAAGCCAAAGAAAGGAATGAAAGAAGGATGAAAGGAAGGAAGAGAAGGAGGAAGGGAGGGAGGAAGAAATCAAGGGAAAAGAAATATCAAAAAGAAATTGTTTAAACAGACTTTTAGAGTAAAAGTGAAAACTGTAGTTATGTTTATTAATGTTCTTTTCTGCCATAATTTACGTGGCAGTGTTTTATTGTGTTGATTGTTAGGAAGGAATAAAAGGACCTCCCCAATAATTAATTAATTGTGCAATTAAAGTCACACACCTGAATCTTCCACAAATGTTTAAGTAAATCATTTTTAAGAGAATTAGTATATAGTTGTTGCCCCAGATGTTCCAAAGGCAAACAGATGTGTTAATTAGCATACTTTAGGGCCTGAACTATACTTAAGTCTCTTCCTTATAATTTTTCCTTTTATTTCCAACTCTAAATTCCTTGTGTAAAAAAAGGTCAAAACCTGGCCTGATAACAGCAATTAACGTCAGAAGAAAGTAAGTTCCTGCTTTGTAAATCAGTAATTTAAATTTTAACTACAAACAAGTTATGTATTATTTGCTTGACTTGGAACGATCAAAGTGAAAATAAAAATAAAAGCGACACGGAACACGCCTTTAAAAACACTCAAAAACCACGTCGACATGTACTATTTCCAGTTGCTCTCACAGTGCCTCTGCGGGGAGAGCGCCCCTCCTTTGCCCGCTGCAGTGCAGGGGTCCGAGACTGAGAGACTGCTTACGTTTTCACACCAGAACCTAAAATGGCCAAATCACACGCATGCTCTTTTTACTGCGCAGGCCTTTCTCGCCGAAGCGAGTATTTTCGTTGAGTCTGAAAAGCGCGTAAGAAAGAGATGTCAAGGAAGACAGGGAAGAGCATTCCTATAAAGTGGAGAGCGTCTGTAAGAAATTATTTGGTGAGCCTATGGAAACCCCGTGAACATGTGTTTGGAGCGACCTGGGAAGGACGAAAGCACGGACGCTTTGAAACAAAGGTTTGTTTGCCGGCGCGACAGGCTGCCTCGCCTCAGCCCAGCGGCGGTGGCGGCGCGCTGAAGTGAAGGAAGCTCGGGCGGAGGCCGGCCCGCCCCGCGCGGCTCTGCGGAGCGCTGAAGCGCGGGGCGGCGCGGGGGCACCGAACGCTAGGAGGCTGTAGACAGAGCCTCTCAGAAAGGGCTCCTTCCTCCCCGATATCCTTTCACTAAGAAGAACAACTTTGTTACCGGAGCAGACGTTGTATAGCAATGATGAGGCATGCGAAAGCAAATCTATATACAAGTCCAGGGGCCTCACCTCCATTAACTCGCTTTTTTAATTAAGCACACAGGCCCACACCTAGGGCACCTCTAGAAGGAAACCGAAGCACACGCCACAGGAAGAAAAACAATCGAGGTGGTAGCTAGCCAATCGTATACCAGAACCGCAACACAAACGAGAAAGACTGAGAACTCACCCTGCAAGGCTTCCAGGTCCGTCTTCAACAAGCCGCGGATCCAATTCTAAGTCCAAACTTCCTTACACATTGAGAAAATATTCAAAAAGGTGACTCCCACTGCCTTGGGCCTCAAAAGAACAGAGAGACCAGCGGGAAAGCCAATACGAAGATCTGGAGGGGGGAAAAAAACCACATTGGAAGAATAATTTCAAATACTGATAAATGTTCTCAGATATTCCTATATCCACGTAAGTCTCCAGATAAGTTGTAAGTGCAAATAAAAGATAATGGCCCACTATTACAGATACAATTATCCCTGTTACAATGCGGGAATCAAGGGGGCCAGTGAACTGGGCAAAGTCACAGGAGAATTAAAGGGCCACGAAAGTATTAGAGAAGTGGACCCAAGTATTCCGATCCTCCTGCACGGGTCTGTAGCTGCCAGCAGGCTGGTCGGCCAGTAAGAGGTAGTATGGCCCAGAGGGAGGTGGGCCCCACCTGCAAAAATGGAAATTCCAGGTGTACCCCCAACAGGTGGTTGCACTCAACAGAACACAGAGATGTGGTCTGCACAGCCCTCACATTTTCCATGTGTCTGTCAATTTGTCCTTGGTGAGGTCTTTCAGAAGTCCTGAGCCTGATTTATGAATTATTTTAATTAAACTACCCATTTGCTAATGTCTGTGAACGTCGTTGCCTCATGGCCACTAGCACCGGCAGGAATACCGTCTGTAAGTGCCTCTCACCATCTCCCCTGGCAGCCCCCAGTTTGCAGGGGATGGAGTAGCTAGTGCTTTGGTTTGAAAGTGGCAATTTCCAAATGCTCTGATTTTTTGGCAAAGTATCACTAGGCCAACAGTGAGTCCCTGTTTAGAACATCACAGTATCATTTTTTCGTTTTGTTTGTTGGTTTGTAGGAGCAGAAACCAGAAATATACTTAGGAATGGAATGGCAGATCACCTCTTCCAGGAAAGACTATGAGCATGCACTGGGGTCCCTTCAGCGAGGATTCGTCTTAGAACAATTACGTAAACACCAATAGAGCAAGACTTGGAATTCCTTCAGAACATAAGGAGAAAGAAAAACAGATAGCTGTGCAGATTTTGCTACTATGTATAGCCATAATGTTGCTGCTACAGAGCAAGGGAAGTATTTACAGTAAAGACAAGGAGGGGGAGGATCTAAGGCATTTGGCAGGCACTAACAATTTTTTGAAGAAAAAAAAAAAACAAAACGAAAAAGCCCTGGAATATTTAAAGAGTATTATAGAGGATTTTGTCAGACTCAAAGGGAGAGAAAACTCCAGTTGGAGGTGTAGTTGAGGCTCTTCCAACCGACTGCCTCAGAGAGAGCTGAGCAGCCTTGGTGGGGAGCCCTGAGGCTGCCCTTCCACGCCCCCTCGGATGGCTTTCGTCAGGCCTTTGAGGACTCATTGGCCGTGTGATTTACTCGGTCAGCAATATACGTGTAGCTCCAAGATCACGCCAAGTGTGGAGTCGCTGTGGAAAGGAGAGAGGCAGCTAACGGAGCTGGGATAACGGGGCGCAGACTCACACAAACCTAAGTGGCCTGCCCTGAACACAGGGAGAGAAGGAGAGGACTGCTTCCCGCCTGAACTGGGTCTCCCCTTGAGCCAGAGCTGCCTTCCCAAACACATGACCTACGCAGTCTCACAGACACCAAGCCTGGAAGGGCCCTGGTTTGGTTTAATGCTCTACTGTCGCCATCTTGAAATCCTTCGTAAGTTTTGAACACAGGGCCTCACCTCTTCACTTTGACTGAGCCCCGCAAATCAGGCAGCCGGTCCTGCTCTGCTACAGAGCAGTATCCCGTTTGGACCCGGTTGCCATGTCCGAAGTTGGGGGATTTCTGGCTCCTGACTGATCAGCAGGCTCCAAGAAATATGGGGAAAGTCGAGTAGATACTTTTATTGACTAAGTGAGAAATTCAGTGAGATAGAATATTTCCTGACAAGGATTTATTTCCCATTCTTTATTGGTATTACATCTTTTTCTAAAAGTCATTGTGGCTGTGGTTTGACCTGGTGCAATTTAAAGAGGCAGGATTGTAATCACTAGGCCAACAAGAGGGAAAATGCCCCATCAACTCAACCCAATTCAACATGCATTAACCTCCCCCAGGGAGGAAAATCTTGGTTAGGCCCTGGAGTGATTATTTTAGAAGGGGCCTAAGTGGTTCACGGAGTTGGAGAAGCACAGCACTAGGCTGGCTACTGGGCCAGGGTGAATGCTCCATGCTGAAGGAGGCATTTGAGAAGTTGGTCTGCAGGTACTGAAGGATAGAGCATTCCTGAATTGCTTTAGTTCAGACCCTATTTAATTCAGATCCTCGCCTCAGCAACCTTCCTCCAAGGTCCTCAAAAAAAAAAAAAAAAAAAAAAAAAAAAAAAAAAAAAGCACACTGCTTCTGTAGCACAGAAGGTCCATATAAAAAGTATTACATTCCAATAAATAAGTAATATAATTAAGAGTAATCTTTTCCATATCCCAAATTCAGCACTAAAATTAAACAAGCCCGCACATATTCCAGAGACAATAACCAAAGGGGAGCAAGTTTGAAGAAACAGATGAAAACAATATAGAGACATGCAAAACTGCTATTAGCTTGGGATAGATAAAAAGAATTTCTAAATTATAGCTTTTGGTAATGTTTGAGAGTCTAGTAATCTGGGTGCAAATTGTACTTGGGGGTATTTGTTCTTTGTAAAGGAAAGTAGATTAAGAAAAAAGAAATAGAGCTGCTAAACCCACCACCAGAAAACAAGTCTTCAGAGGAGGGCTCCAGCCCTTTGAAAGGATATATAAAATCTATCACCACAGGGCTTCAAAGTTAGGATATGGAGCCAAGCCCTGGCCGTCGATTTCTAGAGCTGGAAGTGAACCTAGAAATCACCCACCTCACAAACCTCTCTTCCGGTAGGAGAGGTCCTAGTGGACAGATATCTTCTGCTGAAGTCCTCACTGCATACAGGAGGTGAAAGGCAGAGGGGAGGCCAGTGCACTCAGCACTGTCATGACCCCCTCCTCAACATGGGTTCTCCTCTGGCCAACTCACCCTAGATGGCGCAGAGCGCATGGGACTTGCCCAAGATACGCAGCTCAGTGGAAGTGGGTGTGGGACTCCCCCTTGGGCCTCTGGCCCCAGCTCAGTCCTTCCTGATGGCGAGAGGGCAGGAGTATACCAGTGCCCCCCAGTCCCTGCCAAGCAGGAGCAGGCACTCATGTCACACCGAGGCTACACTGTGCCAAGGCCCAGCCTGAGCCATCCTTGCTCTATGAAACCACAGGGATCCAGAACAAAGCTATTCTTCGCATACAGATCCACAAATTAATGAAGACTGTTCTTAGAAATTGCTTCTGCCTTTGCTCCTGGGTCACTGCAGTTGAGGCCTCAAAGATCTCTGAACTCTTCCTCTGTGTTTTATGTGACTGGAGCCTTCTTTACTAAGGCACTGTTCCACGAAAATGTGATTTTCATCCTATTTTGGAAACCCCAAACATTCAAGTATCTGGGTTTGTGAGAGGTGAAGTGCTGAACACCAGCAGTTCTCAAACTTGAGGGTCCATCAGAATCCACTGGAGGCTTGCTGAACAGATTGCTGGGCCCTATTCGTAGAGATTCTGATTCAGTCAGTCCAGGGGAAAGCCTGAGCATTTGTTTTTTTATATTTATTAATTTTTGAGAGAGAGAGCGAGCGCGAGCGCGCGAGCAGGGGAGGGGCAGAGACCGAGGGAGACAGAAGACAAAGAATCCCAAGCAGGCTCCACCACTGTCAGCAGAGAGCCCGACACAGGGCTCAAACCCATGAGCCATGAGATCATGATCCAAGCCAAAAATCAAGAGTCAGATGCTTAACCAACTGAGCCACTGAGGTGCCCTGAGAATATGCATTTCTGACAAGCCTCAGGTGCTGCTGATGCTGCAGGCCCAGGGATGGCACTTGGCCTCTGCTATGAACTACATGTAGGAGATCTTGGCTCCATTAAGCACGCCTTCACAATGTGACAGGCCTAACATCTCATCCAAAGAGATGATGTCTCACCTCGGTGCTCTGCTAGAGTGGTCTGCCACATCAAATATTAAGAACAAGGCTTATTATGGGGCACCTGGGTGGCTCAGTCGGTAAAGTGTCCGACTTCGGCTCAGGTCATGATCTCATGGTTCCTGGGTTCAAGCCTTGCATCAGGCTCTGTGCTAAACAGCTCAGAGCCTGGAGCCTGTTTCGGATTCTCCCTCTGTCTCTCTGCACCTCCCCCGTTTGTGTTTTCTCTGACTCAAAAATAAACAGACTATAAAATAATTAAAAAAAAAAAAAAAAAAAGAAAGAACAAGGCTTGTTAATACCCTCAGCCTCCGCCTGTGATACCTTCTGTCAGGCTCATGTTCTCTGCTCTGCAAATGATCCTCATATGGAACTGGTGTCAGGGCTCCAAAAAGACTCCTCTCTTCCTTGTAGAGTGCAAAGTTAAGCAGCTGGGGATGACATGGCGGCTACATCGACACTGGCAAGACCAAGAATGTTGACAGAATAACTCAAGGAGAAAATTTAAGGGCACTTGAGGGGAAGGGATGGTTTTGTCTTGAAATTTCCAGATCAGCTATTTATAGGATATCAAATCTCAGGTTCAAGCCCATGTCCCTTTGACAGACAGGAGGCAGTAAAATGCTTCACCAGAAGAGGAAAACAAAAAGCAAAATCCTCTTTAGAAATGATAAAGCTGGTATTCATTAACATTTAAAGAGGCAGTATTTTATTTTTATATTCCAATAACTCTTAGTCTTTTGGGTGAATTTGACAGATTTCTCCTTCCAATTGTGCTTCCTATGAAAATAAGATAATTGATTTCAGAGAAATGTTATTTACAAATTAGGTTATTTTCTCATTTGAATTTTAATTTCTTGCTTAGTTCTGGTCAAAAATCCTGTGAGCTATGCATTTTAATTTATAATTAAATAACCAAGTAGTAATAGAACATTACTAATATGCTAGTCTTAAAAAAATGACTGCTGTAAAAAAATGCATAGGAACAAGTCATTGTGAAGAAAACAAATACAGGTTAAAGTTGAAATTTGGTTCTTAATTTGCCATTATTACACTCTCAACTTAGTTCCAGAATTGCCTAGTTGTGTGCTAGGCCCTATGGGAAAACAAATAAATCAATAGACATGAAAGAACCTAACAAATGTTAAAATATGAAAAAAATCTCATTATTATTTAATAGAAGCATACAATACTGGTGCTGCTCTCAAAATAGTTGGAGCACTCCCAGCAGCGAGCCATTCCTGTCCGCCCTCGTGTAACATGAGCATCTTTCCCACAGCACCCCTGACCAGCATCCTGAGGTGCCATTTAAACCACCGCAGGTGCTCAAAACATCTCCAGATAGTTCACACTGATGGGACACCCTGAATAAGCCCAATACCTCGTCCATTGTTTGAAACCCATAGAAACATGAACACAGCACCTCAGATGCAATTTCAACAATTCCAGTTGTATTAGCAGAATCCTCCAGAAAAGCAGCAGCGGGGGATTTTATGTAGAAGTACATACCCAAATACACACACATACACACCCACATGCGCATATACTTAAAGGGAGAGATTGAGAGAAAGATTCACTTCAAGGAATTAGTTCATACGGTTGTGGAAGCAACAAGTCTGAAATCTGTAAGGCCAATTGTCAGGCTAAAGATTCAGGTACGGGTTGAAGTTGTAGTCTTGAGGAGAATTTGTTCTTCAGGAAACCTGTCTTTGCTCTTAAGGCATTCAACTGATTGGATAAGGCTCACCCACATTAGGGAGGACCATCTGCTTTACTCAGTCTATTAATTACATCTAAAATATACCTTCACAGCAATGCCTAGACTGGTGTTCTTTCAAACAGCTGGGCACCATAGCCTACCAAGGTTGACACATAAAATGAACCATCACTCAGTCCTTCCCTGCTTTGGTCACACTGAGATGTCAATTAGCATTCTGGCCAGCGAAGGGGACAAGGACATGGTTCTTTGGCTTTATGTTTCTCTGAAGAGATAGAGTCACACTGGTTGGCTTGATTCATAAATCCAGGAGGCTTCCCTGAACATTTGGGGCTAAATCCACACAAGACCTTCTACTTTAGAATCACCTGCCTGTAGAGTCCAATTTCTTTCTGCCTATTGTGAGCTTAGGGGGCAGGCCCCTTCCAGGCTGAGGGCTGTGGTTCTGGAAGCTACATGTGGCACTTGGGTCAGCTGGGTTATATAGACAGGGTTCACATTTGTCTGAAAAAGCTGACATCTGGATTTTTTTATTTTTGAGAGAGAGAGAGAGAGAGAGAGAGACAGACAGACAGAAAGAGGAGAGTGAGAGTGAGCGGGGGAGAGAGGCAGAGGGTGATGAGAGAGAGAATCTTAAGCAGGGTCTATGCTCAGCATAGAGCCTGACACGGGGCTCTATTCTATGACCCTGGGAGCATGACCTAAGCCAAAATCAAGAGTCAGACGCTCAATTGACCGAGCTGCCCAGGTGGCCTTGACATCTGGATTTCTATCTGGCTTCTTTGCCTATTCTTTGGTTGATTCAGAAATCTGAGCAGATGAAGATGTGACTAATTACCACCCCTAAATCCTCAATGACTTTGCCCTCAGAACATATTGCAGCTTGTAAATCTAGGTGATTTAAGCACCTTAAAAATCAGCACTCAGTACAGAATAGCTGAGGCGCTCCTCTGAGCCACGGCTGGAGCAGTGCTGCCAGTTCAAAGTGGTGCGGCCTCTGGCAGTGATCGAGCCTCCTTAGCCTCAGTCTCCTTGTTCACAAAACAAGGCCATTTTTACCTGCTTCACAGAGATGTTGTGAGGGTTGAATTAAATGAGGCTATGAACTTAGAGCATTTAATAAAAAAGCCCAAGAGATAGTAAGTTCTCACTAAATAGTGGCTCATTTTGAGTCACTTTCAGAGAAGTTCTCCTCCTGCAACTTGCCTTAGGTTAATGAACTTCTCAGTCCAAAAAGCAAAATCTTACACCTCATTGGTTTCAGATCTGAATTATTTGGGTATGTGACCTACTGAAAAAATCCTACTCCAGTTCAATAGCCTCTGCTTCTCAGCTCACACCCTTCCTCATTTTTATAAACAATCACACGTTTATTGTCTGATTTAGGCCCACTCTCTCTCTAGGTTCTTTAGAGACAGTTTTCTACCAGCGATAGATCAACCAAATTCTAATCTCTAGGTTTATGGTATCCCTAATTATCATACAGGGGAGCTTGTGAAATGGAGCCTTTCTTCATTGACTTGTTTGGTAAACACGTATTGACCCTGTTACCATATACTAGGCTCTGGATTGAGCACAGAAATTGCCAAATTGAAAGATCTGGTCCCTGTCCTCAAAAGCTTCCCGACTAGTGGGCAACAAATGCAAAAGGCGGACCAACACAGCACAGCTAAGGCTGCAAAGGGAAGCAATGAGGATCAGATGGGTACAGAAGAGGGTCATAGAGGTTCATAACAGGCTTCCTAGAGGACAAGATGCCTCAGCTTAATGTAGAGAAAGCAAATGGTCCATCGAAAAGCAAGGCATGGGGAAGAGAGAAGATGGCAAATGAGAGGAATGTCAAGTTTGGAAGAGCCAGAGCCCAGGGTACCCTGTTCTCCATTTTGAAGTAATAGCCTAATGAGTACTGAGTCACCTGTACTCGATAACAACAAATTGGAAGAGGTTTACTTTAAGAAGAGAAGCATTTTAAGAGATCACTTGCATTTTCTTGCAGATTTCTAAAGTGCATGGGTTTTCTCAAGCACTAGGACTCATTCTAGAATGTCCGGAAATACAAAGACTAATTCCCAAAGGAATGAGCCTTGAGCCATTCTGGCCCTAGCATATTGTAGTATTCTACCTTATATGGTAAGTCAAAAGAGATTGGATCTGGTCAACAGGGGAGCAAGGAAAGCATTCTTGTAAAGGAGGGAAGGAGGAACCTAAGATAAGAATGAGTAAAAGTCTGGGCACTTGAGTGGCTTAGTTGGTTGAATGTCCAACTCTTGATTTCAGTACAGGTCATAATATTGCAATTTCAAGGACTCCAAGTCCCTGTTGGGCTCTGCGCATGGACCACATGGAGCCTACTTGGGATTCTCCTTCTCTCTGCCTCTCCCTTCCTCACACTCTCTCTGACTTTGTCAAGATGAATATATGGGGGGGGGGGCAGGGGGATGAGTGAAAGACCATAGCAGAGAGCTTAACCAAGGTGTTCTCTGTCAAACAAAAAGATGAGACCATCTATAACAACAGGCAAATGTTTTGTTTTGCTGTCTAATAATAAACACAGCTCATAATTATGTACCACTTACCCTGTGCAGTCATTGTTCTCAGAACTTAACGCGCATTAACTCAGGATTCTCACAACAACACACAGAGATGGGTACTATCACTAGCTCCACCTTACAGGCCAGAAAACTGAGGCACAAAGAGGGCAAGCAAGTCAGCCACCATCACGCAGCTAGAGACTGAACATAGCGAGTCTGACTTTTAAACTGACATGAGGAGAATTGCATTTAGCTGTGTTTTGTTCTTGTTGACTTCCTAACAGCTGATTCAAACAGGATTGTTAAAATCATTTGTTCTGAGTTAGAAACAAATGTCTTGTCCTTAATCTACACCTTGGGAAATTTACTTTTAGGCTGTTGGTTGTACTTCCTTGTAGCCCATATTAATTTGAAAAGTATAATGGTAAGATATAAAACAATTATGAATTCTGGCTTATTGATAAAACAATTGCTTAACTTGGGCAAATTCAGATCAATTTAAGGCTGAAGTACCTTCCTTATGAAAATTTTACTTATTTTACATGTAAGAATTTGTTTTTATTCTTGCTGAACTCCAGGACTTAGAAATAGACATATTTATTTACTTTGGCCTACATCTAGTATGTGTTGCTTGGTCTATTCTTCAGAGTTTATTGTATCTCTTAATCTTCTACACATGCAACCAAGGACCTCAGTGATGAGGGCATTGGAAAAATCTAAACAAACAATAAATTCTGGCTACAAGACTCCCTATAAATGGAGCACTTAATAAAATACTGCTTGGGAACGTGATGTTGGATTGATTAGATCTTTATGAAGTCGCCAAATTATAAATTTCCAGTGCTTGCTGTAACTAGTAATATTTTTTTCTTATTGCCTGAAATATTTGTGATCAGTATTTTGTACATGATAAAACAAAATAGTTCCTTCTTTTGGGAAGCAAATGCGATCCAGTACTGTGGTTCAAAGAAACCTAGAAGCCATGATGTCTCCGCCGACTCCTGGAGCTTCAATTATTACTCACAGATCTTCTCTTTTCCTTATATTGTCCAAACAACCTAGTCTTTCAACAAGTGTTTGTTAAGTATCCACTGTGCTCTAAGGACTGAGAAAAGGATGATTAGTCCTCACAAGCAGATGCAGTAATAATAAAGCATAAAAGCTAGAAGCCCAGGATGCAATGGAAATGCATAAACAGAATATAAATATTAGGAAAAACACACCAAAACATTGGAGCACTTCTCTCTAAGTGGTGGGACATCAGTTAACTCTTTGCAGTTAAATCCTGTATTTCAAGGTCTTTTCCAAGTTTTATTTAATGGTCAAAAATATTTTTATAAAGGGAATTCTAAAAAGAAAATTTATTTTAGTCTATTTCAATGCTAAGTTTTAAGATTTTTTTAAATAGATCAAAATATTTTTTAACATCAAAATAAATTTTCCTATTTATTCTTCCACAAGGCATCATTTTTCAGGATATGGCCATAGACCCCATTTGACCTAATGAAGCCACCATTGGATACACAACCTTCTGAATTTAAAAAGGTCTCAAGCAGCCCTCACCTCCACGTTGCCCCTCCATGAGATTTCACCTCCATCCTTCCTCCTCTCAACTTCATGAACAAAAACCAAACAATATAAGCTAGAGTCACATGAAATTTTAGAGATTCCATAAATGTATCCTCTCATTCTCTCCCCAGACCCTCTGATGTTAACAAAGCGACAGATATATTATATTCAGTTGTCTAAGAAAAATCAAAAGCATCAGCAATTATAACAAATAGAAGACCATGATTATGTCCAAAGACCAAGATGATTTAGATGGAAGCCAACCTGAAGCAACAACCAAAACCTTTGCAGATGCTCTGTTGTTGGGGCCTGTTTGGTCGAAGATTTTTTTCCATTGTGAAGGTAGAAATTATAGTCCTCATTTCTTTGCAGTGCTAAAAGTTAATCAAGAAAATTTTTCCATGTGTTAAATGCATTTTCTAGTAATAAAATAATAATACATGCTTGTTAGAACTTAAAGTCCAGAAAAAGTTTAATGAAGAAAACAAAATCCCACATAACCCAGCTGATAAATGCCCACTTTTACTGGTAAGTCCCTGTATAGTTGGTTTTATCCTCAATCACAGTGTACCCTGATCTTTTCACTTAACGGCATTTTGGAAGCATGTCATTACTTTTTTGTTTTTGATGTTTATTTATTTATTTTGAGCGAGAGAACGGGGCAGAGAGAAAAGGAGGGAGAGAATCCCAAGAAGACTCCACACTGTTAGCGTAAAGCCAGAGGTGGGGCTTGAACTCACCAACCATGAGATCATGACCAGAGCCAATATCAAGAGTCAGATGCTCAACCAACTGAGTCACCCAGGTCTCCCATATCAATACTTTAAAATTTTTTTTCATGACTATAATACTCTATTGAGTGGATATATTATTTAGTTATATTTCTTATTTCTGTGTATTTAGATGCCTTCTATTATTTTACTATTATGTTATAATGAAGGTTTTATATTAAGAATAACATAAACAGCTAAAGGACTCAATAATTATAAATCAAGATCAAAGAAAGCATTTGAAGACACCAATACATATTTTTACAGGTTATGAATAACAAATCATCTTTGGTTTCCCACCTTTATGAAGTTTTGTTCACAACCAACTAATTTAATAACACAGTTATAAGTACTTCAATCTATTTGTTTTAATATCCTGCTTTATTTCACAAATTCTTTAAGGGAACTTAGAGGGTTTTCCTCTTTAATAGAGTATGTATTAGTTATATTTGCCGCATAACAAAATATCCCCAAACTTAGCTTAGACAAACATGTATAGTCTCCTGCAGTTTGTGTGGACCAGCTGTCCAGGTGCAGCCTAGCCAGGCAATTCCGGTGGGAGGTGCCCCACAGGGATCTAGCCAGGCTATCAACTGGCAGTTAGTGTCTCAAATGTGCTTCTTTTTTTTAAATGTTTATTTATTTTTGAGAGAGAGAGTACAAGCAGGGGAGGGGCAGAGAGAGAGGGAAACATAGAATCTGAAACAGGTTCCAGGCTCTAAGCTGTCAGCACAGAGTCTCACGTGGGGCTCAAATCCACAAGCTGTGAGATCATGACCTGCATCGAAGTCAAATGCTTAACTGACTGAGCCACCCAGGTGCCCCTCAGATTCACTTCTAAGCTCGCTAAAATGGTAGTTTGTAGACCACAGTTCCTTCCTGGCTGTTGAGTGGAGGCCTTGTTTTCTCACCTTCTGGGCCTCTCCATAGAGGTCCTCACAACATGCCAGCTGCTTCCTCCAGAATGAGGGATCCAAAAGAGACATAAGGATAGAAGCTACCCCAAACGGAAGCGACAGTCCTGTGTAACTTAACCATATCATCACTTTTCCTCTATTCTCCTGGTCACACAGACTCATCTCAGTACCATGTGGGAGAGGACGACACGAAGGTGTGAATACCAAGAGAAGGGGACCACTGGGATTTTATGTTGAAACCAAAAAATCTTGGACACTGACTACCACATAGAGCAATTTTTGTGAGGACCTCAAATGTGTATGCAATAATCCTCTGTCAAAAATGTCTTCATGTGCCTCTACTTAGAAAAGAATTTACCATTATGTGGTTAATTGGGATATTTGCATATTCTACCACTGAGCAACCACACTCCTGGTTTTGACTTTCTAGAGCCTTTCAGTCTTCCGTGTGTCCACCAGGGCTCATGTAGAAGAATGTTCTGGGCAGCAGTGCTTTTTAATAACAATCAATCAATAATAGTCCAGATGCCCATAATAGAAAAAATAAAACAAAGTAAATGGTGGGGAATTGGTATAATAAAATGCTATACAGCAGTGAAACTGGACTAGAGCGGCCCGCACCAGTCCAGTTACATCTGTTGTGTGCAACAAGCAAGACACGGAATAGAGTATACTGCAATATATTAATTAATTATCCATTGATATAAAATTCCTGAAAGATAAAAACAACATATGGTTAAGAGGTACATTTATAAGAACTGAAATGATGGAGTGAAGCAAGTATTTAATGATCTGAGGGCCAGGAGAGCAGTAACCTCCTGAGGGGAGGGACGGAACTGTGCTTGGGAAGGCTTACAGGGAACGCTAAGACACTGGCAGGGTTTTACTTTTTAGTCTGGGGTGCTGAGAATATAGGTGTTTATTCTTTTTTAATCTGCAGAAATGTTTTTACACTCTCCCATAGGTATGATACACTTTACAATAAAGTAAACTTTCAAATCACATCATATAGTAAAAATATTTCAAGAATACTCTCAACAAGTAGTAGTTAAGCATACTAAGCACCAACTGTGTCACAGGCACTGTGATTTTGTTTTCACTTAAGGCTCACAACAGGTGGAAGGTAAATTTTATTCCTTTCCCCCCTCATTTGCCAAGTGAGAAAACTTGAAAGTAATGGAAATGAAAATGTCTGCCTAGGGTTACACAACCAGCAAGTCATGGAGCTGGGATTCAAACCCAGGCAGGACACTTCTAGAGCCAACCGCCCTAAGTGCTACATTAAAACTAGGTTTTATGGGGCACTGAGGTGGCTCAGTCGGTTAAGCATCTGACTCTTGACAACTAAGCTCATGATCTCATGGTTTGTGAGTTCAAGCCCTGGGTCGGGCTCTAGGCTGACAGCACAGAGCCTGCTTGGGATTCTGTCTCTTGCTCTCTCTCTGCCCCTCCCCTGCTCGCTCTCACTCTCGCAATAAATAAACATAACAAAAAAAGTTTTTTTAACTGGGCTTTACTCCTCAGCTCCTAGATTTAATGAACTCTGTGTGTAAAACGATGAAATGCACTGCTAAGTTGCTCAAGTGTTGGAATGACCTCTGAATGGATGGCCTGTCCTTGCACAGGTGAAGGGGCTCACCCTCACAACCGCTCAAGGCTCTCTCGTCTCTCTCCACCATTCCCTGATGATGAAATACCCGTCACCTTCCTACCAGGATTCCAGATGGCTCTCTTGTAAACACCAACCAAATAATAGGGCAATTTACTGAGTATCTACTCGAAGTCACCTACGATATAACTCTTCCAAGTTCTGAGATACATTAACTCATTGGATCCTCACAACCACTCTCTGTGGTAGATGTTCCTATGATACCCATTTTACAGATGAGAAAACAGGCTCTGAGACAATGAGAAAATGATTCCCAGTAGTTACAATAGCTTATAAGTGGCAGCACCAGGATTCAAACCCAGGCCTTCTGGCTCCAGAGCCTCTGATCCTAATCACTATCCGATCCTATTCACTGCCTCCCATGAAGTACTATGCTTCTGGTAAAGGCAAATAAGGAGGAAAAATGGCTCCTTTTCTAATGAAACATTGTATCAAATAGAGAGACCTCAGTGATGTTCTAAAGAATTTCCATTATCAGATTTTCTTAAGCTGTCAGAAAATTGTAACATGTACTAGTGTATTAGGAAAAAAACATGACAGTTTCATCTTGGAGGGAGTAAGAACAATATAATTGCGCTTGAGTTTTTAATTTAATTTTGGTACAAGTTCACTGTCTTTAACACATCTTAAGTTAACAAGAGTTAATTCAACTAGTTAGCATCCACAGGCAGATCATTCTCATTTACTTTAAGTCATTTTTTTAGGAGTGGAGAATGATATTTTACATATTAGTCTAAATCTAACCTAAATGTAAAGCTCTAGAACAAATGATATCAGGTTGAAAAAGACAGTGTCTCTGCCCGCAGGGGTCCACAACCTTGTGGTAGACAAATAATTACAGTGCATACAATTACCATTCAACATATTAGGTTCTCGAGCTGGAGAACGTATTCTAGAAGTGACCAACACCATTCCACCTAGAGAATAGGTGACTTTTGAGGCACCTGGGTGGCTCAGTCGGTTGAGTGTCCGACTTCAGCTCAGGTCAGATCTCATGTTCATAGGTTTGAGCCCGCATCAGACTCTGTGCTGACAGCTTAGAGCCTGGAGCCTGCTTCCGGTTCTGTGTCTCCTTCTCTCTCTGCCCCTCCTCTTCTCATGCTCTGTTTCTCTCTGTATCAAAAAATAAATAAAACATTAAAAAAAAAATAGGTGACTTTTGAACTCAGCCATGCAAGGTAAGTGCACTCACTAGGTGGAAAAGGAGGGGAGGGGCATTCCTGGTAGAAGGCACGGCACATCAAAAGTCTGGAAGCATAAAAGAATATCACCTGTATAATTTTTGTCTGCTAGTGTGCAAATTGCTTAAAGGGACATGGTGGAAAAGAGCAACAGGCAGGAGATGATGAGGGCCTTTGCCAGACTCAGTGGTTGGACGTGAGGGTAACAGGGAGTCTTAAAGATTTTTAAGCAGAAGAGAATCATGTTTATTATTTTATAATGATAACTCTGGTGAAGCAAGGAGGCTGGATTACAGAAGGGAGAGCCCAGCTACAGTTCAGTTATGCAAAACCAAGAGTCTGAACGAGGTTACCTTATAAAATAAGTGGTACTTCCAGCCCCATTTTACAGATGAGAACATCAAGGGACAGAGGAATAAAGTAACTTCTCCAGTGCTGCAAACAGCTGGCAATCAGGAGCCAGGATTCACACCCAGAGTGGGAATGTAATATCTCTGCATGTGCCTCTACTCTGCCAGGCGGCCATGGAGGCAGATGAGGTAGGAAAGAGTGGAGGCAGGCGGAAAGCCCTCAGCTCAGACTGCTGAGTGGAGCCGGGGTGCTCCCAGTTAAACCAGAGATGAGTCTAGTCTCAGTCGCATGGCCCAGAATGACGGCGAGGGGCAGGCAGAGATGCCAGGACTGTTGAAAACACTGTCAGGAGAGGCGTGGACTAGAGAAAAATTAGCCCAGACCCTGAATACCACCATTAAAGAGACACCATTCGACCCAAGGCCTTCAGCCTGAAGACACAGAACTGAGCCTCTAAGAAGCAACTTAGAAGAAACAGCTCTGGGGCCAGGCTCGCGCGTGTTCGAATTCTGGGCTTAGATGCATGGTCGGGGATAAGTTTCTTCACTTTTCAAACGAGAGATTTTCATTTATAAATAGAGCCTTCCAATACTTCATTTGCCACATTGTTGTAGGATTAAAAGTAATATGCATCTAAAGCACCTAGTGCATTGCTTTCCAAAAGTAAGTGCCCAAGAAATGGTAATGTGATGATTATCATCATTATTATTGAAAGGATTTGTTGACTATGAGGCTAGAGTGTAGAAAATGCTCTGGGCTGCCGGCCCAATTACTCTCTTGACAATTTTTCCCATAAAATTCTCCTACCTATATGAGATTTTCACTAATTTTTCCACCCAAGAAGCTCTTTTGAGGAATCTGATTTAGCTTTTTTTTGAAAAATCAGTTCTCTCTTAGCCAAAACAAAATCAAAAACAAAAACAAAAAAACCTGGAGAAATCAGATAAGGATGACACATATGTTTATGTGATAAAATATAAAGATATTGATTGAAAACAAATCAAGTTCCACATTTCCATTCTGGGTGCATTTAATTGCATATAAAGGAGAATCAGGACAGAGGAATAATAGAAAGTGTGTCATCAGCCATGGTCACCTTGCTCAGGATTTTCTTTTTTTTTAGTTTATTTGGTTTTTGAGAGAGAGACGGGAGGAGAGAGAGAGAGAGAGAGAGAGAGAGAGAGAGAGAACCAGTGGGGAGGGGCAGAGAGAGAGGGGTCAGAGCAGTGAGCCAAATGTGGGGCTCAAACTCATGAACCGGGAGATCATGACATGAGCCAAATTCAGACACTTAACCAACTGAGCCACCCAGGCGCCCTTTGCCCAGGATTTTCTATTGTGACAATATCTATGTTCACAAGGGCCAAATCTCCCAAGAAGGATGGCCTTTCAGGAGTCACGGACAATTTTGAGATCTAAAACTCCAACAGAAAAGACTGGACTTGGGAATAAAGTAGAAGCCTTGAAGACTGAAGGATATGTGACCATTTATTTATCACTTTGTCATTTCCTACTTCTTCAGACATGTTTTTCTTTGGGATTCAATGTGGTGACTAACAACATGTTATTTAAGTCAAAGACCTTGGGTTTGAAAAATTACAGTAGAGAAGCATTTCTGGTAAAATGACTCCAACTCACATCTCTCTCTCTCTCTCTCACACATGCACACACCCACACCCACAAAGTTCAAAACAAAAATATACTTAAGAGGAAAAAAGGACATTGGAAATGAATGAAATTTGTTGTTTAATTTGTTTGATTGCCTCTAAGGTAATATGTTTGGTAAGCATATGAATATAAACAATGTGGAAAAAGTTAAAAAAAGAAAAAGTGCCAACCTCTTCATTAGAAATAAGGAGAGATGTTTTGAGACACAACTCTTTCTTCCTTCCCCACTAAAGATTCTTGGCCTTTTTTAGTTCTCTTTTCTGAACATGGCTGTGGAGCCTCAGATTCCACTGGTTCTCTCGCCTTCCATGCCCCCGCCCTCACCCACGCTTATCTGAATATATAAGCCTGCCCTTCGCTCAGATTTATGGGTCGGGCCAGGGCTGTGTGTATTTACAGTGTTCTGACCTGAGGACCCTGGGCTGAAGGAGGAGAGGAGGAAACTGGGCCCATTCCATAAACAGAGACAGATAGGAGGGGGAGGTAAAAGGCTTTGCTAGCACTTAACATTTTTAACTATTTGGCCAAGCTTAAGAATTAGCGATTAGATTAGCAAGAAAAAACGAGAGATATGGGTGCAGACGTTGTGGGGAGTGAATTGTGTATTTTTGCTTTAGTCTAGTCACTTGGAGGTTCTAGGCTGGGGCTGGGGGGGGCGTTGGACAGGAGTGGGGTTGGATTTAATGCAGAAGGTCTGAAAGAAAATTGATACGTCAGATACGGAGGGAGCTATAAAATGCTTTGGGAAGACACAGAGTCTACAAGAATGAGGATATAAACAACATTTAGTAAGTTGGAAAATTTCTCCAACCACAAGTTGCACTCCTTGTGTGAAGCAAGACTACTTGCATTTTTTAAACTGTAATTGGTTAGAGAAGAAAAATCTCCCACTCCATGCTTAAATGAGAACACATTGCCATAGATTACCAAAACCTAATCAATTTTGAGTTGAAATATTTTTCTCAGCGCCCAGTGGCCACTTGAAAGCAGTTTCGTTTTCAGACAGGGCTGACTGGTAAGTGGGCCATCCTTGTGCCAAGCGGCTGGCGCACCCACCAGTTCAAATGGAAAGTGCCGAGCGGTTGAATCTTGAGCGACCCTTGGTGCCCCAAAACTGACCCCTCCTTCCCCAGGGCCACATCTCTGTGCTCAGGCAAAACGTGAAGGCACAACTTGTGTTTAGGATATTCCCAAATAATTTACATGGAAAAACTGGCCCAAGAGCCTACTAGATTAGAAATCACTATGGCATCCTAAGTAAAGTTTCATATTCACGGAAGGCCCTCAATTGCAAAGCGACTGGAGCAACATAGTAGGTGACTCCTCTACAAATCAATTTACATTGCGATAGAGCAAAGGGCTGTCACATACATGAATCAAACTGCTGTGATTGGAAGGTTTGTGAAATGTCATCAAATTGCGTCTTTTTGCTCCTTTTAATATAAAGCAGTCATTTTCCCACGATGCTACCTATTAAAGCATCTGCAGGAATGATGGTACTGTTGGATTGGAATTTTTTGCTTTAACTAAGTTATGTTCTGAATAATGAAGAGGGTTGTCCATACAGCCCGCTCTACATGGGTTTCTGTGACTTGGATTGAATCATCACTAATAATTGCATGAGAAAATGTGTGTTATTAGCACTGTGTGTGGTACTTCATAAATGTTAATGTGTTTGTTAACTTGTATAATACTAATGTATACTGTGATTATTAAAATCACCGGCCAGATATCCAAAGTAAAGTTAATTCTAAAACTGAACTTGGAAAGAAACTCACACAAAATTCACTTCAGTGCATTTTCCTTTCCATTGATGTTTGGCATTTTATGTTGAAAAGTACACATTATAAAGCATTGGCGCTAAAGAAGGTATTTGATTATTACTGGGTAATTATTCATTATTACCTGGGATTCAACTGACTATATAACGGTGAAAACTTGGGCAAAAAAATAAAAAAATCGTGAATGGGGACCACTGCCCTAATCAGGTTGCATTTCTAAAGTAAAATGAACTATATAATAGTCTAGGAAACTAATATTTTATTGCTATCGTGTCTGAACTTTTCTTTAAAATAATGAAACTTCTGCTTTGTAAATAACGCATGCTCAAAACAGATAACAACCGCATGAGGCATAGTTAGGAGGAATTTTGGGACAATTACATCACAGCTAAAATCCTTTCCTTGTCATTTCTGTTGAGGTCCGTTTGCTGGTGAAATAATTTTCTTCTCTAATATGGTGTGGATCACAGCAACAGTGGGTTTAGATGTAACCATTTAGGAGCAGAGGCCTAGCTCCGTATGCCAGGAAAAAAAAAAAAAAAGCACGCACCACAAAGACCATTGAGATGAATGGCTCTATTTTATGAGCCATAAAAGTTTTATTCATCTTGACACTGAAACAGGTTTAGGCAGTGAGTTGACACGCCTTAAATAAATAAGTGGAATTAATTCCCCAGCCCTTGAAACAATAGCAGCATGCATGTAGAACGGAGAAATGCCCCATTGTTTCCTGTGGCTGCCTGATATTGATATTATTTGTGTTTTTCTGTGCCGCTGCCTCAGGGGCCTGGTTGATCCACTTCAGATTCATCCCCTGTTTTATTAGAGGTTGAAAAAGGTTCAAGACCTGTTTGTACCACAGCTCCCACCGACAGCTAAGGAACCAGTTTGGCGTCTGGTTTGTCTGTTGTTTTACTGCTGACCTTCAAATCAACTTTAACCCCTGACCTCTGGAGGCATCTATCATGACAAGAGGCTGTTTAACACAAATGGTGCCCATTTATAGGGGAAGAGACTCAGAAGGTTTCCTTTTTATGAAGAATTTGGTTTTTCACCCCTCTTTTCTCAGTCACCACAGGTGAAATCCCTCTTAGCAGCTGGCTTATGAAATAATGTGAAGGGAGGCCTTAATGAGCAGAAAGCACCCTCAGCTGGAGATAAATATATGCAAATGAGATGCACAAACAAAGGAGCCTGGACAGAGAAATATCTGCAATTCCAGCAAAATGCTGCCTGCAGCTCGAAGATGAACAGCTTTGATAAAATGGTAACAAAAAGCACCTTTTTATCCTCCAGCGTGTTTTACATTGCAATAGACCATTGTCATTGCAACCCAGTGGAGCATGCAGAGGTTTTCTGCACTGTTTCAGAAAGCTGTTTAAACATTTGTTTTAAGGCATTCATGAAATATAATCAATGGACTGCTTCTCTGTTGTTGTTGTGATTTTTTTTTCTCGAGTGTGTTTTAGATGTTGCTGTAGTTTTTTTTACCTGTTGGTCTTTTCGGGGTTTAATGCTGTGCTATTTCACTTTTTGGTGACTGTTTCTTCCACTGGCTAGAAGGGCTTTTTTTTTTTTTTATTTCAATGGAAAGAGATTTCAAGTTAATAACTAGTAAGACGCGGCTTTGAAGAAGGGTTTGAACCATCACGGAGCAGCGCCCAAACAACTCGTTTTAATGATGGCAATCAAGTGTGTAGAGCTAATTCAGAGACAGGCATGGAACATGCTGATTTTAATAAGCTTTCAAAAGGCAATCTCTAACTTTTAAAAGTCTCTTTTTAATTTAATCGTCCTTGGTTCGTACGATGCCAAAACAAACAAAACCATTAAAATATGTTTTCAATATGTATCCGCAGTGTTATTTGATAGTGCTTTAAATTAGCATTGTGTTGGTAAAATATTGATTTGATGAGCTTTAAAAATGGAAGAGCTAAAATCATCAACCTATTTGGGGAAAAAAGGAACATTTTTCCTCTATAAAGGAATTGGGCCCTGGCCCCAAGATCTTGCCAGAGACAGGCTGGACCATGACACGGAAATTGCTGCGTCTGAGCATACATATTACGTTTAGGTTAATAATCAAAGCAGTGAAGGTGAGAGAAGAAACACTACACACTTCACGTGTGTCAGAAAACTATTGCTCTAAAAGCTCAGCAAGATTCGGTTCTTTCATTTATAACACAGTCCTGGCGTTCTGCAGCAGAGGCGTATGAGGGTCTTTACATTTCCTTTGCCTAAATTACTTCATCTCCGTTGCTTGCATTGGAGTGGAGACATTTCTTCTGAGTACTGTGTAGCTTTCACATTTTATGTGCATTTCATCAGGCAAATGTCAAATTTGCTAATAACAAGAAAATCTCCTCATTTTTAATCATGCCACTCCTGTTGCATGGGGGTGGGGGGGTGGAGAAGGGGGGGTGGAGAAGGGAACACAAATGCATTGAGCCGTCTGACCAAAAGAAGAAGGAGAAAATGCTTATTTGGGTTTTAAAATGACACACGCTCGGTTCTATCAATGTCTGCATCAGTGCATCATTAAGTTCAGGAGTTCAGGAGTTAATAGAAACTTGGTTATATTAGGGATGCTTCTTCAAGCCCAGGTTTGAAGCAGCATAATTATGTTCAACTGCTGTTGTTTGGAAAGGGCGAACAGCATCTTAGGCACAGAACAATGAAATTACAGCTGAGATTTAGGTTAGCAAAAGCCGTCTTCTCCAGGCTTTTATGATTCATTATTTCCCATTAAATACAGTATTAGAAGTGTACACTAGATAGCTCATGGTTGCTGCTCTCGGAGCACATTATCTATATTACACAGGTCTGGGGAGCAGAATTAGAAAACTTTGGGGGAATGAGCAATATGTGTTTGCTGATAGAAGTACCATATGGCTCATCTTCTTCAATTGCTTTCATTGCGACTCTGATGCTGGAGAAATTAAAGTTTTATTTGATGTGGCACAGCTTAATGAACTGTCTTCTGTTAGGAAAATTGAATATGTTTCCTGTTATTTGAGCACAGAGCCTCCATGGTTTGGCTGATGAGGGATGCATTATGTATTGTTTATTTAGCATTTTGAAAACAAAAGCAAGATATTGAAGGTAAAATTGATTACTGCTGGATTGCATTATATAATCAAGTTTTCTCCTTTTAAATTTCCCTTTACAATCCTTTTATAATGTTTTAATATGAGATTGTTCCATCGTTTTGGTTTTTCAAAAATACACAGGGCTTGGTTTTTATCCAGATACCTTTATTTGTAAATAAGCCACAGGAAACTCTAAACTCAGTATTGTTGTATTTGTAAAGTTCGAAGAAGAATGTCTGGGGATAATGAACACATTCAGTTTGTGTGAGTCTAACTGCAAAACTTCCAGTTTCCCCCCAGCCGGCTTAGAGAATCCAGCATTTGCTAGCTGAAAGGGGATGTCATTTTCTTTTGTTTGAAATAGACCACTTCGGAACATGCTGGAGAGGGGCCAGAAGGAAAGGAAGAGGGTTTTTTTAATATTTGGAAATACAAGCCGCAAAATAGCAAATTTAAGATTTTTGAGTTAGTTGTGGGTAAATGAAAAGGCCACATTCAACCTGTGAATTAAAAGAAAAAAGGAAGTATATACTCCACGAATTTAGATTTTTTTTTTTACTAACTAGACCTGATTAAAGAAAATAGACAAAAATATACTTACAGGGTAAGAAAATTGGGGTATTAACCCATGCACATGGTCTCCATTCCCTGAAAGAGTCTGCAAAGAGATACATCTAGCATTTTGTTTAATTTCCCCGTTTTCGTTTTAGATCTGATTGTTTTAGAAATATGAAACCTGAATAATCTCTAAATGATTTGACACTGAATGCAAAATCACCTAGTCACTGTTTCTTCCTCTCATTTTCCAGAGAGAAATAGTCCTCATATGTGCTGATGACTCACGCACAGGAATCTGCAACCAGCAAGTAGGATAAAAAATAGTTAAAATGAATCAACATTTATCTGGAAGATACAGTCCTGACCCCTCCAAAAAAAGTCATTTATCTTCTGTGTCCTGTGATGTTTGGAGGATTCTGGCAAATATGGCAGTTAAACAAACTTCTCTCACAATCTAAATACTGTCTGTTCAAGAGAGGCTTCCAATGTTTATAGCTCATAAGTAAAGAAAAAAAAAAACACAAAACCCTGGTATTTTACCAAGAGTAGTGCTCTTGAAAATGTCTCCGAACAAAGTGTTTAAGCAAAACTTTGGCCACAGATATTCTCAATTCCTCATTCTTCCTCTGATTTTTTTTTTCAGGGAGGTGTTTTCACATTCTATCATTACATTCCTTCTCTTGAAATTAACAAATCAGTTTCAAAAAATTAACACCTGACTATGACCTGATCATACAAACTTCCTTCGGAAACAGTTGAGAAGGAAACATCACATTTTTATGAACCCCATCTCCTGCCAGGGGCCTCGGAGGAGGAACACCATTATGCATTGTTATCAGCGTGGTGTAATTTGACTGTTGACAAAGTATCCGTGGCAGTGAGAATGAGCGCAGTTAGAAGGGTGGCGGATTGTAATCAAGAAGATGCTTAGCTGTGCAACACTGCATCTTGAGCAGATTTGAATCAACATTGCCTTAAGGGGACATGCACACATACCAAAAGGAAAAAAAATCCATTAATTTTTAGAGGAAAATTAGAGTGGCACTTGACGAAGTAAAATTTGACATGCGTTAATTGCTCCGCAGCTCTCCTAATTAGAGATTTTCAAATTCTTTTACTGCTGTCACCATGATGGCACATTGTCTTGCTGGACAAATACTGAAACTGCAGATTCGTTTGATCGGCAAGTTTCATGGAGGAAGATCGGACCGTGTCCTCTAGTCGACTTCCAAAAGGTGGTCAGCTGGAGAGCAAAGAGGGTTTTCAGCTTTACCTTCTCCCAAGATAAAAATAGGCTTGTTACAACAGTTTCATTACAAGACTTAATGTAAAGGAAGTAGGTGCTGATGAGATTTTCTTAAACAGACGGAAATGTTCCTTTGATACTCGTGCCTCTGAGGCATATGAAATATTTCAGGTGGGAAGAAAAAGCCAGTGAAATGCTGCATTATAGACACGTTCTCATCTTTCTACTCATATTCTTCAGAAATCAGAGAGAGGGGATTTTGAAAGGCCATGTCACGTTTTTCCCAGGTCTGAAGTGGAAGACAACAGCATCCCTGGCTCCCCTTCTCTTAAAGTAATTACGTTGCTCTTTGGCCCTCAGAATGGCACCAAATATGATCCTATAATAATTTTGGGTTCCCTTTTTCAACCCCTCTGTCTAGCCCTTGAACCTCTCTTAATTCATTAACATATCGCGTTTTTTCAATTTTCTATTTTCTTGCAATAACAATATTAATGCCGGGGTGAAAGCTTGATTGGAGCTAAATTACTTGTTACCTGCTGGCATTTATTTATATGGCATTGAATTATAAAGCTTTGCTATTGTCATGCCTTGGGCGAATTGTTTATGACACCAGTAATAGGAGTAATTGTTATTGTTGAAATTACCTGTCAGCTACCCATAGCGGTGGCCCTTGTCCCACTGACAAATAGTGACAAGAGAGAGGTATCCTCCATGCGTCCCCCTGATGGCTTCTCCTCTGATAATAAGAAGTGCAGGGCCTCTGATAATTTGCCTGTCACTGTTGAGCGCAGCTCAGAGAGAGTTAGCCAAATTGTTGTCATTCACTTTGACAAAGACAGCAAGATGCTCCTGGGCAAGAGGAGGATTATCAAAATAAATGAAATCGCTTACACCCCCTTTGTTTGTTTGGCTCAAGAATTGCCTGGCTTTGTACGAGGTGGTGAAATCAGGGTCCAGTTCTGGGAATACCTCTGTTCATTCTAAGATGAGGATCCCAGGGAAGAAAAGGCCCCTCAGAAGACTCGCTATTTTGCAATTTGCATTAGCTATTTAGAAATCATTTTCAGATATAAAAAGTCAGTAAGATTGCAACAAGAAGTCTGTGAACATGGGGTTGAATGCTTTAGTTTAAAGCACGTGTAAAATTCACACCTTTTCTCTCTTGCCTTCCTTTTACCCATCCTTTTTGTTTTTGATCCATGCAGGCATTCAAATTCAGTAAGTGTGCAAAAATGCAAAATTTCCCAGGTGCGATCAAGTTTTCTTTAAAACTGTAGAAATCTGCATCTTTGACTCTTAAAGCCTTTCAAGATTATACAGTCAAATTTAGGATTATTATTTCAAATGGTTGTTTCCTTTCCATAAATTATCTTTTATTTATGTGATATCTTCATGTGTAAGGAGATAAATGAAACATAGTTCCAGGTATGAAGCATCAATTATCACAGGCTAACAGAGGAAGCAAAATGCCTCTGTTATTGCCAGAGCTCCAATATAAATATTTGCATTTTAAAACCCCTTGTTTGCAGCCTGTGAACCTGTCACAGAGGAGAGGGGACAGGAGAGTGGGGGATGGGGTCTAGGACTGTCCACGTCTGAAAGAACGACTTTAAAGTAATCAAACCTTTGCTCGTATAAAAACCAAAATCATTCCCACCATTCCACAAAGAGCATCATTTCACGCTAGGAAAATTCTTATTTTTAAGGGGCCTGTGAGGTTATTCCCTCATAGATCTTGTTGACAAATACTTGCTGCTATAAGACATTGAAAAGAAAAGAAAAGAAATAACTAGGATAAATGTAAAATATTGGCTCCTTGTAGGATAGTAATCATCTGTTTATTGGTCTCTACCAGACAAGTAATGACCAAGCCCAGCAACATTGCCTTGGGCCCTTCCCCTCCTAACACCGGCCATCATCTGATTAGAGAACCTCCAAGAAGTCACTATTGCATAATTTTCTGGGTCTTAACAGTGCCGGTTGGCTGGCAGGAAAACTACCTAGGAGGGTTGATAAAGCAACAGTGAAACATGATTTTATTTACTCCACTTAGACCGTGCTCTCTGGAAAAAGTCTCTGAGTGTCTCAGATGCTGGTGGCTGCTCGTGGAACCTAAAATTGGTTCAAATAGGAATTGTGGGAGGAGGAGGCGGGGCCATAGAGGGGAGTGAAACAGGAAAAGCAAAATTATCTATCCTTAAAGCTCTCCGTGAGCGGCACCCAGAAGTAATTAAGCACATTGTTATGGGCGTCCAGACCTTTTCTTAGGCGTTCTGTATTGAAAGCAGGTGAGTAAGTTTTTAGCTAAAATCATAGACACAGTAACCTGATGATGGGGTAGAATGAGTTTTTAATTCTTAACAATAATGCAGTCGACTAAAGGCAACCAACCACTCACGGTTAACCATGTTGCATGTCCCTGATGAACAAGTGGAAGGCAGTGACATAAGTAAGAGGTTATCGGTAGTAATAAAAATGCTCAAACCTGTCTTGGAATGTGATCCCTTTAACAGATAATTTTTAAGAATGTAGCATGTCCTCGCTTTCTCTGTCGAGACACACGTTAGTGATCCCAGGAGGGAAAATAAACATACGTTTTTAAATGAAGGTATTTAAAATGTACCCCATATTTCAGCGTGTTGCTGTAACCTGGTCTTTTTTATGTCCCTCCTATAAAACCTAAATTAAGCCTCTTAGGAGAGGTTTTGCTGTAGGCTTCGTCTAAAAACACGATACATTTTAAATGGTTCCAGTACTTGAGTGCACTTTAACATGTGATCACTAAGGCGCATTCTCTTTCCCCTCTTCCAAGCAGCAGGCTTTTAAACGGATGAGCTTCTTTAAAATTTAGCTTCAGTTGAAATGTAAACTTTTAACAAATAGTAATTGCTCCTGTAGCTCTATTGATAAAGTGACTGGCAGCAAATTTCTCTCTTCCTCTCTCTCTCTCTCTCTCTCTCTCTCTCTCTCTCCCTGTATCTCCCTCCCTCTCTCTCTTTCTCTCTCTCTCTCTCTGGTAACATTTTGAAACACCCATCAGTGTCAAAGGAAACTGCACACGTCTCCTTTGCTGCTCTAAATAAGGTTCAGCAATGTTAAGAAAAATGTCAGAAAAAGCTCAGTGGATTAAAGTAACATTTCTGCACCATGTCACAGAGAATGGCAGGGCAGACTGGTCTGCATAATTCTGAAAGATATCTTGTGTAAGATGCTTACTCTATAAACCAAATGAAATTTTATTTGGAAAGATTTAAGATTGTATTCGATAACATACACATCCAGTTGTTTTTCTAAATCCTGTTATTCCTTAATATGCCTTTGGTATGTATTTTTTAAATCAGAGCAATAATACACTCTTCTCTTTGTAACGTGGTTCTCCACCCGTGTGAGGCGTTAAAATACACTTCAGACTCTTCAAAGCATTTTTCTTTTCTTTCTAAAATTCCTAGGATGTTCATTCGGAGAAAGCAGTAAAAATGCTGGGCTTTTGCGCATGCAAATTTATTGAGCTAATCAGTCCTTTTTTCACCTTAAATAAAATTTGTATATAGCTTTGGAGATTCTCAGAACAGTTCATTTATAGATATAAAAAATATAGAGAGAACACTTACATTTCATGCATGTATTAAAAATAAATTACTGGTTTGAGATTTTTTAGTTTTGTTCTATTTTTCTAAAGAATATTCAATAATTGCAAAAGAGTATAATGGTAGTAATATATCTCATAGTATCATAAGTATGTAATTAAAACTTAACAGTTAAAAAGAAAATAACGCACAGATTCATTACTGGATACTAACAGGCATGGAGAGATTAGTTTTACAGAAACAAGGTAAATCTCAGCTGATTTTAAGTATAAACTTTTTCAAAACAGCTTAAAAATGAATTTAGACAAATTTGTCTCTTAACCTTTAAAGATTTCCTGCCTGTTTCTGTATGTCCTTTATTACATTAATTTTTTATTTAAATTACACCATTAACTGGATATGAATTTATCAAGAATACATGTATTGATTTATAAAACAGTACCATTAGTTATTATAATAGCTAGATGTAGCTGATATTACAAAGCCATTTAAAGGTTTTTAATATAACTTGGACATACATAGATAGATAGACATTATGGACAAGACTACAATTTAAACTGGCTACTAGCAGTTAATGAAATCCTTGATTTATATTCTAGTTTAGAGATTGATTATATTGTTGCTTTGTAAAACTATTTATATTATGCCATTTTTCAAAGGATGTCTCAATAAAAAAGCTAAATAAAATATTCAGTCAATTCCCAAAGCAGATTTTGTTTTCTATATTTTAAATGCTAGTGAAAATAATTGATTGTGTGTGTTCTAAGCTTTGTCATTTCCATTCCAGAGGTGGCTTTCCTGATGGGAGCCTCTTTTGCAATGCACACTTTCACACCCTCTTGATCCTTGCAGAAACAAACCCCTTCTCTTTATTTCATTACCAACATCGTTCCCCACCCCCCATCCCCCAAAACAAACCCATGTATATTTCACAAAACCTGCACATCAGGACACATAAGTCTTTTTGGCATCTTTCATGGTATGCATTTTTTTTTTTTCTTAAGGTTGTGGAAAACTGGGACTTACCCCAAAGCCGCAAAGCAGGCAATCACGAAGAGTATTTGGGTAAGAATGCAATCTGAAGAGAAAAAAAGAAAAATGAGGAAGAATATAAGCAAATCACTGTAACACTTTCAAATTACTTTTCAAATGATAATTAGCCAACGAATAGATTGAAAGTTAAATTCTTTTCACATTGTACTTGGTTTGGGTCTCCTGGTCTCTTTATTTATATCACTTTTCCTTGCCTGGCAACATATGTTACCGATTTATTATAGTATTTTTACTGTTAGCAGACAAATCTAAAGGCTAGCTGAGAAGGCTAGCTTCATCTGATGACTTTCACAACAACTGCAGGGCATCCTTGAGGGTGAGCCAATAGGCTCTTTTGAAGCTATAATACTATTAACCATTTTGATGCCGAAATATTCCTTATAGCTAAAGTTGGTTCTCTTTTTGTAGGTGCTCGGGGTTTTGCATACACAAAAGTTTAATGTAAATGATCTGTTTAGTAAATATTTCACTAGCCTTCTAAGCACTTTCTTCCATGTGTCCCAAGTTGCATAAAAGCACATGAATGCTTTGGTTTCTTTATTTTCCCTTTCTTTTACAGGACACTGCAATCTGGACACACATGTATAAGTAAACAACTATCAAGCATCAACTTAAGTTGTCACTTCCCCCTCCCCCACGCCATTAATTTTCTGCTATGCTACTAAAAGAAACAAATATCCTTTAGAGTTTCAATGATCGCATCTCTGATATATGTAGAGCCCAGAAAAGTAAAGTTCAAGTGAGAGAGATTCCTTTTGGCTAAGAATCTGAAATTACTTTCCAAATTAAAGGTGTCTTTCATTCCAGCCATTTTAATGGCTACACAGTACTAGCCAAAGGTTTATGCCTTATGCCTTTTAATATGTACACGTGAAAATGTCAGTTTTCGAAGTGTACTTGTTGACTAAAGCTATCCATTTTAAAACTGCCAAATAACGAACTTTGATCTCTGATCACCTGTAACTTCCTTCAGCCCAAATTATCTAGTTACTTGAATTTAAAATCTTGACAATCTCTTTCTCCACTTAAACGTCCCAAGTGGCCTTTACTTCCAACATCAGGTACATTTTATAGAATTTCTTCTGAATATGCATGGCTTAAAATTTTAGAAATTAAATCTCAGATTTTGGAAGCCAGTGTTTCTGGTCTACATGGTTCAGCTCAGCCACTAAAATTTAATATAATTTTGATATTAGAACTCAGCCAATGAAACCGAGATTATTCATGGCTGCACTTAGGGGTCTCACTGCGCAGAAAGTGCATTTTGAGGACCTGGAATGCGCTCTGTACCCCTGAGATGCAGAAGGTGCCTAAGTGATATTGTCTGTCCAGACACACCTCGCATAGTAGACTGTCTGCAACCCATAACCACAGCTTTCCATCACGTTTCAGAAAACACCGACTTGGTTTTAAGACATTTGCATGTAGAATTTGCCTTCGGAACCGGTGGCGAAGTAACTACCATCCATCTCACACTTCAGCTAATTCTATTTTTTCTTTATTAAAAGTTTGCAGATCTTCATCATTTATACTTCAGTACACTTGCCATAAATTTTATTTTAGTATTAATTATAATTATCTCAGCACAATAAGTCATTTTGTATTTACTCATATATAGATATGCAGTTTCGTCTTAGTCTAATGTCAGTTAATCTTTAAGTGGGGTTATTGTTAATATCTATTGTCAGATATTTACTGTATTTATTTCTCTTTTGTCCCCAGGAGGCATCTTCCAGCGACTATAGGTAATTTTAAGTCAGAAGCAATTATGATCAAAAAGACTTGAGCTTCAGAGAATGAGGCCAACTTTCTGGAAGCACAAATGCACAGCAATTCCGAAAGTGATCGTGCATAGGATTATGAACACCCAAGTGACCCAGTGCTAGTCCTGTCATTCCATGAGTGACCCTATCCTAAACACACTGATTAGGACAAGTTCATTATAAATATTAATTTTCTCAGAAAAATAATGAATGAAGACACCACTGCAGAAGACCCTAGAGTTTTCATCTTCAAAAAATTACATTGAACAAAAATGAAATCTTCAGCAGAGTTGTATCCCCATATTTAGAGGCGTGCCAACTCTGAGCGTGGCGATCCAAGCTCCTTGATGCTTGTTCCTCCTCTAGACGAGGTCTTCCACTCCACAACACAGTGCTCTTAGTAGAGGACATGGACCTGGACTCTTCCTTCTCTGATTCTCTGAATCGCCCCATCCACCCACCACACCCTCTCTATGCCACCTTAAAACAGGTGCTTTTTAAAAACCTGAATTTAAAGATACAGGTTCCTCTGGCTTCCTGACCGGGGCTCCGTCATTATCATTCTGCAATATATCCAAGTGGCCCCTTCCAGCAACTGGCCCAAGGCTAAGCTCGGATCCCCACTTCCCCGTTGTTCTCTCACCTCCACCCCGACCCCCAAGGGCCACCCCCTGCTTTCTGTTTTGTCCATCACCTCAGTTCTTTTCCCCTGTTTCTGACCTGCACTTTTTCTGGATCAGACACAGGCAGGTTGAGAGGTAATGAGAACCAGATGGACATAGCGCAGAAATTGCCCAAATGGGTATGAGAATGTGGGGAGCTGTCAGGCATGGAGAGAAGCTGGAATTTTTCAGCAATAAAATGGGATTTATCGCCACTCTACCACAGTCATTGCCGACAACCGTTTACCTTGACAGAAACCCCATTCCAATAGGCCACGCCGATGCAGATTCTTTTTTCCCAAAGAGTGATGATTGGTATTTGTTCTAAGGCTCAAATGGCCTGCACTAAAGGTGAAGCATTAGGCCAAAGTCCTGTATTCCCCACTGAGGCAAATGAACCTGCTAAAATAAGTTCCTTCCACAATGGCTGTGTAATTGAAACCAGAAAGTGAGAGAATTTGATAAATTGCTTGACCCTGAAGGAATGTTAAGGTCATAAATTTTCATTGCATTTTTTCTCCCTCTTTTTTTTTTATATTTATATATTGATTATATTTAGTATTTGCTTCAAAATTCAACAAGCTTACAGATCATCAGTTGTGGCCCCAGGGGAGAGCACAGTAAATCATCAATTAAGAGGGCAGGGGCCATTCTCCCCTCATCTTCCAAAGAGGACTGTCGGCTCCTCAGCATCCCAAGGACAGTCATGGAGGTGTCTTATATCTCAGAATTATTCCAACTTTGCACGCCATTTGTCCTGGCGTGGACAAAGTCAAATCCACAGGAAAGATTTTTCTCAGAGGGTGCTGCTCCACTTCTATCATTTAAGAATGATGAACTGTTACGAGGCTGGCAATCCATTCACAGCGATCACACCCACATACCTTTTCCCCCTGGAACTTACAAGTAAGGACAATTGTATTTTAGCTAAAAAAGGCGATCCTCCTTTTTAGGTAAACTGAAAGTGTGCCTGCGTGCGTGTGCTCAAAAGCACCCGCGCTTCTGAATGTTAGTTTTGGCCAGTCCACTTTGAGATCTTTCAAACTTACTTTTTAAAAATCTGGATTATCTTAATGTGGAAATAAAACCTAGGTCATAAAAACAACCCCAACCTTATATTACATAATGTAAAACGGGCTGAAATACTAAAGTCATCACATAGTAGCGAATTTCTACATATCTTGCTTGAAGACTTGACCTATTTTTCTAAAAAGTGGATAAACTAAGCTTGTCACCATTCTAATTTAGATGTATTTTCTACTGATTGTAGTGATACATTATGAAGAGCGTGTATGTTTCGCCGCTCTACCAGGTTAAATGACTTCTTGATAGCCAAAACTCCTTATCCTTGAGAATTTTAAAGAATAACCTATCTCCTTTGTGTTTGTGTGCCTGGCTTGTTCTCGCTGTTAAATAAATAAAATCCGAAGTATTTGATCACTAACACACAACTTTGCTGTTCAGATTTTTCAGACTTCAAGAGGCCCAAACTGTGGTGCAGAGCGGAATTTCTGAGTGACCACTGGGACAATTTTTCTAACTTAGGAAAGATTCATGCTGATTTATTTTCAACTATTAATGATCACCTTACAGATTGAAACCAATACTAGCCCTAGGATGTAAGCACATGTACTTTTCTTTAAAGCCAGCTAAATTGTATAACAGATAATTTAGGTTGCATTCTTTAAAGTATTATCAAGAGGGGTTGAGGCTAAATAATTTCCTATATCCTACTTTCTTCTGTTCAAAAGTAATTAATGACAATATTTATTAAGAGTATTTCTATCTCAAGAAAATTTTTTGGTCAAGTAAGGGAATGGGAAAGAGAGTCCATAAAAGAAATCAATTCAAATCCTTATTATTCCAACATATAAAAGTCAGAGAAGTAGTAAGGAATTAGTAGGACCAGGGCTGTTTAAAATCTTAGAATCTGGCTCTAAAGTACAGGGAAGAAGACGATTTTCATATGTTGGTGCATATATGTATATAAATATTCTAATAAGAGTTCAGTGAGGACACATCTTCATCTTACAGAGGGGAGCTTATGATATACACAGGATCTACTTTTAATCTACTGGCTTTATCCGAGTTAAAAATGTGACTTTCTTCCTCTGCACTTAAAAATTGTGTTGCAAGGCTGTTTCAGAAAAACAAAAAATAAATAAATACATGCATATGTATGTATATATACATACATGGAAGTATAAATAAAATATGAACAGAAAATGGCTTCAATCACTAATATTTTTGCAAACTAATGTTCGGCTGATGCACCTCAATTTTATATTGCATCACATTAGTGTCATAATGGTAATGACTAGCCTTTATTCACTAACAGTTTGAGTCAGCACTTTGAGACATTTTCAAATTAGGTCATACTGCACATTTGTGCCTGATACAAAGGTTGATTAAGAGAGCTGCACAATTTTAAAGTGATGTGGTGTGAGTTGAATTAAGTTCTCTCTGATAGTTACGGGAAATGTGAGCCACCATAACTAAGCAGAAATAATGTATGGGCTATAGGGGGAGAATATATTTCCACAGAGTGCTTGAAGTCATACTCATTTACAATTTCACAAAGTCCTCTGTCTGTTATGGAAGAATTCTATCATGGGGCCTAGAAACAAGCAATGAATTACAATAAGGACACTGGAGGCCTGGTCCTCAGTCCTGTTGCAGTGAAAGTCAGTTTTTGCCTTTATGTCCCTTTTGATCGTCTCAATAAAGAGCTTCCCCCCGCCCCCTTCTAGACATTGACTACTGCTTTTCTGAAGTCAAAATGATCCTGTGTCAGAACCAAACCATTTACCCGTAATGTGATGATGCTGAGGTCTGGCCACATTGCTATGCAAGCTGGACCTGAAGAGAGAAAAAAAGAAGGACAAAGGTCAATTTAAAGTGATATTATCATGACAGACCCACAACCTCACCTAAAACATGTAGGCACAGGACTGGCTTTAATTCACCCAGCTCTGCCAATGAATTGTAAAAATGGCTCCAGAAGGCAGAGCGCCTTTTCGACTGGGTTTAAGAGGAACAACAACAAAAAGCTGAAATTCTTACTCATCGGTTTGCTCAGAAAGGGCACAAATAGCTGTTATTCACTCCCCATTGTCCTCTCTGTAGCATAAAGGAGCCACAGAGTACTTTCCAGGTAAACGCATAAATATTTTTTTATTGTGCATGTGGCCTTAGAAGCCAAGGAACCTGGAGGAAAGCTGAAACAGGGCATGGCACTGAATGGAAAGACAAGCTCCTTCCTTGGCTGAGCAGGCTTTGGTCCCTAGGACACAAAAGGAGTTCCCTGTGGTTTCTCTTGCACATACACCTGGCTTTCTTTGCATCGGCATCCTGAAACACAGGATGAAACACAGGACTGGAGCACATCGTGTTTCTGTTTCTGTTGTGCTTTTTCAAATTTCAACTCCCCATGTAGACCTTGCTGTACTCCCGGATTCAGCCCCTGTCGGGAGGGACACACGGGATGTGCTGCCCTGCCCCCTGCAGACCCTTTACCTCCAGTTTCTTCTCAGTTTTTTTTGAAATTCCATCCGAGCTTTGCACAGAAGTTTGGACTGAACTTGTTTTCTCCGGGAGAAGACATAGGCAAAGTAAGAGGACAGGGTCCCACTAAAAAAAAAAAAAAAAGCATACATGATTAAAAATAATAAATGCACCTGGTGAGGAACATAATGTTGTAATAGCCACAATCATTCTCAATATTTAAAAATATGTTTCTATTCCAGATTTTCCTGGAGATTTTCACAAGAATAAAATTTTGCCTTCACAAAGGTAAATAGTCTTCAGATCTTGGGAGGGATATAAACAAGAACTCTTTGGAAGGAAGAGAGGGAAGGAAAGGAAGAGGAAAAAAACAGGGAAGGAAGGAGCAGAAAGGAAGACGGATTTCAGCTCTTTCACTCTGTCCCAGCAAGCACCTGCTCCTGAGGTGTCCATCCCTGTTCACTGGTTTCTGTCCTTCAGCTGTGACAGTTACAACCCACGCGACTGACAGGCAGGGAACCATGCTGCCTTCAGTTCTGCCGTCGTGAATTTCTTGTTTTTTAAATGTTTATTTATTTATTTTGAGAGAGAGAGAGAGAGAGAGAGCGAGTGAGCAGGGGAAGGGCAGAGAGAGAGGGAGAGAGAGAATCCTAAATAGGCTCCGCACTTTCAGCACAGAGCTTGATCCCATGAACCGCAGGATCACGACCTGAGCCAAAATCAAGAGAGACACTCAACGGACTGAGCCTCCCAAGTGCCCCATGAATTGCAGGTTACTACACATAAGCAGTACTTCTAATGAGCTGAACTTAAATTTGGATAACTCCTTGTTCTCACTAAACTACAGAGGTTGCTCTGCCCGGACCTGACGATTTATCACAAAAGCAGAAGTCATGGAATGTACTGTGACCCAGATTAAAACACAAATGTCCCTGGTTTCATGGTCTGCCAATTAATACCCGAAGCAATGGTAGCACTATGTCTCAAGCACATCCATTTTCTTTGTGAATACACCCCTGGTGTGCGCAATCACTTAATTTACATTTTCCAAAGGTCACTTGTGGCACTTGCTAGAAGCGACTATATATTTTACTTATTTTGAAGTAGGCTAATTTGCCTCGCTATGGAGACACACCTGTCCAGCCACTGGGATGGCAGAAATCTGAATCAGGCGTAATATCGCAATGAATAGATAAAAGTAGTTTTGCCATTTTGTTAAGCAATTAAGGGAATACTTGAGTTTCTCCAACAGTTTAATTTAGTACACAAGAAGAGCATCTAGTGAGCTATGTTTATTAATAGTGGGATTTTTATTATTATTTTCCAGAACAGATACAGTAACATTACAGGGGTTCAATATGACTTTTGATGATCTGGCATGCAGTGATTAAATAAGGTTAACCCTCATTTTATATGCTAATAGGATATTTATAATCTCCACAGCATATCCAATTTAACGATTTTATTCTCTGTTGTTCAGAAAGTATTTCTTATTAGCGAAAGAGAATACCCTTACATTCACCACAGATGCTAGTTTAATTGGGCTTGAGTGCATTGTGTATAATTAGTCCACTTCTCTAATATTTCATCTATAATTACACAATGAACAATGTGCTTAAATTTCATAAAATTAGTGGGTTCAAAAGAAAGACTTCAAAAAAAATGAGCATTCCATTCTCAAGCTTTCCCAAGCCTTACTGAGAGCCCGATGAAAGTACGGCTCAGGCCAGCTGAGTTCCACACATGGTGAATGGATGCCCAAAGGCTCTGAAGTTAAAAGCGAAAATAACGGTTTCCCCAGCTCCACCCCTCCCACCCAATGACAATGTTAGTAGCAAAACTGCTTGGTCCGGGTCCAGCTGTCACTGGAGAAACAGGATTAAAATCCCTATGTACTATATTCCCAAGGTCCCTGCAAATGTCCGTCTTCAAGAAGGTGTTTTGAATGTCAAATCTGTTTGGTTTGGGGTTTGGGTACTTTTCTCTCCCAGTATTTAGAACTCTTTTGGGCAAACTCATTTCAGATAGAAGCTATGAAGTTTATCATGGAAACCAACTTTTAGTTCTGTTAAGAGTGTGACCAAATAGAGCAAGAGGGGGAATAAAAAGAGCAAGAGAATCTGGTTTATTATTTTGAGCTTTTCTTTACTGATTGAAGGAAGTGAGTGGAGCCTCTGAGTGTGCATGTGTGTACTGCCCATGTTACTTCAAATGAGGCTATTTTTACACTGGCAGGATACTTAACTTGCAGAATTTTTAAAAATTCAAGGACAAATGAAAAATATATTATAGGGGTTAAGAGACTTTTTCAGGGGCCATCCTTGGGGGAGTTAGCCAAGGTCAATAACAGGTCCATATGTCCCCTTCAATGTGCCTTCTCTTGTACCCATAAAATATTCATCTTATAAAATTCTTGGAGATTCTTAAACCCTCATTCCGCTTCCAACATGTTTGTTTCACTTCTACCAACAAGAGTGACAATTGCCAAAGTGATCACTGGGAACTGGCAGACTACCTGTTGGTCAACAGACAAAAGAGAGACTCCCCCCAAAGACTTCAAACAGAATCACTTATCTTTTGAACCCAGAACCTATTAGTAAAAAAGCAGTTGGTTGTTATATTAGTCAGGATCTACTCAGGAAAATAGATTCACCACCAGATAGTTCAACAGAGGGATTTAAACTAGGGAACTAGTTACTAAGGTGTTGAAAGAACTGAAAGGTCAAATGGAAACCGTGAGTTTGGTAATAGCAGGAATCCACTGCCATCCCTAGATGGAAGGGGTCAAGTTCCAGGACCTCAGAGGAAGTGCAGCTATTGCCAGAACTACCTCCAAATCACATGGGGGTCGGGAGTGGACTCTTCCAGCCTCTCTCATCCACCCTACTCAGAGGCTCCTTTTACAGAACCTCTGTAGCAGCCAGATGGCAATGTACTTTGCAGGGCTGAGCCCCTTAGACTACGAAAGAGCAAGGAGAGAGCAGGAATGGTTCTAAGAGCAAACAGATACATGCCCCAAAGCATGGTTCCTTCTCAACAAGGCTTTTCTGTGAAGATAAAATTCCAAATGAATCCCTGTGTGAATACAGTAGAAGGAAATTGAGATTTATTTTGTTTTCAAATTCCTAATGTGCTGTATTTAGGAGTGCCAACTAGGAAAAAGGCTATCATATTGAGGTTAAACATTGAGCAAACTCAATATATTTCATCTGTGCGGATTAAAAGGCAATACAGGTGCTTAAAAAGTTGAGGGCACCCTCAAACCCAAACCCCTGGAGGCATTTGTCAGGGTTATTTCTACCTCTGTCAATGTCATTTTCTACCCCAGTGTGGCCTACCTGTGGCAGAGTGAGGTGCAAACAGAAAGTCAATCTTGACTTCAGGTTTTCTGGTCTCATAGATTTTGTGCAACCCAGGCTTTGCTCGAACAAAGATGGAAGGTTTTGTTCGGGATGCTTTGCTTCACCCCAACTGAGTGGACATAGATTGTCTGTGCTCCATGCTCCTTCACTACTTCTGCCCCATGGCCCCGTGTTTCTATTGCCCTCACAACCCTTTATTCTTCCCAACAACTGCTAACACTAATAGGGCTTGTTGTTCAGGCTCAGGGACAATGTCACCAGGGAACCTAGACACAAGTGCACTTTCAAGGTTAACATCTTATCTCCCCGGTCCTCTATTTTCAGCCATATCACTTGTCCATTACAATGCATGCTGCAGTTGAAAGATTTGCATTTGGTCCTACAAAATGAAGATTTCATACGTTGGCTTTTTTCTCCCCTCCTGACCAGAATCCATATTACTTGAAAAGAGAAAGGCCAAAGGGAAATTATTGCTATTTTAGACAGCAGCATAAATTTTCTTCCTATTTTTAACCTAGCTTTTAATTTAATAAGTTTTATGACCCTTATATTAAGTACATATGTTTTACAAGACATTGTGTCCCTTGAGTCACCCTGAATTTGCTCTACTGTACCAGAGTTAAATGAATGAATACCCTGTTTCTGATTTTAGTTCACCCTGCACTTGATCCTTCTAATATGCCTGGTAAACCTTCATAAAAACAGAGAACCCACAACACAACTCAAAGGCCATCTAAAGGCTAGCATATATTGTTTTAAATGAAGTAAACAAATATGTATCTCCCTGAAGTACTTTAAATTTCAAATTTCTCTCCTACTGGTGTTTGTAATAAATAATTAAGGACATACAAAGTAGTGGAAATGGTCTCTCCCCTTCAGAACTAGCAACAAAGCATACAAACACCTTTATGTGTTTATTCCATTGGGCAATGTGCAGACATCATTCCTTCAAATTAAGGTTTCAAAATTGAAAACAACCAGATTTGGTGATCCAACGTGCCATTAACTTCCTTCTGCAAGGAGTTCTATCATCACGTGTTCATGATCAGTTGACAGTGAGTTTGGTGCTATTTAAACATAAACAGGGTCTCACCCATCCTAAGAGCAAGACTATTTGAGTAATGGTGGTATGGCTACTGAAGAAGAAAGTTTTGAATTCATACCAGAATTGAGAAAATCACCTACAGTGTTAATTTAGAGGTAGGTTTAGTAGTTAGTAGTTGGTTAATGAAGAGGTGGGTTTTCCTGAGTTTCCTGGCGGGTGGACAGTAGGTAGGAGGCTACGGGAGCAGAGGAGTAAACAGTGCAAAAATGTAACAACCTTGCATTGGTCACAAAACTTGTTTTGTCGTTGTTAAGAGGTGGCAGACTTATATCCTACCAGAGTACAGGAGCTATTGATTAGCTGAATATTCAACCAGAAAATCTTTATAATATAATAAGATTTGTTTTGATATATGCTTTATAAATTTCCTGTTTCAGTTCTGGTTCTCAAGTGGTTTCCCTACATATGCCAAAGTTTAGTAAATCAAGAGCCTACTAAAAGTGCATTTTAGGTCAACGAATTGAGGGTGGCATAAACTCAAGATGGCAAAATCAGCCTTTATACCACAGTTTCAAATTATGTGCCAGACTGTATGACTGTGTACACTTAAGTTTACTAATGTATCAAATCCAGTTCAAGAAGCCATTAATTTCTTTCCTTTTCATTTTGTTTGCTTTTGTCCCACTTCAGTGACTTTGAAGGACATGACCTTAAAATATAATTGGTTATTCAGCAGAACTTTCCTCAAAGATCTACATAAGAATTGATGTTTATTTCACAACCATGTATAGGCTCAAAAATTGATATGTTGCCTTGTGATTTTATTGTTAGAGGAAACCATCCATTATTTTCAAAAGGAAAAAATCTCAGCATCTCTATATTTCATTTCAAAACTGAGTGACCAAAATACTAGACCTGTTTGAAATCTACTTAAATATTTGGCACCTTGTAGATTATTTGCATTTAAAAGGCTTTTTGTTTTGTTTTTTAGAAAACAGGTAAGAGTCTCCAATATCTAGAAATTCTTGGTCATCCAACCATCTATGCTATGGCTACTCGGCTGAGAAATACAGGTTAGGATGGAATGTTGGCTTTAGGCTCCAGGAAAACCAGGGCTGGCCATTTTAGCCCGTCAGCTAGAACTCCTGGTCACCTCCCAAGGGGCAAATTGATGTCAAGTTCTGCTGTCTGTCAGGATTAAGTGCCTGTTTGCTTTTTCACTAACATGTGGTTTGAGAACAAAGCAGCTCAAATCTCCTCAGTCCCTAACAAAGCATCTCAAATTGCTGAGTGAAATTCCTTAATCCCCCATCTTAATCTGAAAACACCATCAGGCATGGTGGAACACTGTGGTCTCTTTTTGTGTTGCTTCTCTACTCTACCACCCCGATCTTCCCCATTCCTGACCACCTCCCCCATAACACTGCCATTAACACGTGCATTTGACTCCCCCTTGTAAATGATTCTTCAACAGAGTATTATCCAATTGGAAATCCAGGTGACTTGGTCCAAGATCACACTGATTATAGTCATTACTATTCCTTATCAACTACCTTTTTAAAAGTGAAGGGGAAAATAAAGATCATAATAGAATGTTGATTAACCACCTCCACATACCCTTGAAGGTTTTAGGTACACAAACAGTATTGTCAAAAAGTTTTAATGGACAGGATTTAACTGCTTATTTGCAATATTTGTCAACTCTCCGTCAGAAGTCAAAAGGACATGGGGATTTTGCATACAAACTCAGGATATTGTCACTAAGGTAAGAGAAGGAAGCAAAACTAATTTCATGGACTGGTTTGAAACTATGAACCAGTCTTTGTTAACATGCATGCTGCAGTTAAAAGAGAATCAGCATTCAGAAAATAGTTCACATAATTTGCATATGTTCATTACATATTAAGGATGAAGACTTTATCCATCAACTAGAGTTGAAAGTCTTCAACTTTTTGCTGCCTTAATTTCAAGTCTGCACACTGAATCACATAAAACCCTATTTCAACACCTTGTGATATCTTTCCTTACTAATTTTAGTTGAAAATAGAATTAGTAGATTTTTCCATGGGGGATTTTCTGGAGAGCTGCCAAATTAACTTCTGGTCTTACAGAAGCTGAAACTAACTAATGGCAGTTATCTTTTGTTTTCCTATAAGAAAGTTGAACAAGATTCACCATAAAAAAATAATAAAATCAGAAAACTCTCTCTTCCACTCTAAAAATTTCATTCATTTGAGTGCCAAGATAGATCCTGGGTGGCTAGTTAGGTTAAGCACCCAACTTTGGCTCAGGTCATGATCTCATAGTCTGTGAGTTCGAGCCCTACATCAGATTCGCTGCTGTCAGCACACAGCCTGTTTCAGCTCTCTGTCCTCCTCTCTCTGCCCCTTCCCTGCTCTCTCACTCTCTCTCTCAAAAATAAATAAACATTAAAAAGAAGATAGATTCTGATCAAGTAGGTTCTCACTCTTTTTTGCCTCCTCTTTCATAATGTTCTCCTCCCTAAAACAGTGAAGTTTCCCAGTAATCTTGGGCTCTGTTGTAGTATGTATATCTCTGAAAACTGGTAGTACAGTTTTATAGAGAATGCAAAAGCAAGAAACCTAAAACTTCCCAACACCTATGAAAATAGTACCTGTACCATATTTAATACTATCTCTTTCCCCATTTTTCTTCCTGGCATTTTTACTTCCTATAGGGATGGGTGAAGGGGAAAAGCAAAAGAAGAGGAAGGTACCTGCAAACATCCTCACTCTAGTTCAAGCCTTTGTCACCAACCATCCCTTTGAAATGTTAACCTTTATTAGAAAAAAACAACATAATTGGAATTCAAACACAAAACATCACTTCTCTCAGTAAATTCATTCATTCTCATATAATTCCCACCTAAATAGTGAAAAAAAAGCTCCCTCCCCAACTCAAAATGATTATCCTTTACAAAATTCAGGTTTTTAAGCTCATCACTTTTAATGTAAGAAAAATAGAAAATCTGAGCAGTTGTTGCAGCCTCCTAATCCAGAGATCCTCAAACAGGAAGAGCAACAATCCCAGAAAAGCTTGATAATACAGCAGAGTAGGGGTAAGAGTATGAACTATAGCCAAACTCTGTACTTGAATTGCTGTTCTTTTGTTTCCAAGCTGTGTGACCTTGGGAAAGTTACTTGATCTCTCTGTGCTTCAATGTCCACTGCAAAATGAGAATAAGAGTCATACCCAACTCGTGACTATTAAATGCATTAATAGTTGTTAAATATAGCACTGTTATTAGAATTTTTTATTTTTTTTTAATTGCACCTTAGCAGGTCAGTCTGAAAACATGATCTCTCAGGGGTACCTGGGTGGCTCAGTTGGTTGAGCATCCAACTTTGGCTCAGGTCATGATCTCACAGTCTGTAAGTTTAAGCTCTGCATTGGGCTCTGTGTGGACAGCTCAGAGCCTGGAGCCTGCTTTGAATTCTGTGTCTCCCTCTCTCTCTGCCCCTCCCTCACTCATGCTCTGTCTCTGTCTCTCAAAAATTAATAAAAATTAAAAAATGTTTTAAACAATATGATCTCTCTTTTTCTATTCTACCCAAAGAAAACCACTTTAAATCCTAAGGCAACAGCATAGGAAGAAGAGAAATAAAATGGTGAGAGAAGGTATTTTTCTGCTCAAACTAGGGAAGAATAGGTAAGCCAAAAAATATAAATATGTAAAATACATGAAAAATATATCTTTAAGTGTTCAAAGGATTTCAGAAAGGGATCTGACGTATTTCATGTCCTAATAGCCTGCCTCAGTCATAACCAATGGTTCTTTAAGAACTTGATTATTTTAGGCAAGTTATTTTGTTAAATAAGCTGTTGTATATTTAGGCTATATCTACCTTGGCAAATATTTATTACTAGAAGTTGGACTTGAGCAAATAAATGCCATATTTTGGGATGTCTTAACAACCTAAGTTGAGATCCCAAAACAAATATTTTTAGTAGTTGGTTTTTTTTCCCCACTAATGGACATGCTCATTTTAAGCATTAAATAAAATGGTACCTGGGTGGAAGTTTCTATAACGTTTTCATAAGCTCTTCATATACCCTTCCAACTATCATTTAAACCAGCCTTCCCAGTTGCCCCATTGAAATAGTCATAAAAATATTTTCTTTCATTCACTCTTTCAGGAAGTATTCATTGAATCTCTACCTAGTAGTGCTACGCGCTACACTAGGTATTTTTATTCAGCAGTGAACTACATAGACACAATCCATTCCCACAAACACACGATTGGCAAAGATTCGCTATACGTCCCCATATGAGAATATTGGAGAACCTTCTGGTCACCAGTCTTCCAGCTTGAATGTGTTTCCTCAGCCTCTTCAAGAATAGTGGTTTGGTGACTGGGCAACACAATCTGTGAATATTCCAGGACTCTCGCTAGGAGATCTGCATAACATTTCAAGACATCAATCTCACTTTAGTATAACCAAGTTCCCAGGCTAAGCTTGAATGAAAAACAATGAGAGAGTCCTTGAATACAACTCAATTCTAATGAGGGTTAGAGAGATAAAGCATGCCTGTGGTCCAAGAGCAGCTGAACATTCTGTTGATCAAGGTATCAAGAAGGTTTCTGTAAAGGATAAGGTTCAAAATGGGCGTGTTACCAGCTGCACATGTACTGTAGCAACAGTATTTAGAAAGTGCAGGAGAGTCTCCAAACTTCCCTCAGCCCGTGACTCTTCTCCACAAGTTGTATTGCAACTGATATTGTTAAAGATGGTGCCAATCAGGGACACCTGGAGGGCTCTGTCAGCGTCCAACTCTTGATTTCTGTGCAGACCATCATCTCACAAACTGACCTTCGTCAATTTGAGCTCTGCATCAGGCTCTGTGACAGTGCAGAGCCTGCTTGGGATTCTCTGTCTCCCTCTCCCTCTGCCCCTCCCTTGCTCATGCTCGCTCTCTTTCTGTCTCAAAAATAAGATAAATTAACATTAGAAGAAGAAGAAGAAGAAGAAGAAGAAGAAGAAGAAGAAGAAGATGGTGCCAATCATGTACTCATGAAGCCAAAGTCAATGATGCAATTCTTATGCTCTCTGGATGCTTTTGCCATATCTCACAGCTCTCAACTCATCCTAAGCCTAAATAATCTTCCTAAAATGATATATTTGCAGTCACTGCCAAAGGAAAGATCCCAATAAATCAACTTACATATAAATTGAAAAAACTTTCAAAACAGATTCCTTAAGATCTGTCAGTGTGTAGAATGTACCACATATTATTATTCCCTAAGAAAAGCCTTTCCGATCATATTTAATTACAAGCCCAAAGAAACCCTGAAGGAAACCCCTCACGAAATGGAAGATCTTATAATGAAATGGAAGCCCAGCTAACACCTGGTTTTCTAACTTTCATAAAACTGGTACAGAAGAGCAAGGGACTGACCATACAAGTCTAAGGCTAGTGATGTTTATCTCCACTTTATTCAGTACTTAACAGAATTCCAGTATTCTATAATGGTTAAAAAGAAAACTGCCATCAATAGGCAACTGGTCATACAATTATTAAAAATGACTCTGTGTGTGTGTGTGTGTGTGTGTGTGTGCGCGCACATATGTTGTCTTACTGGTATCCGTGCCATATTCTTAACTTAAAATGCACGTGGGAAGACCATATGCATAGTATGACCCCATTTGGGAAACCACATCTGTTTTCATAAAAATAAAAGTCCGAGAGAGAACACAAAAAAAGTGAATAATGGTTATCTGTTCAGAGGATTTTCCCTTCTCATTATGTTCTATTTTCCTACCTACATTGTTTCTTATTTTCATAAGTTAAGACCCAGGTTTCATTTTTTAAACCCAGATAGGTGCAACCAAACTATCAGTTCTAAACGTTTGCACCTAGGCCGAGGGTACCTTCATTTGTAGGTTAGATTTCAGTTACCCTGAAATCTTTGTACCTCCACCAACCAGAAACTCTCACACAAATAAATACAGAAATATATGCATTGCTTTATACAGATACACACATTATGTCCTATGAACTATTAAGATTACTATTAATAATAATCACCCACAGCTGTCAAAATGGCTACCATATCAGCAGCTCTCAAACTTTGGGGAGCAAGAAAATCCCCTGGAAGGCTTATTAAAACACTATTACTGGTGTACCCACACTCAGAGTTTCTGATTAAGTAGGTCTGGTGTGGGTCCTGAGAATCTACATGTCTAGCAGGTTTCAGGAGATGCTGACGCCAATGGTCAAAGAACCACCTTGAAAACTACCGACACATCAATGCTATTTTGCCTAAATGATGGAAGTCTGAGTGATTTGGTGCCTCTCTGTTCAGCATGTTCAATTCTACTCTCGGGAAGATGGTAAGCAGCTGTTCTTTCTCCTCACTAGAGAGAAGAGAGGAAATGGAATTAATGCGCAGCATAATGATTTAGGTTTGCTCTAGAGGGAAAACATCCTTACAGAAGGGTTATTAAGCACTGAGAAGGGCTTAGAGGGTTACTAAGAGGAAGTTTTTGTTATCTGCATCCCTGGAGATTTTTCAGAATTTACAGACCTAATTTGAATGGAGGGGAAGGAAGAAGAGTTGACATAAGGGACACTAGTTATTTTCAGGTGAATCCAAACCCATTCCCATGCCTTGTGGTGAACTGGGGTAACTAAGTATTTTCTCTTCCTCTGTTCCCCAGTCAGGGTGACACGCAGTTGTCCTGTCTTCTCTCACTTCAAGGAGCATGTTTCTGATCCACCTCACATGAAATAGTTTAATTTGTACCCTTTTCTTGAGACAGAAAGATCACCCAGGGCATCTTTGTTCTCTGACTTTCTATCACCTATGCTAGGAAAGCACTAAGTCAAGAAGTTTACACCTATCTGAGGAAAGAGCCCAGGTATCAGCTCGAGAAGTTTACAAAAGGTTGCTTTCAACATGGGTCCAGCGCTTCCCAAGAAAACTTTTGGAGAATGAAAACAGGTTCAGTCGTAAAGCCTACTCAACTAATTTTCTTCACGTTAAATTCTTTGTTCTCAGCTGTTGGCCAGCTCACAGAATATAACAAATATCAAGCTATAGCCTACATTTCCCTTCACGTGTTACACATGTGTACTTTCCCATGGTCCCATCATGCAACTGGGAAAACAGACACACCGCTCTCTCACTGCATTTCAAGACCTTGGGCTCAGGTACGTGAAAAACTTGGATTCAGCCCCGTTCACATTTCTTGCCTGTGTGACCTTGAGCAAGGTAGTTAATCTTTTTGTTCCTCCTCCATAAAATGGAGTCTATCATACTTATTTCCCTTGGAGATTAAATGAGATGCAGTGTCGAGAGGACAAAGCCCATTGCCTGTCTCCCAGGTGGAGATCAACAAAGTCAGTTGTGTTTCCCTTCAAAACCCAGTTCATGAGGGGAAAATGGTCTGCACAGGAGCCATCTGATGGCTTTTAGGTCTGATTCAACATCTGTTACAAAGACAATTTTGTATATAGACTTTGTCTACTTTTTTTTTCATATGAAACATGTGATGTGGACTTAGTAATTACATTTTTTTAACATTTATTTATTGTTTTTGAGAGACAGAGGGCAAGAGCAGAGGAGGGCAGAGAGAGGAGGAGACACAGAATCGGAAGCAGGCTCTAGGCTCTGAGCTGTCAGCCCAGAGCCTGACGTGGGGCTCCAACTCATGAACCGTGAGATCATGTCCTGAGCCAAAGTCTGCTGCTTAACAGACTGAGCCACCCAGGCACCCCGATTTTTCTACTTCTTATCTTTCTCCCAGGTCAATGCAACTTTGCTTCAGTGAATGACTCTGAATTTACACCGACCCATGTGGTAGAAAAAGCCTCTCCTGCAGCGGTACATTAATAAACTAAATTGTTTTGGGTGCAATTATGTAATTAACTCCCAATCAACATTTCCTCTGGAGCCCATTATTTCTTTTAATATGCAGTGAGAAAATGGAGACATAGCTTTGGAGTCAACATTGGTATTCAGATTTCTCTGCCTTATTAAAAAAAGCAAATACTTAGCTCCAACTATTTTCAAATGGGGACTTATTCAGATTATAACCAAAAAAAAAAAAAAACAAACCCACACAATAGCTACAAAATGGGAATAGTATGATTATATATCTCAAAGCATTATTATGAGGATGAAATGGGATAATGCATGCAAAATACCTTGCAGAGTTCATAGGACATAGTTATCTGTAATTATTGTTATTATTATGATGGTTTTGAGTATGTGATGATGAAAGTCCTCTTCAGATCTAAAATTAGATGCTTAGAAGTAATTTAATCCTCAGGAAACTCTGTTTCTTTCCTTTACTCTATACATACCACCTTCCAAGACAGATAACACATAGGGCCCGTGTGACCATGTCCATAGCAAATTCCTACTTGTGCCATAACTTCTTTCTTCATCATTAATTTGTAGGAGTGGGCATTTGTAGAAAACCTCTAAATACATTCCTTTCCTAATTGACTTATGTCTTCCATACTTGCCCTCCCAGTCCACACTTGAGAAAACGAACGTGGAATCATAATCATTTGGAACTGAAGGGACCCTAGGGGTCATCTAATCCATTCTCATTATTTTGAAGATGAGAAAACAGAGATTCATAATGTGAGAGGACACCTCAAAGCCCCTAAACTAGTTTTATTCACCACCAAGAACCCAACTTTCTTCCTTCCCATCCCACTAGATAGGGAGTTAAGGGAAGCGCTAATAGGTTTTGCATATTTGTTGCATGGAGAGTATGTCATTTTTTATTTTCCTATCCCCAGGAATTCTTTTATCTGCAAAAGACAGAAACACAACTTTAGGAAACTTGAGCAGAACAGGCTTCCATTGGTTCATATAACACAGCCCCAGGCTGCACAGAGATTCTGGACACCAGAGGCTCGAAGACCACGACTTGTTTTTGGTCTCTTGACTCTTTTTTTTGTGGATTGACTACATTTTCTCAGACTGACCTTCTCCATAAAGCTCCCCTAACATAGGGGAAAAGCTACACAGGTCTAATCATGTGATTCTAAATATAACAGCAACCCACACACAGGAACATCACTGAATACAGGTGTTACTTTTCTCACATAGCAAGGATTATGAAGTTGAACAGACTGAGGCTAGAACAGCTACTGGAGACAGTCTGTGACCCAGTGCTCTCCCTGTTCCTCCTCTACTATTCTCAGGCTGCAGACAGGCCATGTTTCAAGCAGAAGGGAAAGGAAGACGGTAAAAGTCACCTGTCAGATAAGTGTGACCCTTTTTGTCAGGACAATGACTTTCCAAAAGTCCCACACAGTAGACTTTCATCTATATCACATTGACTGGAAATGGGGGACAAGGTCATCTTTGGCTCCAGGAGAGTGTGAGGAGATGGATATTCTTAACTGGGAACATTCCTACTCAATCAATCAGCCAATCAATCAATTAATTAATTATGGTAGAAATTTGTTCATAAGAAAAGATGGGAGGGGTACCTGTGTTTGACTCCTGATTTCAGCTCAGGTCACAATCTCATGGTTCTTGGGGTTAAACTCCACATTGGGATCTGCAATGATAGCACATCTTTCTCCCCTCTTTCTCGGCCCCTCCCCTGCTCACAGACACTCTCTCTCTCAAAATAAAGAAACTAAAAAATAAATAACTCCATAAAAATAAAAGAGGGGAAACTAGATATGAAGCTGGCAACTTGTTTGCCACAGGACATTCCTCTTATTTCCAACTAGACAAATCCTGAAAGGGGCCATTAATTGGCTCTCATGGGCCCACAACCACCCTTGTGGCCAGGGTGGTGGGATATAGTGATTCACAGCTCCAGCTAGAACCGCAGGCAGGTTAGGAGAAGGTTTTTGACATAAGGGGGAGGTACAATTGCCAGGTAAGAAGGACAAGGTTCCTAGCAGGGCAAACCATAGAAATCATGACAATCCAGTTGCACCAGCTAGATCTAAGACTCTAACCAAGAATCTGTTCAGCATTTAAAATACTGACCATAAACATGAATTTTGAAAAGCACCAAGAATTTCCTTGGATGAAGTTCAAAATGTATTCCAAGCCACAGGGAAACCCGTAGCAAAAGGCCGATTCCAAATATGAAATATATGAGATCGCATACCCATTTGTCAGGTGCATCATTTTATGGCCTACGGGTGAGTAATAGGTCAAGGCTAGGTATCTGCTGCCTCATCCAGTGATATTATCTTCAATCATGTTAATTAAATTAATATGACTTGCACTAATGAAAACCGCAAAAACCTATTTTGGTTTCTATCAGCACATACATTTTGATAATTTACTCCTGTCAGACTTGTGTGCTTCTCGGTTCACATGAGTCCCAGATTCAACGCTTATAATATCAGGGTAATTTTAAGCATTTTCTATACAAAACTAACAAAGAAAATGGCTTGTGAACTAAATTTCACTTTGGTTGAGCAGCAAACCAAATCAAGAATTATATATTCATGATGACATTACTGATGCTGGTGGTTTTACCCATCCGTCTCTCTTTCTTAACATATATTCTTCTTTGACATGTTTTCTAAATGATTAGCCACCTGAGAAAATATTTAAATGAGCATATCATAAGGTAAAAGATTTATGGCCTAAATTACATTAAACAAATTCAATATGCTGTGCATATGGAAATTAGAAGCTTTTAGATTATATTTTAGCCATTAAAATGTGCCTTAAAAATATTTAGCTTCTGTTTGCAACAGTATGATTTTTTTCCCTGTTCATCTGATGTCAGATTCTCAGAGTAACCAAGCGAAAACAAATGACTTAGTCCTTGGTTCAGAGAAATAATGGGTTACTAGCATAATTAATTTTATGTTTAATTACTGTAGAATGAAACAATTCAACAATATCTAATCAATCCTCAGAATGACAGAACAGAAGGTCAGCAGTTGCTAAGTCAATTGTTTTGAAAGAGAAATTTATGTCAGGTTCTCTCTTATGTGCTATGGAAAGAAATTGGATAAAAGTGGTCAAGCAAACATTAATTAATTGTATAACTGTAATCTGGTTGTCATTAAATCATACAGGCAGGGGATACAGTTCTCAGAATGGTAGCCACGCACCCATGGCAAATTTCAGTGACCTGCCCAACCCACCCCCATTCCCAGGCCATACACAATCAAAAGCCCCAGAGTCAAATATTAACATCCGTAGCATTATTTTTCTAAAATTTGTATTGACAAGCCCATGGACAGGCATTGATGGTCCCAGTCCACTTCCCTCCCCACCACCCCTTCAGCACGCGGAGCTGAGGCTACCTGACCTCCCCATTCCACCTCCCCACCCATCTTGCTGTCCCACTAATAGAAAGAAAGAGAATCCCCACTATTTCACAGAGTGATTCTTCTCATCCTAGCACTGATCATATCTGGAAGCTCATGTAGACAATAAGTTAGCAGATACAGAAAGTGGTCCCCATTACCTTTGTGCATTTAAAGAATTAATGACCCAAGATCTCCTCCTTACTGTATATTTCTCCAGCATTTAATGCATTTTAATTCTCTGCGTACCCAGCTCAGAAAACCCTAGCTTCCCCTCTGCCATAACTAAGATACTTCCATACACACAGTGTACCTGCCCCAGGACCATTCCTTCTTCCTCTATCACAATTCTTTTGGGATATGCCCTCAAGCATCCTATTTCCTTTTTTTCTCAGAGGTCCCTTTCTGAAAAGAGAGTATGAAGTAGCAGTTTCTTAGCAAGCATGAAGGTGAAAAACCATATCTGCATCTTAGGTGACTGAGAATTTTCTGTGAAAAAACTGAGGCATCACTTTCTCGCCTTATCTACCGACTCCTTGAACTCAGCCTTGAGAAATGCTGAGGTGCAGCGAAAATGCCTTCTCTATTTAGGATGTTACTAAAAATGAAGAGCATGTGGCCATTTGATTCATGGGACCAAGAAAAATGTAGAGCAAGTTCATTCATGGATATTAAAATCAGTAATGTCCTAAGAATGATCAAATTGAATGATTGACATAAGGCAGGGTGCTGGACATGGTCTGGGTTTGGAGCTAGAAGCTGATTATGCAGAGACACTCAGTGTGTAAAAATTCACAAGTCATATAATTTATATATTTCTCCATCTCCAGGTATACTTCAAGAAAAGTTACTTGAAAATAAAAAGATCTGAATTCTCTTGCCAAGTGAAGCCCCTGACATACAAGTCTTAGAGTCCAGGAGTCTGGGGCAAATGTTTCTCTAGGAGGATCTGGATTCATCCTAAAAAAAAAAAAACTGTGTGGGCAAAGCTGGTGTTTCATGAAATGATTAAGGTGCTTTGCACGGGCCAAAAATTCCTGAGCTGCGGCCTGATTCGGCAAGGCTGACCTGAGCCGTTTGAGAATGTTGCCGGTCTGTTAATGACAATGCAGCACTTTGAAACTCTATCTTAAATACAGAAATTTCAGTTAAGAGGTCAGAATAACCCTCAACTACATGAAGTATGTACCGAGTTACCAGGACCTGTGTGTGTATCTGGAAGGTCCCAGGGGCCAGAACAGTGGGGAGACCCCGAGACAAAACTCATCCACTATCCGGAGCAGCACTAAGTTACCTTGGGGGCCCCGATCAACCACAATATTGAAACAGTCGTTTTCCTTGAGCCACTACATATTTTCCAATAGGAGAATTCAACTTGTCCTAACATTCTTAAATAGAAAGAAATGCTGTGATGACAAATTTACTACCTTCAGAAGGATCTACGCATTATTTCTTCCAATATTAAGCTTGCTCTCAGTAGCAAAATGGTCTACAGAAACAATCCTCTCCGACTAAGTATATATCCGGCTGACATCCATATTGCCTGGACTTTGAAATCATTATTTCTGATAGTAGAACCGGCTGACACTCTGAATGGCAAGTTGCTACTCTCTAATAAATCCAATAAAGCCAGAAATAGAAATGCGGAAGCAGACTAGATTAAAACCATTAAATTATATTCATCAAAAAAGGCAGTTGATAAATCAGCCACTGATATTTTTGAGTAAATCCAGTTTAATGCATGTTGATTTATCTAAAGATAGCCCATGGTTTGTGATATACGTTCTCTAAGACCACATTCTAATTTCTCAATTACACAACTACTCGGATCTGGAACACTTATAAAAACACTATGTCCCCTCTGGTATGGATCACACGTAGGTGAGTATATAACAGTATAGTGTAATATTGCATTGTTCAGTATTACATGTCATTGAAACTAAGAAGCCATCAACTCTGAGAAGCATAATCACTATTTTTTCTTTTGTCACTGAACAAATGTGACATGTAACACTGTGCAGGATAAAAGTGTACAATGTGTTACTTTAATGAATTTATACTTTGTACAATATGATTGCATTGTAGCAATATTTATTACATTGTACAATTAATAAATACATAACTGCAACATTATTTCCTGTATTCATAGACTGGGCATTAGATCCCTAGGCTTATCTACTATTCGTCACAGGGTTATACCCTTAAACACCATCAGTCTTGTCCAGCCCCATCCCCTGGTAACCATCATTTTATTTTCTGTTTTTTATAGGTTTGACCTTTTTAGATTCCACATATACGTGTTACCATGCACTGCCTTTCTCTATCTGACTTTATTTTGCTTAGTATATGAGAAGCATGATAAGTTTATGTAATATCACTAGGAATGGAAAAAAACTCCTAATTAAAAAAATTCATAACATCGCTTTTAAGAAGCAGCCTTATTTCAGATATTAAAGGGTAAAAAAGTGTGTCTTAGGTATACTGAAAACATGCATTTTTCCTACTATCAAAAAAATGTGGGAGAAAACTTTCAGCTGATTTTAAAATTCAACAGCAGTCACCAACTGACCAGCATTTCTTTGGGCAAGTGGGGTTGATGTTGCTTTTTAATACATTGCATTGATCACAAGCCTTTTTATGATTTAATATGAAAGAGGAGAGGGTACCTGGATGGCTCAGTCAGTAGGTTATGGTTTCACAGTTTGTGAGTTTGAGCCCCACATTGGGCTCTGTGCTGACAGCTCAGGGCCTGGAGCCTGCTTTGGGTTCCGTGTCTCCCTCGCTCCCTGCCCCTCCCCAACTCATGCTCTGTCTCTGTCTCTCTCTCTCAAAAATAAATAAACATTAATAAATTTTTTAAAAGAAAGAGAATATGGTTTTGCTTCTGTTTTTAATTTTTTAATGTTTATTTGAGAGAGACAGATAGAGTGAAAGTGGGGCAGGGGCAGAGAGAGAGAGGGAGACAGAGAATCTGAAGCAGGCTCCAGGCTCTGAGCTGTCAGCACAGAGCCTGATGCAGGGCTCAAACTCACAAGCCGTGAGATCATGACCTGAGCTGAAGTCGGACACCCAACTGACTGAAGCACCAGGCGCCCCTGTTTTGCTTCTTTAAAAACAAAATTGTTATCTTCCACAAAGTGAACGTAAAGGTCATAGTTCCCCGCTTCCATTTTCTGCAATAGTTTTTGCAATGCTAATGAAAACACGACATGAAATAGGGTACTATGATCCACACAAACTGTAATTCACAAAACACAGCCTCTCAATATTCCCTTTAAACACAACTCTAAAGCAATTATACAGCCACTTTACAAGACCTTAGACACGTACAATTATAGAAGAGAAGTGCATTTGTAACACTGAATTCAACCACATTCTCTTAAACTTGATCTCCAAATGTCCACAGCAGTAATAAAACTATCATTTGCCCCAGTAAATGTGCTTTGAAATTAATTTCTTTCCATTTTTAATTATAACATGTTTCGCATTCAAAGGAATAAGTAGAAGTCTAAATTAGAAGGAAACTCAATTATCTGAAACTTAGAATTCATTCTAAACATATTGCTGAGAAAACTGTGCATGAAGCAGGAAACTTCATGGCTCTTTACGCTTTTTGAGTGGAGCTGGAATGAATCCTCTAGATTTGGGGCTTGAAACCATAGAATAAAACATATCATAGGTCTACAAGGGTGAAATTTTTAAAATTATAAATAGGTGATGATACTTTCATATGGCCACCAATTTAAATTAAGTAAAATGTGGGGCACCTGGGTGGCTCAGTTAGTTAAGCATCTGACTTGGGCTCAGATCATGATCTTGTGGTTCATTGAGTTTGAGCCCCTCATCCGGCTGTGTCTGCTGTCAGCATAGAGCCTGCTTAGGATCCTCTGTCTCTCTCTCTGCCCCTCCCTTGCTCATGTGCGCATGCACTCTCTCTCCCTCTCTCTCAAAAGTAAACAAACATTAAAAAAAATCTTTTTAAGTTGAGGGAAATTTGTCTAAGTGAATGGAAAAGCTCTTCATCTGAATGACTCTGAATACATACATTTTTTTACTCTTTTCCTACATTACAATAGTTTTAATATGTGACTCTCTGATGCTCCGATAAAATACTTCTGGAAGAATAGCAGGTCAGCAGGCCTTGTTTTAAGTTTATTAACTGACAACCTACTTTCAATGCAAAAGAAAATGTAAGCTAGGTCTGTTTTAAAGCAATGATTGTCAGCTCACATGGTCAATATGTCATGCAGGGTACACTTCATTAAGGAGTGAATTACTTTACTTGTAATCTGAGCTAAATGAATGTCAATGTCAGGTTGCATAAATCATAGATTAAAATGTATCACTAAGTGCAATCAGATAGGCAGCATCACCCCTTGCCCTCCAAAAACAACCCCAAATCAGGGCTTCTTTTACTCAAGTTTTCAGGCAGCAGTCTCTTGCACCACGGAGGAGCAATCTGCCTGCCAGTGACAGTGCCGCAGGCTTGAGGTGTGACATTTATGTGTCTTATTGCCACACCTTCATCTCTGGTGAGACCAAAAAGTAAAACTTCACAATGTCTACGCATCCGTTAGCTAAGAGAGCAAAGTCTCCAGGCTGATCTCTTATGGGATAAGAGAAATCAGCAAAAACTCTCTGCAAAGGGTAAACACTAGAATTTTATGGTATTTTATTTTGGCAGAGTACCTCTCATATCCTACGCTTTATAGAAAAAGCCCATTTCCTTGAAAAGATGCTCTCTGAAGAGAAGGCCTGGTGTCCATGAACGGCACCTGCTGCACTCACCCGTGGCCGAGGCAATGGCATGCATGTGTGTTCCCTGTCTGAAAGAGGCACGTGGGTTCAGCATCCATTCAGCCCAGCACCGCCGACGGTGTGGAAGGCTGTGAACACACAGGGAGAAAGAGAACTGACTCCACCATTAGATAAGAAATGGAATTCCATCCCAGTGCTGTTGCTGTCTGTCTGTGTAAGTTTGAGAAGGTTAGTTAAGGTTTCTCCTCCTCAGTTTCTTCACCTATGAAATAGGTATAATGCCTACCATTCCAGATTGTTGGAATAGTTAGCACTCATATATGAAAAATACCTTATAAGGGACTGACACATATAAACTATTCAAAAAAAGGGAATCATTATAAATAGTTTAATGCAGTAAACTTTAGGGCACCTGGGTGACTCAGTACATTAAATGGCTGACTCTTGATTTCAGCTCAGGTCATGATCTCACAGTTTGTGGGTTCGAGCCCCACCTGTGCTCTGTGCTGACCGGGCGGAGCCTGCTTGGGATTCTTGCTCTCCTTCTCTCTCTGCTCCTACCCTGCTCACACTCTCTTTCTCTCTGTCCCTCTCTCTCAAAAATAAACATTTTTTTTAAAAAAGCAGTATATTTTATTTTTCAAGAATGCAAATGGATTTTGATGGAGCAGATGACTGGATCTTAGTCTCAGTAGATAATTAATGTGCTTTGGATAGAGAGTGTGGTGCCTGTATTAGTGATTCTTAACGCTCAGTGAGGCACATGCTACACAACAGCAGGTGAGCTAGATTACTATGGGGTCTCATCATTATGAACAGCTCAAGGAAGATCTGAATTTTCCAACTGGGAAGAAAGGCAGGAGAGAGACGAATACCACATGACTTCCCTCACACATACAGAATCTAAAAAACAAATAAATAAACAAAAAGCAGAATCAGATCCATAAGCATAGAGAGCGGACTGATGACTGCCAGAGAAAAAGGGGGTGGCAGGACAGGCAAAATGGGTGAAAGGGAGAAGAAGGTACAGGCTCCCAGTTAGATACACTTGGCAAGAGAATCGTATGATGTTTAAACTTGTCCAAGCACTTGTACACTTGAAACTAGTGTGACATTGTATGTCAACTACACTCAAAAAATTAATATTAAACAAAAAAAGAATGGTAGGTAATGGTCAAATACTTAGTTCATTTTGTGCCATGTCCCTATTTCTTTTTTTTTTTTTTAATGTTTATTTCTGAGAGAGACAGAGTATGAGTAGGGGAGGTGTAGAGAGAGAGGGAGACACAGAATCTGAAGCAGGCTCTAGGCTTTGAGCTAGCAGCACAGAGCCTGACTCAGGGCTCGAACTTACGAACTGTGAGTTCATGACCTGGGCTGAAGTCAGACACTTAACTGACTGAACCACCCAGGTGCCCCTACCATGTCCCTATTTCTAAGTGAAGTCTCCTAACCGTGGGTAGAAGATGAACAGCTGCTTTGCATTGCCCAGGAGTGCAGCGTGGGGAAGGAAGCCCAGGTGGCTTCCAGAGGTGGGGCTCGGTCCAGCAGGGGAGTAGGTGAGGGAGAAGTTTCCAAGGAAGTCCCCCAGGATGCTCCTAGAGGGACTTCCTTGGAAATTACTAAGCAAGGCTTTTTGTTGTTTTTAACCTGTGGGCCTGATCTCCTACTTGTGGAGTCCCATCCTATACCCATAGCATTTCACTGTGAAATTACTTCTCCCAAAGGGAAATACTGGTGAAAGCAAAACAAGTTGAATCTTATAAAATGTCAGGACTCAAGGTGTTTTTTGTTGAGATGGTCCCCAATAACTAGTCTCTTCGCTGTGCAGATATGTACAAATAACATTTTTGAAATGTGATCTTTGCTCTCTTGGCAGAGGGGTAGAATTGGGTAGCAGGGGCCCAGCCCAGGACTAGACACATAGTAGGTGCTCAGTGAGTAAACAGAAAATGAAAATGAGCCATCGCATTTTCCTTCTGCTTGAAGTCAGAAGAGACAATAGTCATTGTCATCCAACAAAAAAGAGCTATCTGAACAGCACCCTCTAGAAAAACACTCTGGCCAGGCAAGTTTGCATTTTCAGTGTTAACCTGAACAATCCTTAAGTTGGCTAGAAGGTCAAGACAGCAGCTAATAAACCCAGCAACTGAATTTAAAATAAAGAAATGTCCTCCCCCTGCATAGGAAATTTTTATCTTGCCCTCTCCTTTGGTCATAGACTGCATGAGAATTTCTTTAGATTTTTCAAAAGTGAAAGTTGGACTAAATAAGATGTGAGCATTGGAGGCTGAGATCTGCTGGATGTGTTTTTTAAATAGCTCTTTAGATGGGAGAATGTGGCAGCCTGATGAAGAGATGCACGCCTTGATCATCTGTCATCCGCTTGTCTTTAAGCCCTGAGGGGTAGTTTGTGCCAGATCGGGAAAGAAGTATGCCCCAAGAGACTGAGGACAGCACTACCTGGTAATCAAAAAAGAGAAATGAACATGGCATTGAAGAGACTTAAAGAGGCGGGCACAAAACTCATTTGTTTATCCCCTAATATAAATTTCCTCACAGATCTCGTTCATTTCTGCTATCCTTCTCCCTAGCTGGGGAAGAAATTGCATCATCCGTCCTCCTCTGCCTTTACATCCTTTCTCATGGGCACCTCAGGCATCGGCAGTGTGCTGGAGGTCAGCACTGCCCACACCTCAGGACTGGGCCAGGGGGCGGGGGCGGGGGTGCGCTTCCAAGTGGCTTTCAGAGATTTTCATGGGACAAAGGGCTCTTCTCACAGGATGTCAGCCACAGGACCTTGGGAATCCAGGGAAGGAAGACACAGACGGTCCTGGACAGAGTTCGAGAGGTTCGATTTCAGCTGCAGAAGCCCGACCCAAATCCAGCTCCTGCCACCCCATTCAGACGGGTATAAGGCTGAAATGACCCAGAAAACCCCACTCATTCATTCTGGTACAGATGCTCCAAATGGGTTTGTGTCCATTGGACTTCGCTGCATTATCCTTTTTGGAAACCAGCTAGAATTCACTGTGTTTTTGTTCATTTTGCACTCCACATTTTGTAAAGTGAAATTGTTTATTGCTTTCAGTCCTAAACCCTGTGATACCTACGTCAGTGCAATAGACATAGCAGTCTAGGTAACATACTTCAGTAGATACATGAATTATGGAATTCTTTGAGAGAGAAGCGGTTACAACAATATTTACTTAAAATCCTGTGTTCCACATCATTGATTAGGTTGACATAATACCATCTATTTGTTTCAGAGGGTAAAACTGACTTCTAAGAAAAATTCATTGACATTTAGAAGTTTTGAAATCAAAGAACATTCCTCTTAAACTTCATTTCTTTGCCAAATTATGCAATTTGGCAACTAGTGAAAATGAGCGAACATTAAACCTTTAGAAGTATAATGAATCAGGAAATAAAAAAATAGTAATAATCTAATTATAATTTTTTTTTTGAGAAAGAGAGAGCACAAGTGGGGAAGGGGAAGATGGAAAGGGAGAGAAAGAGAATCCCAAGCAGGCTCCACACCCAGCCCACAGCGTGACACAGGGTCAGTCTCACAACTGTGAGATCATGACCTGAGCTGAAATCCAGAGTTGAACACTTAACCAACTAAGCCACCCAAGCACCCCTTATTTTAATAATTTTTAATTCACTTATTGTAAAGTAGATTTGAAAATAAAAATTGGTATGAATAACAATATAGAATACCTTTGGGGCTTGCCATGCAGGTTTAAAAAGTTAAATATTACAAGCACAGCTGTGGCTGTCATCCTATAGCATATCTTTATACTTTTATGCATATGTAAATTTTGCTAGCCAACATACAGAAGCATTTTGCATGTTTTTACATTGTGCATGAATGGTATCATATTGTACTTATGTAATTTGGGGTGTTTTTTTTTGAGAGACAGAGAGAGACAGTGTGAGCAGGGGAGGGTCAGAGAGAGAGGGAGACACAGAATCTGAAGCAGGCTCCAGGCTCTGAGCTGTCAGCACAGAGCCCGACGCGGGGCTCAAACCCACGAACCGTGAGATCATGACCTGAGCCGAAGCCGGATGCTCAACTGACTGAGCCACCCAGGCGCCCCTGTAACTTGGGTTTTTTACTCCAGACTTCTAAAAAATATACCTGGACTGATAAATGTTGTTCTAATGTATTCATTTTTCATTGTCACACATTATTCCACCATATGAATAATATAGCATAGTCATCCATCGAATGCCTGGTTTTCAAAAGAGGAAAAGAAAGCTTTGTATCATGGGGAAGAAAAGGACAACCACGTAAAACAGGCCCTTCAGTTGCACACGCCGTGTTCCATTCCCCCTCGCAGCTCAGGAATGCTAAGGCAGAATTGTTAAGAAATCTCAGTAAGTCAGGTGTGACAGGCAAGTACCACTTACAAATCCCACGCCTCTCCCCGGTGCTGGTGGTAGCGGGGATACAAAGTAATACCTCTAACGGGGGCCAAAGATCAACCGACTGGACACACCATGCCGAGTCACCCTTCAGAGAGCAGTTTCTGCTTCTCTAGGAAAATCACTTATTTTCTCATATCACTTCACTACTACCATGCACTTGGAGTTATGCATTCCCCCAAACAACCATAGGGCATGCTCTTTTCATATCCTAAACACTACCCTGGATTATCCAGGCTTGCTTTGTTCAATAATTGATTGAAAGGAAGAGAAGTTGCTTCTCAAAGACAGGCCCCAACATGAGCAGCTTCCCTGCTCCCCGCCCCGCTCGGGCCCAGATACCCAACCCTGCCATTCTGGACATTCAAGCCAACAGGTGGGAGGGGGAGAGAAGAGCAGTGAGCTGACAGAGGAGCCGGGGAACCCTGCCCACTCCAGTGGGATCTCTTCCACCCAGTTAAGTATACAAACTGACACCCACACCACGGACATGGGTTACAGCTCCATCCCGCCACGCTTAGAGGAAATCAGGCAAAAGGACAAGGCTGGAGGATCGTCTGTTTCCATAGTGGTGACAGGACGTGCTAGTGGGCCCAGCCCAAAGGAGCAGAGGCCTGGAATTAACAGTGTCTGGAGGGCAAGGCCAAGGCCCTGTGCAGGGTGGGGCCTCTTGTTGACACCCAGAGGGAGGTAGAAATCCACCGACACCAACAAAAGTTGCGTCCGTGAAATGAGAGAAATGTGATAGGTAAGCGGCAATGAGGCCACCATGCAGGCTCTCGGATCTTTTAGTGTTTTACACTTTCCTTTCAGTAGCAAGATTCGGATCCATATTTTTCCAAAAGGCTCTCATTTAGGCAAGACCCCTATTTAAAAACCAAGTAAATTTATACGTGCTATGCTAATCCAAAATAAAAAGGGACAAAATACTGCTACACAAAGCATCACAGGAAAACCTCCAAATCATGTTGATACGCTCTCTGAAATATACACATACATACACATCTGTGTGCATGTCTATACAGTATTTTCTATCATGTATTTGGTGTGTGTCTTTCTCCGTCTAGAATGCAAACTCCACAGGGCAGGCATTTTTGTCTGTTTTGCTCACTACTCTATCCCCAGGGCTTAGAAAAATGTATGACACATGGTATACCTGCAATAATTTTCTTTGGAATAAGTGAATAAGTTAGGGGAAAGAAAAAAATTTGACTTTAGAGATCAGTCACTCCTAATCTGTTATTTTACAGTTGAGGACACTGAAACCCTGAGAGATTGAATGGCTTTTCTCCACCACCACATCAGAATGTGGAGGCGCTGAGGGTGAGGACGGGCCACTTCTCAAGTCCTTCTTCGCTCTGTGGAGTAAGGTCCTAAGGAACTCCTTGTTTGATCAAAATTATTAGTTCTTCTTAACTTCCTCTCTAAGCATACTTATAATTATTCTAATTTAATGGATCACCAAGCTTAAAGAAAAAGACATGAAATAAATGGACTACTCATATTTGCCTCTTACTTCCAAAACAAACAATATAACACTTTTACTAATGTTTATAGTAAATCTAGTCTGGAATGGCATCACTTGGAACCTTCCTACATAAGATAACTCAAGGTTCTGAATGTCTGCTTTGTACAGAAAGTACTGTCATTAGGTTCAAATGGGACAAAGGGAATATTCTAAGAGAAGCAAGGTACGAAAGCACTACTTGGTGCCATGTCACTCAGTAATTTTAGAGCAAAGCAGAGGAGAGCCCAAGTGTCCAGTGCTTTTTTGCTACATTTGCAAATATGATGAATCTTGAGCTAAGGAATGAAGATCCGTATAAGATTTCAGGCATCAGTCAGTCGCTGCCCTCCATATAGTCCTAAAATTGCACCCCTTTTCTTCAAGACATTCCCTCGTTAGTTTTTAAGTACAAGTTGCAGAGTAAAACCGTTTATCTACAGTGACAGCAGCAGATCAGGCAGCCTCCAAGAGTGAGACCAACAAGGACTGACAACGAAGAAAATAAAAACAGAGTCACACTCAGATAATCTCGGCAAAGGTGAGAGCAAGTTGTTAACCTATGCTAGCATCTTCATACAAGACTCAAGACCCACCTCCTAGAATCCTCCACAGAGACGCTTCACGAGGCTTTCCTCCCTGCACTCACCCAACAAATATGTAGAAGGCCCATTACAGGACGAGCACCTTTCAAGTTGCTAGATTAACACATCGGTGCTGCATCTGGTCTCCCCTCACCCCCACCACACCATGCTGCCACTCTTCCCCCTTCAAACAACTTCTGTGCTCCTGTGGAATTAGCCTCGGCCATCGGCCAGCAAGGAAGAGACTTGGACTGACCAATATTCCTCTATTATCTGAATAATTAATAGTCTGTTAACACAGCATTCTCCTCCTACACACACACACACACACACACACACATTTGCATTTTAAAAGCTAATGCTTGTTAGCCTAAATGATCCTTTAATTGTGGGACTTCATGTAGATAACAAAATGAAGTCAAATTAAAGATTTGGATAGTAGAGGAAGAAGAATAATTGGCAAACCAAAGGGTATCTAGCGGTTGGCGAATGTAGTGTTCACTGCTTCTCAGTCATTGCTTCTGCCTTTCATCTTTACCTGGATCCACCATTAAAAAAAAATCTGCAAGGATTTTATTTGAGGGATGAGGGTGGAGATGAAGGTAGGGAAGTTCTACCCAGTGCAAGAGGAAGGGGCAAAGGAGAAATGTTTACATGTTCATCATATTTAGAGTGGTGGAGGTTTTTAGGTTAGAGAGTATCCAAAAAGAAAATTTCTTAAGTTCAATTTTCCAGGAACTTCTTGGTGACTAAATATCAAGCAAAGAATTTAATACCCCTTATTATGGACTGAAGGTTTGTGTCTCTCCCAAATTTGTATGTTGACACTCTAAGCCCCAATGACTGTATTTAGAAATGGCACCTTTGGGACATAATTCAGATCAGATGAGGTCATCAGGGGGTGGCCTTCATGATGGGATTAGCGGCCCTAGACACTCACTCACTCCCACACTCATGCGCTCTCTCTCTCTCTCTCTCTCTCTCTCTCTCTCTCTCTGTCTCTGCACACACAAAGTAAAGGTCATGTGAGCACAGAACAAGATGGCAGCTTCCTACCACCAGAGAGAAGACGACTCAGAATGAAACCTAATTGGCCTGCACCTTGATAATGGACTCCCCAAGCTCCAGAACTCTGAGAAGTAAAATTCTATTGTTTAACCCACCCAGTCTGTGATATAGTGTTATGCAGCCTGAACTATTATACCTCTACATTCCTAAATCAGAAATAATAATTTGTTGTAATTCCTGATTATATTAGTTCCCCTCCTCCTTATTCTTTCCTTTCTTCCTCTTTCTCTCTCTCTTTTCACACACACGCAGAAGTTATAAAAATAACTACATAAATAAACTTGCTAAAATAGGACAGGTTTTTAAAATATGCTATGCATACCATATACAGCTTGAATTGAAAAGGAAATAGATTAGCCTAATTTTTTTTTTCTGGCTGCTTTCAGTTGTCGTTTGTGATGAGTTCTTACAAAGCTCATGTGGATAAAGATGTACAACGGGCACCAGCCTATCTTTAACGTTCCTCCTCTACTTTTTCCCCCTGACTCAGAATTTACTGAAGGCCTCCTCAGTACTTTGGCTGGATCAGTGGGGTTATTCCTCCCGCAGGGCTCCCAGCTGGTGCTGACTGTCTCAGGGTCCTGGCAGGCAGCCGCCCGGAGAACTGAGCTGAGCTGGGTAGCCTGGGGAGTAAGTTCATACACGGAGGAACTCATTTATCTTCCACAGGACCCTCCCCCAGCCCCTCAACCAACTACAAACTACTTAACCCGTCAAAAAGGAGGTCTGGCCAAAGCCACTCTCCTCTTGGGACTGTAAACACCTCCATAATCACTAAGCTTTTCAAGCTAGCCTACTCATGATTGGTTTAAACTGCTAAAACCCTGACTATGTTTAGATTCAGATTTCTCTCTTAAACCACATATATATATATGTGTGTGTGTGTGTGTGTGTGTGTGTGTATACATATATGTATATGTGTGTATACATATATATATGGTTAAAGGATTGGAACTGAAGATAAAAATAAATGAGGAGTCACATTACCATCATGTTCATTTCTCAATTTCTCAGGAGCTTCAGACTTCTCAGAAATGGCGAGAGTATTGCAATAGACAGACTCAGAACGGGGATATTAAATCTGATAATCAAGAAAATGTTTTACTTTCCAGGAGATTCAAGGAGCTCTAGGAATGGAGTGTGAATGACCTGCAACATTAACATGGTCAGGAACTCCTGTGTCTTCACTGCCATTCTGAAATATGCGGGGCCACGTGAATGGGTTTGAATAATATATTTTTTTCTTAAGTCACCGTGTATTGGGAGTCTTAAATCACTGGTGACTGGTTATCTGCATTTATTCTTTATTCTTTTTTTTTTGTCCTCTTCATTCAGTTATCACAAACATCTATTGCTGGCTAAGATGTATGTTCAAGACTATTGATTGCAAAAAAATATTGATTGCAAAATTTCACTAATATCAAAAGCTAAAAAGAACCAAAATGTTCCTCCATAGGGGGCTAATTAAACAAACCATGGTCCAACCATAAAGTAGAATAGTGTGCATCAGTTAAAAGATGTGAAGTAGGCTTTTATGTGTGGACATGGAGAAATCTGACCTTGCTCGTAGGTAAGGGCAGGGAGAAGCAGATTATAGAATAACGTTTCTAGTGGGATGCTTTTATATTAAATGTATGTGTGGGCACGTATGTATATGTCTATAAGAGTCTAGAAAATACATCTCAACTTGTTAACAGTGGCTATCTCTGAGTATTGCTCGGTGACATACTTTTCTACTGTTTGAACTTTTTACAATAAGCTAATCCATTAATCTCTTCATCAATAGTTGAAGTTCATTGTCTTGGGTAGCCCATGACACACCCAGGACCCCTTGTGGTTGGGTGGTACCATATGATTGGTTCTATCTAACAAATTGTAACAAAAATGGTGTGTATGTCGGTTCTAAGTTGGAACATTCTATTGCTCCTGAGCACTTTTCTTTTGTCATAAAACCCAGCAAGATTTGAGATTGTGGCTGCAGCCTAAGTCCTAACTGAAAGCTGTGGGCAGAGCGGAGCATGGCATAAGAGCAAAACATAAACTCTTGCTATTTATAAACCTCTAAGATTTGGGAATTGTTCACGAAGAATGACCTAGTCTATCCTGACCAGTACAAGTAAGAATTTATTAATAAATACTTGTGATAACAGACGTTGCGCCTCTGAAAAGCGGTGTGTGGGAGCCGGTCACTATTTTGGTCCATGGAGATAAAATAGTAAAAAGCAAAAGAAATGCCTTGCCCTTTAGGACTTCAAGTTGAATTATCTTTTTATCTTATTATGAGTGTTTTTTAAATGTCCTTTATTAGATTGAAGAAGTTCATTTCTCCAATCTGTTGAGTGTTTTTATCTTAAAAGGGTGTTGGATGTTTTTCAAGTAGTTCCTCTGCCTCTGTTGAAATGATGTGTTTTTTGCCCTTTACTGATATGGTTTGTTGTATTAATTGATTTTTAAATATTGCAAGGAGTGTTTCATCCTTTGAAAGGAGTGTTTCATTTACAGAAAGTGATTTGGAAATTCATAGTTTTGTGGCACACCCCGCCTCTTGCTTCATCCTCCTGTATTAATCAGGAGAGGCTAGATCATACTGTCATGACAAAGGGCTGCAAAGTCTCAGTGGTTTTCTACATATAAACTTGGTTCTCACTGACATGAAGATCATCGTGGGGCGCTTTACCATCCATGTGCAGGCTGCTCTGGTCTCAACACGCTGCTCCCACGCTCACTTACCGGAGGGAGATCCAGAGACCACAAGTCACCCTGGAGCTTCTCCCTCCGCAGCCCAGAGGTCACACACGCCTCTCGTTCAAGGATTTCACTGTCCATAGTTAATCATGTGGTCTTGTGTTACCACCAGGGGATAGAAAATACAAACTGTATTGTGCCTAGAAGGAAAGAATATGAAACAGAATTTGTGAACACACAAAATTTTCTCTTTCATAGACTCTATGTTCTTTCCTCCTTGTTATGGGTTGAATTGTGTCTCCTCACCCAAAGATAGGTTGAAATTCTAACTCCCAGTACCTCAAAATGTGAGTCTATTTGGAAACAGGATCATTGTAGATGTAATTTGTTAAGCTGAGGTCGTACTGGCGTGGGGGGTGCTTAACTCAATATGACTGGTGTTTTTTATAAATAAGAAGAAGAACGTACCATGTGAAGAAGAGACACACAGAATACCCTGTGCTTGCAGGGGCGGAGATTGGAATGATGCACCTGTACGCCAAGAAATTCCAAGGATTGATGGCCACCACCAGTAACCAGAAAGGGGCAAGGGGGAATTCTACCAAAGGCTCACAGGGCACATGACCTTGCTGACACATTTGATTTCAGGCTTCTAGCCTCCAGAATAATGAAAGAAAACAATTCTGTTGTTTTAAGCCACCTACTTTGTGTCACCTTGTTATTATAGATCAAAGAAACCAGTACACCAGCCAAGAACATTGTTATGAAATTGAATCTAAGATTATATCAGTGGCAAGATGGGAACTATTTCATGGATGTATGAGAAAGAAAAAAATACTGCCAGTTAAACTATGACCTCCCTCTCCTTAATGATAATCTCACATGATGCATAAATTGGTCACACCATCCCCTCAATGTGGTGCAACATCTTTCCTCCATACCAAGAGATTTGGTGATTTCTTGTGTCTTCAAGTGCATTGCTTGGCCTGAGATAGGTAATCGTTTTGCACAGTTCTCAGTAACAACCTACCACACAGCCATAGCTTATGGGTTTATTCCCTTATTATGTACCATAAAGCACTCTCACTTTTGTGCAAGAAAATACATGATTCTATTTATCCTTCCAAAACTGCTTCACTAGTATCAAATTTATGCCCCCCTGCTCTGTATCTTTGCCTTTCTACATGTATAGTAACTCTTTATTTCAAATCCAAATTATACTGTAAACTCTGAAAAAGAAAAATTTTAAACAGCAACTAAAAATATATAATAGCAACAATGCACATATTTCAACCAAGATGGTAACATCATGAATAACCATGATTGAGTTCATGCCTGCACAGGCAATGACAACTATGTCATAATAGCTATTATAAGACACCATCGATGTAAGACCTATTCGAAACTCAGGTGTAAAGGACTAGGCCTCGTAGAATCAATAAACCGTAGTAATGAAACAACGAGAGTGTCAGATTAAACAGTCCTGACCAAACCTAAGCCTTTGTGCTAGAATATTCACTAAGTGTGAGCTGGAGACCTGGGATGTTTTCAGGAAGTCTGTGAATTCAAACCTATTTTCACAATAATACTAAAATGTGTTTTGTGTGTTTACTCTTCTGTCGAGTACAATGGAGTTTTCCAGAGGCTACGTAACATGAAATACCCCAACGAATTGAACACAAAAGCAGATATGAGAACCTGTGGTCCATTAAGCTGAACATCTTGCCATTCTTTTTACTAAGTTTTGTTTCGGAAATGTATTTTCATAAAAACGAATATTTATGGAAATATGAAATGGATTGTTATTTAGATAAATTAATAGTCACTTCTTCCTCAGTTTTAGTTTTTAATACAGTAAATATGAGTGGATATAAAGACAAAAGTCTTCAATGATTTTTAAAAGTGCATAGGGAAACTGAGATCAAAAAGTTTAAAAATCACTGCTCTGGTAAAACAATGCTTCAACTGCCTGTGACTTTAAAGATGCATTTCTCGGTCTAGCAAACAAATCTCACAGTTGAGACTGGGTCAAACAATGAGAAGATTATAATGTCCTACTCAGTCATGTAATTCAAAATAATAAAATATAATTTGATATTTCAAGAAGATCTATGTTTATAAAATAGCTTCTTCTTTGATCATGTGTGAGTACGTGCATCTGTCTGTCCTTTCCTTCCTGTCTCTCCTATCCTTTGAACCCTAAAGTACGTGTTTGGCCAGTGTGTAGCTTCAGCTCTGTGCTGCCTTGGCTTTCCACAGCCTGCCTCCAAAGCAAAGGTTCATGACCCCCTTCATACGGGCTTTTTCACAGTCAACCTACCTAGGTCTTTCATGAGTCCTTCCCCTTTCATGACTTCTTCCAATGGGACACTTTTTCTTCCCTCTATTGTCCAGTCAAGGAACCAGAAAAGGTATTCCAGCCATCTGTTTTGCCAGCCATCACAGAACAATATGGGGGCATTCCTTTCCTAGTGCTTTGCACCAAAACTCTGTAAGGCTGAGAATTCCACCAGAATCCACAACATTGTCATCAATCTAAAGTACGGTGTGTTTAGTTTGTCGTGGGAGCTACCCACGGCCCCAGGCTGCCTTCTCTTCCCTGAGGTGTTATCCCATCCAGGCAATACGGATGGCCAATCAATCCCTGCTGTAGTCTTTATTTATTTTAAAGTTTTTATTTAAATTCCAGTTAGTTAACATACGGTGCACTATTAATTTCAGGGGTACATTATAGTGATTCGACACTTCCATTTGTCACCTGGTGCTCATCACAATAAACGCACCGCTTAACCCCCATCACCTATTTCACCCACTCCTCACCCATCCTCCCTAGGGTAACCATCAGTTTTGTTCTCCATAGTTAAGAGTATTTCTTGGTTTGCTCCCCACCTCTTTTTTCTCTTTTGCTCATTTTTTTCTCAAATTTCACATTTGAGTGAAATCATATGGTATTTGTTTTTCTCTGAGTGACTTATTTCACTTAGCATTATATTCTCTAGCTCCACTCATGTTGTTGCAAATGGCAAGATTTCATTCTTTTTTATGGCTGAGTAATATTCCATTGTGTGTGTGTGTGTGTGTGTGTGTACACACACACACACACACACACACACACACACACATATATGCCACATCTTCTTTATCTCTTACTAAGTGATAGCAGCTTCAGGTAGGACCCTATGAATGATTTACACTTTGAAAGGTGACTTATTAGAGATCAAAGAGTCATTAAGAACCAAATAAATCAGGCTCCCAGGTGGAATGGCAGGCAGCAGAATAGTTATCTTTTAGCAGGCTTTCTATCTTAGTGCATCTTCAAATATTGAAATTAATGGTTTACATTTACTGAGTGCTTACTACATGTCAAGCACTGTTCTGAACACGTAACTTACTTAATCTTCAAGAGTAACCTAGCAGCTAAATACTATTGTTACTTCCATTTTAATAATGAAGAAAGTCAGGCACAGAGAGGTCAAATTACTTCCCTTGGGTCACATAGTGCACCCAGGAGACCTTGGATGCAATTCTAGGCAGGGCGACTCAGGATTATGTACATAATAATCACTAGACTATGCTGCCCCTTAAATCATGTCCTTGCCAGTTTGGAGGGCTGATATACCTTTTTTTTTATGTTTTTATTTATTTTTGAGAGAGAGAAAGACAGCGTGAGCAGGGGAGGGTCAGAGAGAGAGACACACACACAGAATCCAATGACAGGCTCTAGGCTCTAAGCTAGCTGTCAGCACAGAGCCCAAAATGGGGCTTGAACCCATGAACCGTGAGACCATGACCTGAGCTGAAGCTGGATGCTTGACTGACTGAGCCACCCACGCGCCCCTATATCTTTTGTTTCTTAAGGGAAACTATTTATTCTGGTGAGTTTTTAATTTGCCTCAGTTTCAGATCCAAAATTGGATGTGTCTACTAACCCATAATGAAAACATGCTTTCTTTTTCTTCATTCATTGTCTTTTTCTCATAAAATTTTTCTGGCCTCAGCAATCCTCAACCCTTCATCCCAAACTCTGTGGGTTATCCACCCAAAGACATGTTCCCATTTGTTCCCCATCTGGCTGAAATTCCTTTTGAAGATGAGATTTGGGCTTCAAAGAAACTCTTGAGTGTGTACCTTAGTGAATCTACCCATCTCCTCCTGCCAGCCATATTTTACTCCTTTCATCTTACACACATCCCCTGGCTCCCCGCTACCTCAACATCACCTATCCTGAAGAAAGAACTTAGCCTGCAGCTAGCCAGCCCCATAAGGGAAATGGGTAAGCTTCTGAGTGCCGTAAAGATCCTAAAGGACAATTCATGTCGGTTTTCTTCACAGCACTTCCAAATAGGCAACGTGAACCCCAACCCACCACCATCCTGCTGATGGACTGAGGAAGAAGGCGCTTGTTACAAACAGAATTAGCACTAAGTAATTTTCCCTTTCTTTTTGTAAACAATTGCCTTTCAATAGACAACACCCCTCGAGGTGTTCAGGTTACATGCTTATTTTAAGATCTCTTGTTTACTTTCTGATCTTCATAGGTCGTTGACATCCCATTTAGCCCTGGTGACCCTGTTTATACGGTTTTGATATAAATTTAAAAGTGTTCTTGGAGATAACATTAACATTCTTGATCTCAATCTACCATATAAGCAAATAATAGCCTTTGCACATCCTGTGTATAACTGTTCAAAAGCTTCAGTGCAGACTCCAATTCTAGAGAAAATCTTCTGAAACAGCTGTGCTTTTCACTTCTTGTTTTAAGTGGGATGAGATCCCAGGTTATGTTTTAAGTCCAGCGAAATAGCTTACAGGACCTCTGGGGGGACAGAGTTATAATTCTAATAAAACGCTAAATAGAGTATTTCAGGCTTTAATTCCTGAGAAGAGGCAAATTGCTTATAGGAACAGCAGGGATCTGTTTCTACATCTTAACTTGAATTTAAATTGTGTTTCCTTCTCATTTAAAACTCAGAAGGTATTGTTCCTCCTAAGCTTTTTGGTTCTCTACAAGGGGGTAAGGGAAATAACATATTTTGAATTTGCCTTTTTGCCTTATTTTTTAATGAGGGAAGAGGCCAGTTTCCAGTACTGAGTAGTTCTTGACAACTATTCTTTTATAAACGCATATTAATCTTATGAATAATTTCAAGTATTTTGCAAACTTTATTTCTGACAGCCTCCTCTGCTGCTGTTAGTTTGTACTTCAGAAGTAGACACACTTGAAGTACATCTTCATCCTATTTTTAATGAAAACTTATATTCCTGAGCAAAGAAACTAATCTTAGAATATAGATAAATTAAAAGGCCTGTGCTAGCACTCTTTTAGGAGTTTATCTTAAGGAAATACTTGGGCAAGCTTACAGAAAAATATGTACAAGCAAAAAAATAGAAAATGTCTAAATGTCCTCATTAAGGGCCATTTGAAAACATTAAGATAAAACCAGTGGCATACCTTACAGCACTAAAAATGGTGATGTAGATCCTCATTTATTGGTGTAAATAGATATCCATGATATATTTAGTTCATTGTCTAACTATTAAAATAGTCACCTAGAAATATGTAAATAAAAGGGCGCCTGGGTGGCTCAGTCGGTTAGGCATCCGGCTTCGGCTCAGGTCATGATCTCACAGTTCGTGGGTTCGAGCCGCATCGGGTTCTGTGCTGACAGCTCAGAGCCTGGAGCCTGCTTCGGATTCTGTGTCTCCCTCTCTCTCTGACCTCCCCTGCTCGCGCTGTCTCTCTCTGTCTCTCAAAAATAAATAAAAAACATTAAAAATATATATTTAAAAAAGTAAATAAAGACTGTGAGTATGCCTGTGTGTGTGTATAAAGAATGCTGTTTCTCAAAGTATGTTCCAAAGGAAAAATCCTTCTGGAATGAAACAGTCTTGGGTCAAATAAGTTTGAGAAGTTCTACATTTCGTCTTCCTTTTGTTAGCATCACGATACACTTCAGCACATTAAAGGCTTCAAGAAGTTCCACAGCAAAAGAAACCCTGTTTAAATGCATTTAATCCAAAATTTCCCAAACATATTTTAGCACAAATACCTCCTTTCAAGGACCCTTCAGAACAAATGTCAGCAATTGTGGCTGTAGTCTTGAAGATTATTTTTACTTTTGTTTTTGTATATTTTCTTAATTATTTTGCAATAAATATGTATCACTTTGTAATTTAAAAAGAGCTATTTAAAATCATTTGGGGGGGCCCAGGTGGCTCCATCAGTTAAGTGACCAACTCTTGCTTTCGACTCAGGTCATGATCTCACTGTTCCATTTGTTTGAGCCCCACATTGGGCTCTGTACTGATCGTTCAGAGCCTGCTTGGGATTCTCTCTCTCTCTCTCTTTCTCTCTCTCTCTCTCTCTCTCTCTGCCTCTCCTTCACTTGCATAGTCTCTGTTTCAAAATAAATAAATTACAAAAAAATTTTAATTAAAAAAATTTTTTTTAATTATGTTGGGAAAAATGACAGAGATATAGTCCGAGATAGATATATAGCTGTATAACATGGCAATTTATGAAACATCTTATTTAATGTGATAGATCCTCCTTTTTATAAAAACGAGATATTAGTAGAAATTTTAAGAAAGGAAAAAAGAGAAGGGGAGGAAGGAAGGAGGGAAAAGAGGCAATTGGTAGGACACATACATTCAAGTTTTACCGTTAACACTTCCGTGGGATCACTGATAGGTAATCTTTGGGCAGTGGCTACGCCAGTTTACATTTCCCCCGAGGCGCTTTAATGCCGCCTCTTAACAACCACCTCATCAATACTTGTTATTTCTTGTCTTTCTGAAACTAGCCGTTCTGACTGATGGGAGGTGAGGTCTCATTGCAGTGTTTAAAATTACTATAGTATAATTTTCATACCATGTTACGGTAGTTTCAGGTGTACAATATGTATTCGACCATTGTACACACTACTCAATGCTCACCAAAATGAGTAGTCACCATCTGTTACTATATAATGTTATTATAAATATTGACTATATTCCTCATGCTGTACTCTTCCTCTCTCTGACTTACTTACTTAAATCTGGAAGTTTGTACCTCTTAATCCCCTTCACCCATTTTACCCACTCACCTCCCCTCTGGCACACAAGTTTATTCTCTGTATTTAAGACTCTGGGTTTGTTTTGTGTGTGTGTGTGTGTGTGTGTGTGTGTGTGTGTGTGTGTGTGTGTTCATTTTTTTAATTTTAGATACATATAAGTGAAATCATACAGTATTTGTCTTTCTCTTTATGACTTATTTTACTTAGCATAACACACTCTAGGGCCACCCATGTTGTCACAAATGGCAAGATCTCATTCTTTTTTATGGCTAATGTTCCGCTGTGTATGTGTGTGTATGTGCGCACATGGGCACGTGTGTGTATCCATTCATCTATTGATGAACACTTGAGTTGCTTCCATTTCAATTGTGAATAATGTTGTAATAAACATAGGGGTGCATCTATTTTCTTTGGGTAAATGCCCAGTCGTGGAAATAAGGCGTGTATAGTTTTAATTTTTTGAGGAACCTCCATACTGCTTCTCAGGGTGCACCAATTTACATTCCTACCGATTGTGCACGATGGCTCCCTTTCCTATACATCGTCCCCATCACTTGGTAGCTCTTGTCTTTTTGATACTAGCCATTCTGATGGGTGTGAGGTGACAGCTCATTGTGTTAATTTGCATTTCCCTGATGATTAGTAATGTTGAGCATCTTTTCATGTGCCTCTTGGCCAATGAGGAGTAATTTTCATCACTTTGCTTCTTTGTTTTAAAAATGCTCTTCATTAAGTATGTATTTATTTTGCAGTTAGAAAATGAACAATAATTTTTTGTATTTATGAGGGATGGAGGTGACACATATGTATTTCAAGAGAGAGAAAGAGGATCGCACCAAAGGAAGACATGCTCCATAGTCACAATTCAAATGTATTCATTGTTGCTTCTGTTTCTACTGTTCGGTGGCTTTGTCCTCAAGTTAAATCTATCTGAAATAAAAATAATCCCATGTACTGTCCCTTTGAACTGTCCTCTCTCCAGACTACGCCTCTATCCCTCCACTCCCCCACCATGGGCCCCGGCTTGCTCGATTACAACACTTGACTCCGTGATGAGAAAAATAAGGAAATGCTTTTCCCGCTCTCTCACTGGCCACCCCCAGAATCGTCCCCACAAAGGACAATACAGACTACAGTCACTAAAGAGAAAAATTCCCGTCATGAAAACTCATCATGTTAGGCAGGTGAGGGAAGTTAGCATCAAAGATTTCTTGAAGGAGACACAAATTACAAATGTGCTGACAGTTTCTTATATTTGTCTAAATTATCTTTTTAAGGGGAAATCAGAGGGCTATTTTTTAAGGTACAAATATAAAGTAATGAGACTCTTAAAACAGATCTTAGCTTCTGTGCCCAAATGAAAGTTGTTCTTCAAAAATTTGTTTAAGAAGGCAATAGGTGACGTTCAATGATGTTCCTTTAAAGCTACATTATAAGACAGAACAAAAAAAATCAGTCCTGTTTCCTTAATATTATACCATATTTTTGAACAAAAACATTAGCCCCCAACTTGAACATCTACTTTATTTATTTTGTACATATCATCTCCAGTTGCTTTAGGAGTATCTCCAAAAATAAGCCAAACACTGAAGAATAACAAAGAACTTGCCAAAAGTATAAAAACAAACAAAATATGAGAAACAACCATGAAAGCCCTATCACAGACTGGGGAGTTTTTCAAAGTATGAAACTTCCTTTAAGCACTGGTAACATTAAAAATTTGCAGGAATAAATGTTCATGAATATTGGAAGTCCATAAGAGACTTATTTAAATGTGTGTGTACATGTATATACATGTATATAGAGAGTTGTATATAGTTATACAAAGAGTTGTAGATATAGTTATATAGTTGCATTTAGCTCAGAAATATGATTAATGACATCCAGTCAGAGACTGATGCACAGATTACAGTCTGTAATCCATGAAAGAGAATGGAGAGAATCCATGGAGAGAATCCATGAAAATAGAAGCAGAAGTTTCTGTCAATCATCCTGATTTGACTCAAGCAGGAAGCAAAGATACTAAGGAAGAAACTTACATTTGCTGCCTTTATGATATATATAAATTCTGTGCATTAAAGTAGAGCATCCAAATTTGTTGGATAGATCTCCAAAGTATTTAACTTTTGGGATTACACAGAGACAAGCCCTAACAAAGGTATAGTACCCATATGCCTCCCTGCCTCCAGCCTGGACCCCAATGGAATGAAGAGCTGTGTCCAGTTTTCTGTCAGATGACAGACTTGTTTAAGAAGAAAATTATAGACCACTTAAATCAAAAAAGTTCTGAGCCACCAATTTTTTGTTCGAGATTGATCTAACAAATCTAACAAACGATTTCTTGTTTACATCATGATTTTTCTCCTCTTCAAAAGATTTTCATAGGGCTTTCCAATTTAACTTTAAGACACTGAAGTTGAAGTCTTCAAGTACCACTGGTAGATACACTTAATATTTTTTAAATTTTAATGTTTTCCAGAAGAACAACTGATTCCCACCTTTCAAATAAAACTCAGTTGTCAAGAAATGAATTCTTTGACTATACAGGAGTTGGAAAACTAGAGCCGAATCATACAGACCAACTGCTTTTGTAAATAAAACTCGATTGGAACACAGGGACGCCCACTTGGTTATGTCTATGGCTTCACAAAGGCAGAGTTGACTAGTCGCAACAGAGACCTTAGGGCCAGCGGAACCTAAAGTATATACCATCTGGCTTTTAAAATTGTTTGCTAATGTCTGGACTAGAGCATTAATTTTGTCTTATAATAAAATAACTTCTAATAATTATTTGTCGATAATGTTGAATGCACAAGTATTGTCCTGTTCCACTGTCTAGAACACTAAGTGAGACCCAGTGGTGCCAGATAAACATTAATGACATCATGCTTCCCTACATAAAGACATTTGAGGCTGGTGATTTATCATCTCAGCCTAGCACCCCACCTGTTTGGTCTAGATCCACACATCTGTATCAGGGACACAGTATGCAATTCACATTTTCTGCCATTTTTACAAGAACAAAGCTTCGGTATAAAGACTTAGTCACATTTAGTATTTATAATGATATATCAAAATCATCAAGTGAATTACAAATAAGACATGATGAACTGGTGTTTAGAATGGGAAGGACATTTCTCACCAGGTGCTAATAATTTGAAGGTAGATTTGACTGCAGGCTTACATAAGTTGGTACAGCGCTCCCTTAATCAAAGGATAGTTAAAAAGAATATGAAATGAGCTGACACATTTTGACATGATTGCCGACTGCAGATCAGATACATGTGCACTGCACATTGGGAATGCATTGGAAAGACTTTTCATTCCGTTAAGTTATGGATTTTAAATCTGTTCCTGAGATGAACATTTCAAACACTTAAGCTTAAAGTTCTAAAACACTCACCCAAACCTAGGAAATGGCACATGTGCATGAAAGCCTTTCCCGTTCCGGCACATCCCCATTTTACTTTGAATTACAAAGTAAACTCTCAGAGAGTCAGAAGCAAATACAACTTTTTTTGTTGGTAGAGTGGGAAAGAATATCTAAACAGAAAAGCAAAGGAAGAAACCATAAAGGAAAATAGATACGTTGACACATAAAACTTTACTGTATACCACAAAGAGTCCTACAAACTACAAGGCAAAAGAAAAACATATAATACAAAGGGTTATGTTCTTGGCATATTGCAAGTCTTTAACATTTATGAAAAAGGATAAACAATATTTATTAAATTAACCATTCAACAGACTTGAGTTGAACTCCTACCCTAATGCTGTTTGAGCCTCAGCGGATAACCCCGCTGCTCCAGGACCAGTGAGGGCGTTGGGATGTGAGACTCTCACTGCCAAAACCCGGACAGCTCCAGGCAGGCGACCCAGGAATCAGACGGACCTGGACTCGAGTTCTCATCCCACCGTCATATGACTTCCATCATGCTACTCCACCTTCATGGGTCTCAATTTCCTCATCTTTAAATGGGTGTTACCAGCCTGCTTAATTCTTAGGATTGCAGTGAAGATTAGACAAGATGACATGTACAGAGCTCCCACACCTGGCATATAGCACATGCTCAATAAATGACAGCTGTTGTAATGATCACCATCATTATCATCACTGTTTGTCAGCTGTGAAGGCTGACCAGCTTCTGTTTAATATCTGTTCTCTAATTCCTGTTCTCTAATTCCCATCTAGAGAAGCCCAGTTTGGGGGAAGGATTAGACAAACATGGCTGAAACTGAGAGAAAAGAGGACAATTTTGGTTGAGACTTTCAAGAAGGCTTCTGAAAATACATGAATGTATGGGACAAGAAGGTGGGGCCATGAGAGGACACATGGGTACATATATTCTGTCCTTCCTCCACTTCTTCCTGCAGAACACTGACCTGATCCTGGAAGCAAAGCAGCTACGCTGTGATGCCAAGTGTGACAAGACCATGCTAAGGATGGCTGGTGGGAAGACACAAGGAGCCCGTTTCTCCCTGGCATCATAGAGCCTCTGTACCCATTTTGGATTTCCGACTTTTGGGCTTTTCATTCCGTGAGAAAAAAAAAAAACCTTCAATTTGCTTAAGTTTCTATTTCCAGGTTCCAGTTATTCACAGACAACAAGATTTTCAACCAATATTAGGCATGCACTAATAGAAATATACGCAAAGGATGCAAACAGGCAATTTAAGAAGAACAAAATGCAGTCATCAGGTAGGTGCAGGATAAACTTATTGCATCAACATTATTATATAATAATATTTAACTGTCATGCTGACAATAAAGTACAGAGAATAATATTCGAGGCACCATATTTAACAATCAATAAAATTGAACAATTATTTTTATTATGCCATATTTTCTTCTAACTTTTTTGAAAGAAAGAAAATGCAAGAGATGAGCTGGAAGCTCCCTTTCCCCGTCTTTCTAATCCACTCACTCCCTTCCTCCCCAGGCTTAGCCAGTATCCTGAAGACGCTGTGCATCCTCCTTGTCTAGATTTTTATACTTTCAGTACCTAAGTATGTATATGCAAAAGATATGCTGTATAACAAGTTACATGTTAATATATTTTGATTTTATTTTTAATGTGTATTTATTTATTCATTGAGAGAGAAAGAGTGAGAGAGAGAGAGAGAGAGAGAGAGAACGAATGAGGGGCAGAGAGAGAGAGAGAAAATCCCAAGCGGGGTCCATGCTGTCAGCTCGGAGCCTGACACAGAGCTCAAGCTCACGACCCCAAGATCATGATCTGAGCCAAAACCAACCATAGGACGTTTTACTGACTGAGCCACTCAGGTGCTCCTTAAGTAATGTATGTTTAAATTGCACATAAATGTTATAATTCTCTCCATATCTTTTTATGAACTGCTTGTTAAACCGAGTAGTATAAATTTGAGGTTTACTCACATATATATTTGTGATTATTACGTGTTAATTGGTTATTTGTTTTTCCTCTTCTGTGAATATCTTGTTCCTGGCTTATGCATATTACTTGGTGGAAATTTTATTTTGCCTTATTTATTAAAGAAGCTATTTACATGTTTAGAATAGTGATTCTTAGTTATCTACACTCTTATATGGCATTGCTTTCAATTTTAACATAGAATTAATCTTTTCCTTAATTTTTTCTTCTTTCATAACCATGAGACATTTCACATAACATAAAATTCATCCCTTTAAAGTATACAATTCAGTGGTTTTTAGTATATTGAAAGTTATGCGACCACCACCACTATTTTCGTTCCGTGAAAAAAGAATAATTCCAGAAAATCTTCATCACCTCAAAAGAAATCCCACACCCATCAGCAGTTGCTCCCCATTGGCCCACCCGCCAGCCCTCGGCAACCACTAATATACTTCTCTCTGGATTTGCCAGTTCCGCATGTTTCATATATAAGTGGAACCGTACGACGTGTGGCACTTTGTTACTGGGCTTCTTTCCCCGAGATTACTGGTTTCAAGATTCATGCATATTGTCACATGTATCAGCACCACATTTATTTTTATGGATGAATAATATTCAATTGCATAGATATACCACATTTTGCTTTTCTATTCATTAAATTGATGGAGATTCAGCTTAATTGCACATATGAATAATGAAACTATGAACATTCAAGGAAAAGTTTTCAGTGGACATATGTTCTCAATTATCCTGAAGATGTGCCCAGGTATGGAATTGTTAGGTCTTATAGCAAGTCCGTTTTCAGGAGCTGCCAGAATGTTTTCCAAAGTGGCTGCTGGGGCGCCTGGGGGGCTCAGTCGGTTAAGCCTCCGACTTCGGCTCAGGTCAGATCTCACGTTCCTGGGTTCGAGCCCCGCGTCAGGCTCTGTGCTGACAGCTAGCTCAGAGCCTGGAGCCTGCTTCCGGTTCTGTGTCTCCTTCTCTCTCTGCCCCTCCCCCTCTCATGCTCTGTCTCTTCTGTATCAAAAATAAATAAAGCATTAAAAAAAAAAAACTTTCAAAGTGGCTGTACCATTTTGCATTTCCACCAGCCAGATGTCCATCTTTTTTATTGTAGCCACGCTACTGGCTGTGAAATGGTGTGGTAGCTTATTGTGGCTCTGATTTGCATTTCCCTGATGGCCAGTGATGTTGAGCATCTTTTCATGTGCTTATTGGCCACTTGTGTATGGTTTAGGGGGAAACATCTATTCAAATCCTTTGCCCATTTTAAAAATTGGGTTATCTGTCATTTAATTGTTTAGTTGTTAAGAGTTAATTATATATCCTGGGTACTAGTACGTTATTAAATACATGTTTGCAAATATTTTCTCCCATTCTGTAAATTTTTCTTTTCACTTTCTTGATAGTGCCCTTTTGATAAAAGCACGTTTTTAATTTTGATGAAGTCCAATTTATGTTTCTTTTGTTACTTGTGCTTTTGATGTCCTATCTAAGAAATCATTGCCAACTCCAAGGTGAGTTTAAAATAAAATTTGTACATATTTTTCTTCTAAGAGTTTTATAGTTTTAGCTCTTCTATTTAGACCCATGATTCATCTATTTGTTAATTTTTGTGTTATGGTGTGAGGTACAGATCCAACTTCATTCTTTTACATGTAGGAATCCAGATGTCCTATCCTCAATGGTTTTATTTTGTAACTACTTTAAGAAATTTTTCTAGGGACACCTGGGTGGCTCAGTTGGTTAAGCGTCTGGCTTCGGCTCAGGTCATGATCTCACAGTTTGTGGGTTCAAGCCCCTTGTCAGGCTCTGTGTTGACAGCTAGCTCAAAGCCTGGAGCCTGCTTCGAATTCTGTAACTCCCTCTCTCTCGGACCCTCTCCTGCTCACACTGTCTCTCTCTGTTTCTCAAAAATAAATAAAACATTAAAAAAATTTTTTTAAAGAAATTTTTCTAGACCCTAAAAAAGATATTTACCTGTAATCTTCCCTGAAAGGTTAAATCTTTTATTTTTACTTCTGGGTCCATAATCTAGATAAATTGGATTTTGGGGTTAGTAAGCAGAGATCCAAATTTCTTTCTTCTATACGTTTATCATTTGACATAATGCATTTGCTAAGTCCTTTATCCATTTCCTACTCATTTGCAATGCTTTCTCTGTCAAATAGCAAATTTCCATCCATGCTTAGGCATGTTTCTGGGTTCTTTATTCTGTCCTACTGTTCTATTTATTGAACATTTAAATTAAAATGGCTTTATAATGTCATTGGATTTTTCTACATTTCAATGTTTTGTTTTTCATTTCTACAACTTCTATTTGGCTTTTTTTTTTTTTTTTTTTTTACAAATGTGGTTCTTTTTCTTCCATGATTTCCTAATGTGTCTTTGTGATTTCAATTTTTTCTTTTCTCTTATCTATAGTCAATTAGCAGATGGAATATGCTGATCCATTTAAATTATTCTGTAATTTCCAATTTCAAGGCTGTTAATCTCTTTGTTATAACTGTTGACCCTGCTTTCCAGAGAAGCTACTATATTCACATGTGAGGTCATCCTCTATGGAAGTTTATTTACTGAGGTGTCTGGCAGGAAGGAAGTATATTAACAGAGCAATTTTCATTTGCTCCTGCTAGGATCCTTAGAGTATAGCCTCTTTTGTGTCTTATTTTTGGATCATTTATTGACTTGAAGTCTCCACACTGTGTGAACAGGAAGCTCTCAGACCCCTCGCCTGGTCATGATGTTTTGATTTCTATCAGGTAACTCTTCCATATTTTTTCCAAATGGAGCCCCAGCATACGACAAGATCATGTTCACGTCCTGGACCAATGAACCTTTTCTAATCCCCTTTTGATGGACAAGGCACTTTTTAAAACTTCCAGGTTTATCCAGGGTTTGTGTTAAAACTGGTTGTTTTGGAATACACATTAACAAAGGCTGTTATCTTAATGCCACAGGTAATGAGTATTTGCAGATCTTAAGGCTTAACTAAACAGACTACTACATTAAGACAATACCTTCATTTTTTTAAAGGTTTACTTATGTATTTTGAGAGAGAGAGCAAGCAGGAGAGGGGCAGAGAGAGAGGGAGAAAGAAAATCCAAAGTAGAGCCTGATGCAGGGCTCAAACGCACAAACCATGAGATCATGACCTGAGCAGAAATGAAGAGTCCGACGCTTAACCAGCTAAGCCACCCAGGCGCCCCAAGACAATACACTTATTTGTGGTAAAGCCTTATAATGTCATTGTACTTTCAAACTTGAGTAGAGGGGAAAGAGCTACAATGTTGACCTTCCTCACAAAATGGCTGAAGAGCAATATCAGCTCCTTTACCTACAGCAAAAGTAACCATCGTTCTGCCTCCTAGCTCTAAAGAGTAGTTCACAGCATTTGAGGTTCAGCGTTCTAAGTGATAGCTCCTCATGAACAAATGCATAAATCGTAGGCATTAAACTGTTTAAAACTAGATAATAGTTTGCCGATTTGGGGTGGGAAATATTCTATTTTACACTTTATAACATTGACATTTACTGACAAACATCGGCAAACTTCAGGCAAAATTCAACCAGTTCCTTTTCTCTGGCTCTGTATCTCTAAAAGAGTGCTGATATGTAGTTGGGATTTTCAAGCAATTTCATTCATCACTTTTCATCATTCACAAGTTTTATAATGACTGTATTTTTTGGGTTATAATATTCTATTCATTTTGAGGAGGATGTAGCCTCATATCATGAATATGGACTAAATAACAACAAAAAACTAATGTTGCAGGTATCATAAGGTCCCCTCAGCATTTCCAACAAGCTGAGGTTCCTGAGGTTCTATGCAAGTCAAAAAAATCATATTGCTAATGTTATAGAAAATACTTTATAGATATGCCATAATGAACCTTTATTAATAAATTACAAACCTCTAATTTGTCAGCAAATTCTGATTGTTGTTTATGAGGTCTCATAAGACAAGGGCATTAGCTTCTAGTAACAACCAATTCTTCAGGTTTTCAAAGCAAACTCTAATGTCCCCTTGAGGTAAATTCAAAATGACAGAATTGAGAACCAAAGTGTGGTGGACTATAAGACACATGAAGCCTCTTAGAGAACCTCTGAATAAATACAATAGTGCTAGTTAGGGAAAAACAATTTCTTTCTATTTTACTCTCTTGTGAGTTTCATTTTTTAGAAAAGTTAATTAATGAAGAGCAGTTATTTGCCTTCTTGGATTTAAAGAAAATAGTCCATTTAAGTATATGCTAAAATGTGTTTAACATAGTTCAAAATTTATCACATCTTCACAGAAATATATATTAGTAGCAAGATAATAGGCAATGAGTAACATTTTCTCCAAGCTATTAAATTCTTTTAGTGTTCTACGGTACAAGGAAATGTAGATCTAATGTGAAGTTATACTTTTAAGTAGTCTTATCTTGATCTCTCCAGTGAGCAATTATTATAGAACATTTGTAACTCTTGGTAGAGGAATCTCCTATTTTATATTCCTGCAGGTTGGAACCAAAAGAAAGGGTCTGGGAGTTTCTGACACTAAAAGGCTTAATTTTCTCAGTGCAATCAAACTATTAGAAGTTTGACCGTTATCCAATATCCTGAATGTCCTTTCTATTTCCTGTTCATTTTGGATGGGAGTGGGGGAAATGACACTGAGTCATCCTTTAAGTTGCCCCCTTAAGAATAGACGTAAGACTAGAAATTGCACAGGTGCCACCTGCTTGTCCCAGTGCTCGCAGTGTAGTAGGTGAAGTGTTCCAAACACACAGGAGATGACGCAGAGTCCAAAGTCAAAAGAAAGCGGTGGAGGGTCTGAAATATGGGGAATCTTACTAAACCAATCCGTCAAGAAATATTTATAAAGTGCCTAAATATGTTTAGCGTTATGTTCCATAAGATCAAACATTGAGAAACAGGGGAAAATAAATCCTTGAAGAGGAAAAACATTATAGCACATATGGTCTATAATTTGTCTTGGGGCACCTGGGTGGCTCAGTGGGTTAAGCACCCAACTCTTGGTTTCGCCTCAGGTCATGATCTTGAAGTCCGTGGGTTCGAGCTCTGTGTCAGGGTCCGTGCTGTCATTGCAAAGCCTGCTTGGGATTTTCTCTCTCCCTCTCTCTCTCTGGCCTTCCCCCACTTGTTCTCCCTCTCTCTGTCTTTCAAAATAAATAAACAAGAAATAAAAGAAAAAATTTGTCTCAAAAGAGGGAGTCAGGGGCTCAGGTCATGATCTCATGATCCATGGGATGGAGCCTTGCGTCACACTGTTCACTATCAGGTCAGAGGCTCCTTGGGATATTCTCTCTCTCTCTCTCTCTCTCTCTCCCTCCCACTCTCTCAAGATGAATGAATAAACTTAAAAAAAATTTTAAGAGGGAACCAAAAAGCAAAGAGAACACAAATAAAACTAGAAGTACAAAATAAAGAAACAGTTCAAAAAGAGAATTAGATGTAAAGAACTGGTCAAAAAGCAATAATGAATAATTTTTATACAAAGCAACTGATAAGGAGGGCTACATCTAGCCCAGAAGATGAGGGAAGAATTGGAATGACAAGACCTAATCTGAGATAATATAACATCTGAACGAGGGGAGACCTTTGGGGAACTGACCTCCTGCTCCCTCCTGGAACAGAGACAATTGTCCTGCCTTAAAATCACACAGAGGGGGCGCTTGGGCAGCTCAGTTGGTTAAGCCTGCAGCTTCAGCTCGGGTCATGACCTCACAGCTCTTGGGTTCAAGCCCTGTATCAGGCTCTGTGCTGACAGCTTGCTCAGAGCCTGGAGCCTGCTTCAGATTCTGTATCTCCCTCTCTCTCTGACCCTCCCCTGTTCGCACTGTCTCTCTCTGTCTCTCAAAAATAAAAATAAATAAATAAAAGATCGCACAGAGAAACAGACCTTGGACTAGAACTCGAGTCTTGGACTCCCATTCTGCCACTTTGGATCCAATCCTAGTCCAGCATCTCAAAGCAAAAGGGAGAAATCATTAAAGCCTTGGCCACAGAGAAAAGGGTCAGAGGACAGAGAGAGGGGGACATGAGTACAGGACACAGTGGTAAAACGTCATTAGTGAGGCCAGAATTCTAGGAGGTCCAGCCAAGCAGAAGAAGCTGTACATTTTATTTCCACACGCCAAATACTTTTTTGAGTTTTAAAATGCCCATTTACCTAGGACGCTTGACTTGACTGCATGTGTATACGAACCCTTTGCTTTTTTCCTAACACCTGCTTTTTTTTTTTTTTTTTTTTTTGCTCATAGGCACTGAAATACAATTTGAGAAACACTATAGCACAACCGACCTTTTTCAAGTCTCCCAGACAAACCAAACTCACCGGCTTTCCCCATCTCAAGAGTGTGAAATCTTATTTTCCAGTTCTCTGCTCAAATTTAACAAGCCACCTCCTGCTTAACCTTCTTCTGTGAAACCTGAAAGCATCAGACAATTGTATGCCCACCCCTTGCTCCTCGGAGCTCTCCATCTCTCCCCATCAGGAGTCCACGGAACCACAATTTCAAGCCTCTGATAATCACCCTCTACTACCCGGAGCACAGCGTACGGCTTGAACTTCTGTCCTTACACCCTAAATACAAAGAACACCCCACCCACAAGCATCATCCTAACCATCTTCTCACCCTCTGACTTTAAGACAGAAGCATTTAGACAACATCTAATTATCCCAAAACTCCCAAAGACTGATTCAATGAATCTATACCTAGACTGGGGTTTTGCTGATGATTCTGTTGTTGTTACTGCTTTCTGGTGAAGACGTGCTTAGTGAAATCACACGGCTCTCAATTAGGCAGCTGGGTGACTTATAAATATATATTTATGTTTGAAGCCTAAGTGGCCATTGGCTTCCCTACTGTTTTACTTAGCTAACAAAACAACTCTATCAAAGTAAGTATTATTCCAAAACCCAACTTCCTGTGCAGAATGCTCCCATGTCCTCCATCAGTCTGGCTCTCTGATGAACTACATCGTTTCTTATAAACTGTCCATGGCCCATAAATTTCCAAGCATAAAGGCTATTACTGTGCTGTGCAAATCTGCTGAGAATTTGGGCCTTTCGAACTCCGCTTTACCTGGTTGCAGTGAGACAGGGAGAGAAAGTCCGTCTGCAAACGTCCCCTCTCCTCCTTCCCAGACCCACTCCCATTTTGACCCGGGAGAATTACTGAGTACAGACAAGATTGGAACAAGGGTTTATTCTGACTAATTTTAAGCAGCTTTCTGCATCAGATTAGCATTTTCTTTCTGCAAATGCAACATAGTAGAAAAGAGAAAAGAGATGTTGGGGCAATTTTCTAGTGAATCTGGGAAGTATAGGTTGGAAAACTCAGAAGGTTGAAAAACATCAGTTTTTCTTGGGCTAGCTAAATAATTCCAGATCATAGTGGGAAAGGAATCACAAGAGAATGCTATAGAATCCAAGGGAATGGCTCAATCTAGTTTATATCGGTACAAATTATGTGCTCAGGAATCATCAGAAAATGTAAGGCTGTGACCAGATTTCTAGACTAAAAATGAGTAACATTGCCAGGCAGCATCATAGTCATCATTGGCATCATCTGCTTATGTTTGTGCATCACAGCTCACAATCGGTTCATAAGATCATCTCATTTGATCTTTATGAGTAGGTACAAAAGATTGAGGAGAAACAGGGCACTAATGTATCATCATCCCTGAGATTTCTTGACAACTCATCACCAACTTCATTCAGTTTCATTTAATGATGAAACAATGCTGGTGCTACTGACGGGAGCTAGACTACGTAGCACGACCTGGAGACCAGGGTATCACTAAGCATTTGCCACAAAGGAAATTAAAACATAAGCTGATGTTTTCCAAAGCTAAACCACTTAAGATTTATCATTAAATCTGACAGTTTCAAGAGCAAATTAATACATCTCAGCATTTTTAAGGCAAATAGGGAGGATTCCTGAAGGAAAGAAGGAAGGAAGGAACGGAAGGACGGACGGAAGGAGAGTGAGAGGAAGGAAGGGGAAGGAAGGGAGGGAAGGAGGATACTTTATTTCAAATCTGACGTTTCCAGGGCTTTTTCCTTATGCTTAAAAAAAACGGTCTCATCCGGCCATCCTCTAACCCAGATTCCATCTTTACACCTTCACACTCCCATTCACTCCTCATTAAGTAAACAGTGAGATGCTCTCATGCTATTGTTAGTCTCTTCCACACAGAATTGACTGTTCTGTTGAAGAATTCTTCCTGGCACTGTGAGGAAATGGTGGCTGTTTGTGTAATGTACTCAGTGCAAAGGGGGTTAGTAAATTCTAGGAAGGAAAGAGAAGTTTTGCTTTCTTAATCATTTTTAAACCATTAAAAACTTTTTTTTCCAGGCAATTATAATCCTAATGAGAAAATATTCATCGAGTAAATGAATTGTGTCTAATCTAGAGGATTTGAGGCAGAGAACACAGAATGAACCACCATCTTAGCATCTCATTGTCTGGGTCTAAGTATTCCTTTCAGTGAAGTCCTACTGACTAAATTACTGTTGCCTTTATAATATCATGATAGTTTTCACCTTTCATTCCTTGAAAAATATGGTTTATTGTGCTATAACACATACTCCACAACAAGTAGGATTCAGCAGTGCCATAATTTTTACCAGATGTAATTCTCTTCACTATTTATATATAAGACCTTCACTAAAATTCTCTTTCTAGGGAAATATTCAAAATTAATAATATAATTTTTAATAGAATCACAACCCATTACATACTGTTGAATGATCTGTAAAATCTCCATAGAAAAATCCCAGGTGACTGAAAGAAGATGTAAAAACTAGCGCGGCAAGTTATTTTTCATTGTTTGCTCCAGAATCCCTTTATTTAAAGGGCGTATTACGGTGCACAAGATGAGGTGGTTCTCCTGGCAAGTTATCTTTTAAAAAGATCATAAAATCTCACTGTGAATATTTAACTGAAGAGTAATAACATAGTGTCAGATACTTACACGGCATGCTGGTGTAACACTTTGCATTTTGACATCTGTCCAGACAGATGTTTAAAACTTAAGTTCTTCAAGATTTTTTTTTTTAAGTTGTATAGAAAAGGATCTGGGAACCATTTTTTATACCAAACCTACTTTGTTACAATTTCACTGTCAACAATTTAATTATTGAAACAGAGACAGAAAAGCCAGTGATTTATATAGGCTTTCTAAGAAAAATTTGGTCACAATGAAAAAAAAAAAAACCCCTGCAATTAACTTTTCTTATGGACATGCCATCATCAATGTCCTTGTCTATTTACGTGCACATATAAAACAGTTTCTTATTTTGATTTTTTTATTTGATTACGCAAGTAACTTGATCTTAAACAAAGAATCCTGAACCTTTAAAGCCGCCACAGCCACGTTTTGTAAGGAGCTGTTTAAAGGGTAACCCTCCTCATACGCCATCACGCCGCTGCTAAATATGAACATGATATATTTCTTTTTAATTAAAAGTAGTTGCATAGTGGTGTGATTTTTAATAACTTCAATGTCTTCAGATTTCTACATTTTAGATTCATGTTGAAACTTGTACACCACCACATGCTGATTGCAAAATTCATTACCACGTAAATCACGTTTTAGTGATAGTCCTTTAAACAAAGTTGGTTTGATTGCAAAGTGCTCGCTGGTTGGCTTATTTATTGTGAAGGTTTGTCAGGCGGAGCAGTTAAGTTAATCAGTACCCAATAAAAGATTTAAGCCTATAGATATGTCACCCGATTTATTACTAACAAAGGTTTGGGGCTTCTTAATAAACACTCATGAAAACATGTTGTGATGATTACTTCAGAAACCTTATTTCCATACTGTGTACAAAGTTTAAAGGAGATCCTCTAGTTCTGTTGAAAATAAAGAAGAGCGTACATTATTTTCCTGAGTTTTATTATCGGACTATATGTCCATAGAAGATACTTAACTTGATTTGCTCTGGAATCAATACGCAGTTAGCTATTTCTCTTTTCCTACACGGTTTAGTGTGCTATCACTTAAAATAGGGTAAGTCTTTCACTTACACCCATGTCTCTTGTAGGTATGTAATATCAGTAATTTTCTGAAAAATTTTTAATGTTTTATTTACTTTTGAGACAGAAGGAGACAGAGCATGAGTGGGCAGGGGCAGAGAGAGAGCGACACAGAATCTGAAGCAGGCTCCAGGCTCTGAGCCGTCAGCACAGAGCCCGACGCGGGGCTCAAACCCACAAACGTGAAGTGAGATCACGACCTGGGCCAAAGTCGGAGGCTTAACCGACTGAGCCACCCAGGTGCCCCCATCAGTAATTTTCAACCAGGTTATACAACTTACTTTTGAAAGGTTTTGATGTTACAATCTTCTTGTTGGGTATTTTTTGGAAGAAAATCATGATGTCAAACATAGTTAAGACCAAATTCAAACTGACAAGCAAAAGCTTCTTTTACTCCACTAGATCATTGTAGAAAATAAACAAGAAGTGTGAAACATGATGCCTTTAACAGTGGAATTTATGTGCAAGCTGTGAGCCTTTGAAAAAAGCTCTGTGTCTCAGTTTCCTCATCTTTAAAACGGGGCCATGGAGGAGAGTGAAATAGATTATATCTAAATTCCTTGCAAATACTCAAGTAGCATGATCTTATGAGTCCATTAATAGTCCTCACTTAACTCAGTGGAATACACATTTTTATCTCCAAAGCTAATGCAATGCCATGCAAAAGGTGTATTTTCAACAATAGTAACCCGGGGTGCCTGGATTGCTTAGTCAGTTAAGCGTCTGACTCTATGATCTCATGGTTTGTGAGTCTGAGCCCCACATGAGACTCTGTGATGACAGCTCAGAGCCTGGAGCTTACTTTGGATTCTGGGTCTCCTTCTCTCTCTGTCCTTCCCCTACTTGTGTTCTGTCTCTCAAAAATAAATAAATGTAAAAAAAAAAAAATCTTTTAAACCAAACAATAGTAACCAGAAGCGATTACTTGGTACTTACAGATCACGTTCCCACAGTCAAAGTGAAAGGAAGCTTTGTGGCTTTTGTCTAGAAAATTTGGTTCAATTTAATTTATGATAGGGCCAGACAAATAAGATTTGTGAACAAAATTAATATACTCAACCATTTTTGCCTTTATTTCTTCAGATGATTGCTCAAATCTCTACTTCCTTTTGCTAGGATCTCTAAATATTCTCTCCATATTTGTCTCTATAAGGCTTTGGGAGTAAAGCTTAGGGTTTATTTTAGTCTATTTATTTTTAACTCTTACAGTCAACAAAAGAGATACATAAAGTATCTTCACCGAAAACAGTATCTTTTGCTAAGGTAAAAATAAGTATAAATATAATCATCGTGAGACCATGATATTTGGGTCTCTTTAAATGAATCACATTTAAATGGGAAACTCATGGCTGCCAACTCTGGTCCGCACAGAACTATGTCTTCCTAATGTTCTTTCCACTTAGGCCCAGAGTTCACTCTGCCGGGAGAACAGGACTCTTGTGTCAGGTCTTTTGCTTGATGTTAATATAAGAATGGGGAGGGGGAAATCCCACCTGGAGTAAAGTTTGAGTTTTGTCTGATGTAATAATTTTATCACTAAAACATCATACCCCTTCCAAATCTGTTTATAGCATGACCTTGAAAAGTGCACAGTCTCCGGTGGACTTGATAGAGGACAAAGACCCTCATTTCTTCATAACGCACCCTTTTCTGAATTAAACAGTAAGAAGAGGGGGTGGGGTTGTGAATATGTGGTAATGTGTTTTAACTGCTAAAGGTGCTTTAGCTTAGAAAGACGTTAAAGGATATAAAGGCCCAAAATCTTCAGCTGTGCATATTTCCACGATACCTTAATCATTTGTGAGGTGAGCATATTCAACTAAATGCTGAGCCACTAGGCTCAGAGTTTTGCAAGCTTTCCCAAGACATCAAAATATGCCCAAAGGAAGCTAAGCATATTTTTGGAAACTGTAATTAGAATTACCTTGTTGCATATAATAGGAAAGCCCAAAATAACTACGACAAACAGGGAATTGAAAGGAAGGGAAGGGAAGGGAAGGAATAAGGGAGAGAGTGAGGAGGGAGGGAAGGAAGGAAGGAAAGACGGAAGGAAGGCAGGCAAGAAGGATGGAAGGAAGGAAGAGAAAGGAGGAAGGAAGCAAAGAAAGAAGGAAGAGGAGAGGAGCAGGAGAGAGGTCATGAGGGAGTTCATTTCCTTTTCATATAAAAATAAAGGCAGGCAGCTCAAGACTGGTAAAGTGACTCTGGGCTGTCATCAGTCTCCTACCATCCTTGAGGTGGTCTCCATCCTCAAGCTCAACTCATGGTTCAAGATGGCTGTCAGAACTTGAGCTATTACTTCTCAGTTGCTGCAGTAACAAAGTAGGAATATCAGAAGAATAAAAGGGTTTCCTCCATGCTGAGTCAACTCCTTTTAGGCATCTTTCCCAGAATTCCACAGGGCACCTCTGCTCTTTGGCCAGAGCTCAGTCCCATGACCATACTTAGCTGCAAGAGAGGCTGGGAACTATCTTTAACTCTGGGTGGCAAGAGACCTGACTAAAATTTCAGTTCTCTTCTTCAGGTAGAGGAAAATAGATATTGAAATAGACAAGAAGCAGCCTCTGCTTAAACAACTAGGGGGTGAAATATTTTTCAAGGACTATTCCAAGAACACATTTTTTTCCCTCAAAAGGGGGAAGAAGTTTGCCATTGAAGGCTATCCCTAATGCCGAACTGTGAAATATGGGTAGCAATGGGTACAATGCTGTAAGTCTGAAAGGCTGGACTTCACTGGGGTCTGGTACAAACCAACTTCCAGATAGAAAAACAAGTTCCCAATTCTTTCAGGTCACCGGAGACATTACAGGGGTGAACGCCGAGGTGTGGCAGGGCCAGACACCCAGAGATTTTGTCGACCTCTATGTTAACAACCACAGGAAACAGCATGGAAGAGCAATAAGACTCGGGGCTTTGACATTACACAGACTTGGGGAGAATGGGAAGACTGCCTTACTCCTTAAGTCCTCTAATCCTGGGGGGGTTTTTTGCTTCCAAAATAAGGGAATAGATATGCCTCATATGGTCACTTATAATGCTAAAGGGGGAATTCCAGAAAGCACATATGCTCAGTAAATCTGATTTATCACAAGCAACCAAATGCCCCTGAGATACAGAGGGTGGTGTTCATTTCGTTTGCCTACTAAGTCTGTCCCACCTTTTCCCTGTCTTTGCTCCTGCACTCTCCCTTCTGTTTCTAGGCCAGGTTTTTAATTCTCTCTTACCACAAATTAGGGCGCTCAACTGCATCCACTTAATAATATCACACAGACTCCTAATTTATGAAAAGTACATGTGGTAAGAGTCATAGTTACGAGAAGAAGGGGAGCATAATGATGAAGATCTTGGACTCCAGCACCAAACTTGAAACGCCAGTGCCAACATTTGGTTAAAGATCCTTCACTTCACTAGGGTTTAGTTTTCTCATCTGTAAATTCGGAATAAGAATTCCTTTCTCACATGTGGTGCATGTTGAGCGCTGAGGTCAAAGCCTGGCACACGGTATGCAATAACTGGATGTCGGTGATTGTTGTGGTTGGGAGGGTGGGCGGGAGAGGTGACAGTCACTGGGGGCCTCCTCTCTGCCGGGCACTACAGTTTATACTGAAGTTGTATATCGCTTTTACTTCTTCCACTGATTCTACAAGTTATGAACTCTTTTTTACAGAGGAGGAAACCGGCACCTGGAGTCACAAAAGCCCTTGCCCAAGAGAGAGAACTAATCAATGACAGTGGCATTATTTGGTCCCAGTTCTGTGTTTCCAAAGGTCATGCTCTTTCCACTCATTCACCAGAAAAGAAGCTGGCATACCAATATCTAGTTCAACTTCTTGATACACCAAAGAGGAAGAGCAAAATTTAGGATACAGGCTATAGAGATGACTTTCAACACTGAATTGACCTCAAGAGACTGTTTTCTTTTTCTTTCTTTCTTTCTTTTTTTTTTTTTTTTACATTCATTTATTTTTAAGAGACAGTGTGAACAGAGAAGGGACACAGGATCTGATGCCAACTCCAGGCTCTGAGCTAATGGTCAGCACAGAGCCCGATGAGAGGCTTGAATCACAAAGCATGAGATCATGACCTGAGCCAAAATCGGACACTCAACCCACTGAGCCGCCCAGGCGCCCCACAGGAGAATGTTTTCAGCTTTTGATGTACGTAAGTCTCCTTCTGAATATGAGGGTTTATCATCCAATTTCTTTTTAATGTCAAAAGGGTTCAGTCACAATGTATTTTAGAAAATTTACTGCTAGTGTAGTTTTTTCAAATTTCAACCTAAATGTTATTTTTACTGTGCCCCAAACAAAAATGGCCTCTATTTGACTGTCATTCAAATATTATACATGGTTCCGAAACAGTTAAGTAAGATGAGCATTATTTTTTTAATGAGACCGCTCATGTAAGAAATATGTGTATTTATGGATCTTCTGGTAATTCTCTACATTAATTCCTTGACCTCAAGCTGACCAGAGAAGGTCAACAATTCCTGTAATGTCCCTGAGTGGTACATTTTCATCTCGAACTTAGCTGAAAAGTATATAAAAGCTCAGGCAGTCAGAGAGCACCCAAATAGCTATACAGCTGAGTGACCCCAAAATGCAAGTTAATCCCTCCAAGGTCAATTGTAATTTATGTTCAATTAACTGGCTCAAGAAACCCGTTTTAGACAGAAGCCAGAAATTAGGAATCCCATTGCTAGACTTTCTAGTGGGGGGCGCTTCTGCAAAGGCCACCTCCAGAGACCCAAAATCAAAGGCTCTCAGCCGGCTTTGCCCCTGACTGCGCGGACGGCAGACTTCTCCCCGCGCCTCCGCCGCCCGGACTCCCTCCGGGGATGCGCTGGGACCGGGAGGATTTGGACGGAAAGTCGATCGTTCCTTACCGGATACCGTGCGAGTGAACAGGACTGCCAAGCTCAGCCTCCACTCCACCACGAAGGTACCACAATTTGCTCCTTTAGGACACATGAGAAAGACACCGGAGGCCGTGGGAAGGGCTCCCGTGGGCCACAGCTGGGAAATTTGAACATCAAAAGACATAACGCAATAATGAAGCAAACCCATTAAATAAAACACGAGTCCATAAGTCCATACTGATGGAAGTAAACAAATCAGTAAATAAGTGAAGGAGGGAAAAGAAAAAGCTCTTCCTTTTAATAGGATGCCAACTAATACATTAAAATGATGGAGTTAGAAGATCGTCAATGGACGTGAAAACCAGTGAATAAAGTGATGATAAGGAACAGGATATTACATGATAATCTCAAACTATCTCCCACTTGGCAGACAACACCTTAATCAAAGGAACAAAGTTAACACCACCAGTGCAGGCACGGATACCGCGTGCCTGCTGATACCACGGACAGAGGGCGCCTCAGCTCTTCTACGGTGCCCCTGCCAAAAATGCATGACCTGAACCCAATTGTAAGGACACCTCAGACTAACCTCAGCGGAGGGGCATTCCGCAAAATAACTATTCCGTACTCTTCAAAAATGTCAAGGTCAGGGAAGACCAAGGAACTATTTGCTCTAGATTTAAGGAGACTAAAGAGAGATGCCAAGTAAAATTAATTTATATGCTCCTGGATTAGGTTATAGGCCAGGAAAAAAAATTAAAAAGAATGTTATTGTGGCAATTGATGAAATTTTAATATGGACTGTGGATTGGACAACAGCAGTGCATCTATGTTACATTTCCTGATTTTGGTAATTATTCTGCTACGTGAGATATTCAGTTATGCAAGAAAGTGTCCTTGTTCTTAGAAGATACAAACTGAAGTGTTCAGCAGCAAAGGGGGACAATGTTGCCAACGCAATCTCAACTAGTTCAGGAAAAAAATTATATGAATCATTTGAACGAGAAAGAAAATGATAAAGCAAAAGTCAAAATGTGTACAATACGTGATATCTGGTTAAAGAATTAAAGGATTGGGGCGCCCGGGTTGCTCAGTCAGTTGAGCGTCCGACTTCGGCTCAGGTCATGCTCTCACAGTTTGTGGGTTCGATCCCCGTGTTGGGCTCTGTGCTGATGGCTCAGAGCCGGGAGCCTGCTCAGATTCTGTGTCTTCTCTCTCTGAGCCTCTCCTGCTGGTGCTGTCTCTCACTGTCTCTCAAAAATAAATAAATGGTAAAAAATATTTTTTTAAAAAGAATTAAAGGATTATAGGAGATCCTTATTACTCTTCTTGAAACTCTTCTGTAAGCTTCAAATTATGTCAAAATGAAAAGTTATTTTAAAAAACATTTAAAAATTAAAAACTACAGCAAAACAAAGGCATTGTTAAGAATACCTCCTGAAGCAGTTATGAGCACCATGCTCTAACCAACTGAGCTAACCGGCCAGTCACTTCCTGAAGCATTTAAAAGTATAAAGGCCTGGTATGTGCTGTTTAATGTACAATATTCCAGAAGAAGGAAAGAGAGAAAATGAGAAATGGGGGAGGGGCAGATTTTTTTTTTAAGTAGCAAAATGTTGATAATTCTTGAAGTTGGATGATGGATACATAAGGATCTGTTTTTCACTTCTGCATATGTTTGAAATTTTTCCATAATAAAGAGGTTTCAAAATTTTAATCTCCCTCTAATTAACGCCCATCCTGCAGCTGCACCAATGATAACAATGATAATTCACTGTCTCTCTCTCACACACACAACACACGCACACACACACACACACACACACACACACACACACACACACACACATATTCCAGCTCACCCGTTCTCCTCCTGACAGTCATGGTAAAAAAAAATCTGGATGATTTACACTACTCCCAGATTATAATCTGTGTTCAAAATACAGTATTTTATAGGAATTATTTGACATTTATTAGATACACAACTATGTCCCAGCACAGGAAGTGAGAACTACAAGCTGTGATTCTCTTAACACACTTCGCTAATTAGTCCTGTGTGATGGAGGTTCATGTTCGTTATTTTTCTATTCAGAAAAAAATGTTCTAGAGCACAGCTGGAATCAGAAACCCTGGCATTTCAAGCTTTCAGAAAGGCAGCCATAGGGGAAGGAGACTTTCTTACCACACTTTGAGATGATCCATTCCCATACATTGCATGTAACTTGACCTTAGATTCTAGAAGATTTCCACCTAAGGTAACATTTATATTGTCCTTAAGAAATTAAATCTTGGAGAAACTAGTAGGAAAAAAGAAGTCACTGCTGAATGGATGATAGAAAACAAAAGTTTGGGGTGCCTGGGTGGCTCAGTCAGTTAAGTGTCCAGCTTCAGCTCAGGTCATGGTCTCACAGTTCGTGGGTTTGAGCCCCGCGTCAGGCTCTGTGCTGACAGCTAGCTCAGAGCCTAGAGCCTGCTTCACATTCTCTGTCTCCCTCTCTCTCTCTCTCTCTCTGGCCCTTCCCCTGCTCGAGCCGTCTCTGTCTCTCAAAAATAAATAAACTTAAAAAAATTTTTTTAAAAAGTTGACATCAAACTTTGATAGACACTCCCTGAAACTCTGTGAAACCGGAAGTCCAGCTGGGAACCCGAATCCAACAAGAGATCCTTCTGTTTACTGTGATTTTCATCCCTGAAGGCATCCCAGCAGCTACTTCATTTAGAACGGGAGAAAACAACATAAAAGGACCATTAAGTTAAACCATTTAGTGGCAACTGCAGTAATAAGATTTACACACAATGTAGAGCATGTTTTAAAAAGCACCAGGAAGACATTCGTTATTTAATTTTATTCTCACAAACACCTGTAAGGCAGGCTTGAAACACTGCATTCATCCCTATTTTACAAGTGAATAAACTGATGCTTACCACCGCTGACTTCACCAAAGGCACAGAGTGAGTACACGACAATGCTAGGATTCCTTCACAAAGTTTCCCGATCTCCCTATCCCTGGTGTCATTCCTGAGAGCAATGCAGGAAAATTCATGGGAGATAAACATTTAATGAACATTCCCCTGCCATTCCGTACATTGCCTGTCACTGTTTCTAAAGCAGACTTTGCAAGTCGGGATAGACTGCTCTAAGTCAGCAGTTACTGGTAGGTTCACAAAACAAAGTCAGATCTGTTTTTATCTTCTGCAATGTTTCTGGTATTATCTGATATCAACATAGTCCTCACAGAAACATACAACTTGATGCCATGGAGAATTCTCTTGTCAACTTCATGTGCCTCAGAGGATTTTAGAAAATCATTTTTAATTAGAAGTGCCAAACACTAGAAATCAATCTGAGATATTCTAAATACTAAAGAGAATTAACCAGATAGGACGACTGGCCTACGTTTCATAGAGACTAGGAAGTGAAACCACTGACCTAACCTTTGTGTTCAGATGCAGGTTTAATTCGTACCACACATGATGAAAGTGCTGCCTGCAGCCTCCGTAACCAAACTTCCTTAAAAAAAAAAAAAAAGCAGCACTGTCTTTTGAAAAACACTTATTTCAGACATGACTCCAACAGAGTTAATGCAGGTATAGATGCACTTTGAGGTGAAGAAAGTTCAGAAACTGCCAGAAGCAGAGACACGAGATGACATCACATACTATGTGATGCAAGCACTGCAGTAGTGTTTGATAAATTTGATAAATAAAATGGAGGTAAATGCAAGATTTTCTTAGCAGATATCTCCTGCTTTTGTTTTTATATTAAAAGAAAAAAAAACTGGGTGCCTAGGTGGCTCAGTTAAGCGTCTGACTTTGGTTCATGTCATGATCTCACAGTTCATGGGTTTGAGCCTCACGTTGGCCTCTGTGCTGACAGCTCAGAGCCTGGAGACTGCTTCAGACTGTGTCTCCCTCTCTCTCTGCTCCTCCCCCGCTCATGCTCTCTCTCCCTCTCAAAAATAAACATAAAAAACAAAAACCCTGATGTGTCTACTCTATCTTAGACAGTTGAGAGATCCAAACGGATTCTCCCGGTGTTAGTCTGCTAGGGCTGCCATCACAAAACAGCACCGCTGGGTGGGGCTGGGAGTGGGGTCAACAACAGAAATGTATCCTCCCACAGTTCCGGGGCTTAAAGTCCTAAATCAAGCTATTGGTAGGTCTGATTTCTTCTGAGTCCTCTCTCAGCCTGTAGATGGATGCCGTCTTCCTGGGTCTTCCCATGGTCCTTCGTCTCTGATGTATCTTCTGTGTCCAAATTTCCTTTTCTTTTAAGGACATCAGTCATATTGGAGCAGGGTCCACCACCCATGTGACTTCATTTAACCTTAATTACCTCTTTAAAGGCCCAAACACAGTCACGTTCTGAGGTACAGGGGTAAAGGCTTCAGCATGTGCATGGGGTGGGGGGACACGATTAGCCCACAACACTCCCATTGCCGGAAGCCTCAGCCTGTCCGTGGGAGGGTTTGATCCGAGCTGTAACAAACCAGACGCGATCTGAATGCCTTCCCCAAGCCAAGCTGAGTTTCAGATTTTCACCAAACCCGTGTCATTTGAGTTCCCCTTGTGCCCTGTTTCTATCACACACTGTAAGCTTAGAGGTAATGGCTTGCTCTAGTTATAGAGCAAAATTTAGAGAAAATACCTCTTTACCCATTTGGGAGCTATCTAATTTCATTTGGTTCAAAAAGAAAAGGTAATACTTCAAATATTTACTTGAAGCTGCTTATTGGAGCTCATTGCCCAGTTTGCCCGTTTACCTGCTACACAACCATAAATTTACCTGCTTCTTTGTTCCTATGACCAACACATGCAAATGCTACCAGCTATAAAAGTATATATTTAGCCAATGACAAAGGCAAAATATCCCCATGGCATGCTTGTGCAGGACATATGGAAAGAGGCTGCAACAGGACATCAGTTGATGCTGGGTGAGGACCCTTAGCTCCCTGCTTCTTCTCTCAAGACCCTGCTTAACGACTACGGTCTATAGTAAGTTCCTCTTCTAGACGAAGATGGATTATGAATACAAGTCTGTATCTCAGAGGTGCCTCAAGACATTGTAGAATGTTGTAACTCTGCCATTTGTCAATTACATAAACACAGAGGCATTGTACATCATTGACAGCAAAACCTTCCACCTAACAGGTGATGCTATTTCTGGCAACCTTGCCACTGAGTTTCACTGTTTTCCTATCCCTGGGATGAGGCCTCTGATACTGCAGACGTGGGATTGCAAAAAGCCCTCCAAACACACGTCTCTCTGGGTGAATTAACACATGCCGTCCTGGAAACACAACTCAAAATGCTTTAGCACTGCTGAAGAAAGTCACACAGCCATGTGCCAAAGGCTGCCCCTTGCTCTCTCTCTCATTCCATCTAAGTTGCTACACAGCAAGTTTTGCATTTCTGGTCAGGCCTCTCTTCCACTTTCCACTGTGGTGTTAAACATTTAACTCTCAAGCCCTCTCTTTCCCGCTCCCCTCAGGGTGACCGAATGTTCTGGTTTGCCCAGGACTGACGGGGTTCCTGGGCAGGATGTGGGACTCAGGCCAGAACCCTAGTTACTCTCCTACCTCTTCATTCTTCATCTCATGACATCATGACTCAGAGCTCAAAAAAAAAAGAAAATTAAGGCGATCAAGAATAAACTGCCTCTAATTTTGCCTCTGCCATTCCTTACTTGGACATACATCTGTCCCCACCCATTGCCTTCAATCTTGGAAGCCAGGCTCTCCTACTGCTGACTCACAGCTCAGTCCTCCACCTTTAAGACAGATCTGCCCTTATCTTACACCTCTTACTTGCAATTTCAACATTTCCTCATCTTTCCCTCATTATACAAATATGTACAAGTCTTTCCCATCTGTAAAATCACATACCGTCCCCCTATCAGGTTCCCCTTTAGTGGCAGCCTTACTCCTTACCCTTCCTTCGCCGTTAACTTCTTGTTTTAAATGAAGGTATAACTGACGTGCAATATTAAGTTGGTTTCAGGTGCACGACATAATGATTCAATATTTGTACACATTGTGAAATGATCGCCACAGTAAATCCAGTTAGCATTCATCACCACCCACAGTCACATAACTTTTTCTTCTTGTGATGAGAACTTTTAGGATTTACTCTTAGCAACTTTCAAATACACAACAGTATTGACTAACGTACACCGTGCTGCACATTATGTTCCCATGACTTATTTATTGTATAGCTGGGGGTTTGTTCCTTAGACTCCCTTCATCTATTTGCCAATCCCACCCCCGCCCCCTGCCTCTGGCAAGCAATAATCAGTTTTCTGTATCTATGACCTTGGCTTTTTGTTTTGTTTCTGGTTTTAGATTTCACATACAAATGAGATCATATGGTCTTTGTCTTTCTCCATCTGAATTATTTCATTTAGCATACTGCTCTCAAGGTCCATCCATGTTGGGGAGAATAGTGAAATTCCATTCTTTTTTATGGCCGAGTAGTATTCCCCTCTGTACTTCTTCATTATGCATTCATCTGTCATTGGACAGTTCGGTTGTTTCTAGTTCTTGGCTATTGTATATAACATTGCAGTGAATATGGGGGTGCAGAAATTTTTTTTGAGTTAGTGCTTTTGTTTTCTGTGGATAAATATCCAGAAGTAAAATTGCTGGATCTTATGGCAGTTCTATTTTTAACCTTTTGAGGAACGTCTGTACTGTTTTCCCTAGTGGCTGCACCAATTTACTTTCCCATAAACAGGGCACAAGTGTTCCCTTCTCTCCACGTTCTCACTAAGGCTAATAGGTGTGAGTTGATATCTAATTGCCACCATAAGCTTTAGAACGAGATCCTGAGTGACCTCATGTACTCCAGCAGCTCCTCCTCCAAAATTTTTATCTCCGGACCTCTCTACTAAAAAACAAATTATAGTACTGTACTTTAATTATTTATTTGTATTTATTTATTTGTATGTATTTATTTGTATTGATTGTCTTAATGAGCATCTCTATCTTGATAATCCATTAAGTATCTTAAACTCAAAATGCCTAAAGCAAAGTTTTCATCTTTCTTTCTTCTATGTCCCTTCTTCTAAAGTTACTGTCCCAGCAAATGGAACCAGGTCTGCCTAGTTTTCCACACCACAAATCATCATGTCATTTCCATTTTCTCTGTATGCCTCACCTCCATTGTCCACACTAGCCTTCTGTCTCCTGGGTAGCTTTTCTTACTCTTTCCTCTTGGTCCCACCTGTCCTTACAATGGTCTCCTGGTTGGGTTCTTAGCTCCCTTGTCTAGACCCACTGGTTTCAAAGCTGACATCTGTGAGGTCATGAACAAAGCTAATCCTACTATGTGGGAGTAGAGGAAATCTTGGAGCTAGCTCTCTGAACACTGAAGCAGCCAAAAATGTGTCTTTGGAGTTGGTGAATAATTTCTAAGATGTTCTGAAAAATGGTTGGGTCAGTGTCCCCACTGGTTTTGTGGCTGACTGAACCAATAGTATCAATTAGCTAAAGGTGGTCAAGGAGCCTGCCTGTGCTTCTTTGTGAGAAAGCCATTTGCTGATGAGCAGCCCTGCATCCGCATGGAGACCTAACTGTGTCCGTATTTCTGCAGTGTTAGCCCCTGTAATCTGTATTACCCCAGTCTCTGGAGGTTAATGGTTGCTAACAAGTCAAGCTGTTAAAGAGACCAGTGGTCATTTCACTCAGTTAACTGTTATGATTCTTTTTTTAATGTTTGTTCATTTTTGGTGAGCGAGTGAGCACAGAGTGAGGGAGGGGCACAGAATGAGGGTGACAGAGGATCTGAAGAGGGCTCTGTGCTCAACAGCAGTGAGCCTAATGCAGGGCTCGAATTCATGAACTGTGAGATCATGACCTGAGCTGAAGTTGGACACTCAAAGACCAAGCCACCCAGATGCCCCTTTATGATTTTCAGCTCATGTCTACAATGTCCCCCTCCTCTTCTTTTACTCCAGCCACACCAGCAAACTTGCCATTTTTAAGTAATCCATTTTCTCTTCCAACTCAGCACCCTTTTCCACATTCTCAAACAAATAAACTCAGAAATTAACAATAATGCTTTTCATTTGGAAAAATCAAGTAAGAACCACTGGAGCATAACACCTGCTTAGAAAGCTGTGCTGCTCCTGGAACTGTTGCCCTCAGAGACAGGGACCTTGAGCTCGTGTGTTTCCCAGGTTGTCAGCTAGCTTCTCGCTGGCTTTCACCAAAAGGAGGTACGGCTGACAGATTAGGGAGTGCAAGAAAACACTCCAGAATTATTTTTCCCTCTCCTATCTCTTCTACAGCTCCAAATCCACTAGGCATGCCTGCCCTGTTCCTATCTTCTACCAGGTGACCCCGACAAGTGGAGGCGGGCAACTCACCTGTTCCCTCTGTCCCTCTAACTAATGTGGAACAACAGCTTCTTGTGACTGCTCAGCTTTCATTCCCTCCCTGCCACCCGGTTGTCTTCACAGCCTCTTCTGTCTATTGCATAACCAATGCCCTGCATTAAAGTCTTTCCCTTCTGTGCACTCAGAGTGGCTTCTGTTTTCTTGGCCGAACTCAGATATAAACATGTCCTGATCTTCACTTCTTACCCAGCCTGTCACAAAGGCTTTCAGGGGCTCCCTTTCTCCAGGATGTTGGTTTAACTTTTGTGTTCCCACAGCACCTGTGCATACTGCTAGGGGTGGGGATTATGGTTTTCTTATCAGCTTCACCCCTCAATGAGCTTCAGGGCACAGACAGTGTCCTGTTAATTCCAGCATCCACTGTCCTGCTCACTGCTCAGGGTACATTGAGTACAAGATTTTATTTCTCTCTCTCTCTCTCTCTCTCTCTCTCTCTCTCTCTCTCACACACACACACACACACACACACACACAATCTTTCTTCATTCTTAAACAAGAAGTCTGTGTAAAATGCTACAAATATATGAACATGTAAGGCAAGGTCCTGATGAGAAGAACACAGACTTTAAATGAAAACTAGTATATTCATGGATTTACTTTTTTCACTAAAGGGGAAGGCTCTAGTAGTTGGGCTTTGCTCTTTGGAGTTTCTCAGACTATGGTATCACAGTCCAATCATTGGTGGACAGTCACTTTTTATTTCTGTGAAGCAACCTAATCAATAAGCATATTAATTACTCTCAGCAAATTCTTGGAACAATAAGGAACTGTCATTTTACTTCTGGTGGCCAGACAGGGAAAAATCAAAGGAAAACATTTCAGAATTCTAAGAGGCCTTTAGAACTTTGAGGACAAAGCAATACCTCTTATAAGTCAGGACTCCTCTGGAAAAAATCTGGAGTTCTTTGAGAGAGGGACTTTATTATTTAATAGAATGTAAACCAATGCCTTGCTGCATGCTACAATGTAAAGTGATTTACAAAGCAGAAATATATTAATATCACTTAGAGATTAGGAGAAAAGATCCACTGAAGATAAATTACATCCTGTTCTAGTGACAGAGTCAGGATTACTACAGAGCGTGCCGGGAAGTCTGGTCCCTGCCTCAGCACCGCCTCTGACCTCCACTCCAACCACCATGAAGCCTTTCCTCCAGAAGACCCTTTTCCACTTGGGCAACAGTATATCTCTATCTGAATTGTATTATTATGGACAAATTGAATTCAACGTACCATAAAACCCTTAACCGTTACACTTTAACATAAAGTCACTGCAGCACCCCTTAATATGGCAATATTTTACTGCAAGGAAACCAGAATAGAGGCTTCTAATCATCCCCTTAAGATTGTGGAGGGATGTACAAAAGAACTCATCCTAGATCAGAATAGCATATTTCATATTATAAAATGTACCAAGGGGCATCTGGGTGGCTTGGTCAGTTAAACGTCTGACCCTTGATTTCAGTTCAGGTCATGATCTCACATTTGTGAGATGAAGCCCCACATCCCACTGCACACTGGGTACGGAGCCTGCTTAAGATTCTCTCTCTCCCTCTCCCTCTGCCCCTTGCCTGCTCGCTCTCGCTCTCAAAAAAAAAAAAAAGTGCCTAGAGTTGACTTCCTGCTCTGGTGTGAATCATGGTGGTGTCTGTCTTGGCAAGATATGGCCCATGTGCTGTATGAAATACCACAGGTGCCAGTTGGAACAGAGTCACCATTGTCTTCCTGTAATGAACTCATTTTAAACAGCTAAGTGTCCTCAAGCGAATCCAAGTGTTCCTGGTATCCAAAAGGTCAGTTCCTGCATGGTGTGAGACAATAGGACCACATTACTACCAGCCAGGTCGCTCTGAGTTTTTCATAATGTTGCTCTACTAGAATAAAGAAACATAGGACAACAGACATTGAGCCAGACATTATGACATCTCAATTGCCACAGTTTACACAAATTCCACAAAAGAACACTGACCCTGAACCAAACAGAACATTTTATATACAATTTCCAGCCAACTCCAGGCTTGCTTCGGAGGAATTTTCTTGAAACAAGAAGATAGGACTTAAATATTCTTTGCTATGTTGAGACTCCACTCTGTGTAATGACTGTAATAGCCAGTTCCCACTTTTTTGTGGTGAGGGAATGGGTACTGAACCAGCTCACACTCTTAATTTCTTGCGGATAACTTCCAGAAATTTATCTTACTTCAGACAAGCTTCTACAGTCATTTACTTGAATTTTCATATTTATATCTCGGTATCACTCTTCAAAGATGTTTCCTTCTAACATGAAAATTGTATTAATTTCTAAATTCTTCATGTGACAACAAAACAGACTTGGCAAAAAACAAAAAAAAAACAGAAGTGATACCATATTGATGGGGAAAAACATTAAAATAGTACATTGTTACATATAGAAACAATGTCTATTAAAGTGTCGTATAGTTTGCTGAAATTTACAAAATAATTCATCATTTCCTTTTAACTCTCACTTTTTCCCTTTAGGAACACTGTTTCACTTAGGAAAGATCTTATTCAAAAATGATGAATATGAGTTTAAAAATAGAAATAATGTTTGAATTTAATATATTTGAAAAGATTTTTAAAGTATTCTCTTAATTTTGATTTATGGGTGAATAAGTGTATTTCTCTGTTGCAAAATCAGACAAACCAAGCCCTTAACATTCCTTGGCATTAATTCTTATCATCTGGGTATCAAAAGCTGATTTAAAACACTAAAATTATTTTTAAGTTTTAAACTTTCCATATGGAATTCTAAAAGGGCATATGTTTTTCCCTACCAGACATATTTAGATGAATCAAGCCAAATAATTTTAAAAATTAACTTTTTAAAACTTGATAGTTACAGGTGTTTTAATCTTTGGAAGCCATTACATGTTCATTTTCCTTTCAGCATTAATTATACATAATGAACTCCACCAATCATATACTGTGGAAGAAAACTGTCTTTGTTTACATTTTCAATGCTTTTAAAAATCAAATTACTTTTCGTTATGACCCATAAGCACAGACTTTTTCATTGTTAAAGTCTTGGTATTTTTGAAGACTTGTCTTTGAGTATTCTAGCTGGGAAGTTCTATGGTGAATAAAACTGTTACATAAATTCTCCGAATAATAGCTTAATTACTTATAAACTCTGGAAACAATTAGTTTATCATCCTTTGAAGTGCGCAGGGCAACTTGCCAGGCTGAGAGCAAAAGGCTTGTCACTTTTTCATGTAATGAGCTTAGTTTCTTTTTGTTATTTTAGATTATTTGGAAAAGGAAACTCAGTGGAATACACTTTAATGTTCGAAAGATTAAAAGTTGAATCACTCACTTCATAAATGGCCTCTGCAATAACACTTAATAAAGTACAGAAAGAAATATTGAAGGCTCGGAAGATTATAATTTATGTGCTTATGGAAATCATTGAAACAGATATTCTGGTTCAAAGATAAAGTTGTGCTTGAATGACACCAATATTGTAAAAGATTGACGAGAACCGTCCTCCTTCCCAGCCTCATGATATCATCCCTCATTGCATCCACCAAATTTCAGATACAGCCTCTTCTCTTCCGGCCTGCAGATCACGGTCTGCTTTCTCCTTCATCCCCGCCCCCACCACACACTCGCTTCTTGCTGCGGGTAGGTCTCTATCTTCCCCCACCGACCGGGCCAAGTACACCCTTCTGGCTCACCCAACCTGACCACCCCTCCCATTCCCTCTGAACTTCTCTCCCTTAGTCATCTGCGGTTCCTGGTCAGGTGTTTAGACGTTGCTGTTTTTCCTGGCCAAACATCGATCAAAGGAAGTTCTGAATATAGGTGGTAATTGGGAGATTGAAGCACTATATTCTGAATATTACCCCAAAAAGGAGGTAGGAAAAAAGGATATCGGTAGAGGATGCTGACTTCACGTTAGCAGGGTCAGGGTCTGCCTGAGTTGTCACAGAGCACAGGTGTCACGGGAGAAGCTCTCCTCGTTAAAGGCCAGCCGGTGACTGTTTTTGCAGCCATTGCGACGACGGATAGAGCCAACACCTGAGGCGGCCCCGCTCCCTTCAGACCTTGGCGGTCACCGAGCAAGGTCATCTGTAATTCCTTCACCTGACCGTAGGATTGTTTACCCGGCTCCAGGAAGAGAAACTCAGGGCCAAGAAAGGCGGACAGGTCCCCAGAGCCTGGAGGCTCCCTCCCCTTGGGATCTATTCAGCTGGTGAGGACCCATACCAGATCCGGGACGGCAAACTTTTGCACCATTTTGCATATTTCAAAATGATATTAACATGCTTCCTATACCGCCCCCCTCCTGTAAAGCATAATTACAAACTCACCCTTCCCTTTGTCAGTAGGAATCTGTTTAGCAGTCCCAGCAAGTCAACCTACTTTGGGGATGTATTTTGCATTTTTCATTGCCCCTCATCTCTCCCCAGACCTGTGTGTCAAGGAATAGGGAGTTGAGACATGACACATTAATGTTTTCATCAGGGGACGCTCTCTGCTCCCACAGAAAGGGAGGCAAATCAGCAGGAGGGCTCGGCGGAGTCGAGGGAAGGAATCACTCGGCAGCTCCTGTGCAAATTCATATTCCGCCTATGTTCTTCCCTTACCTGAAATAAATCCTGCAGGCCTACCCACACAAACCCAGCAGCACTTATTTATTTGCATGTCATGCTTATAATATGGTAGAAAGCAAGACGGATCTTCAAGGAGGGGAGGAGATGAGGCTCACCTTTCAGACTCGCTCTCTTAAATAAAAAAGAATTGTCCAGCTGGGCGCCTAAGAATTTATCTTGAGTTTGTGGTCATTATCTCTATTATATAGCCCCGGCAATAAATAAATCGGGTAGTTACTACCCAACAAGAAAACCGTAGCGTATGGGACACCTTACTATTACTTCCTTAATAATCTGCCGTTTCCTTCACTCTAAATCTTCCCAGTCTTGTCTTCGCACTTGTCTGCAAGGATCTGTCTTCACCCCTTGAGGTACCAGACCGCTCGGTTCATTTTTATATTTTGTGAACACAATAAGTTTTCCTGTCTAGACTTTCTGTTTTTCCTCCTATTTCTAGGCAGCCTAATCTGCTTCAAGACAAAGGGTCGGCCCGGATCAAATGTCTCTCCTACCCCCTCTATTTTAACCGCCTTGTGCGTCCACGTTAATGAAAAGCGCCCCCCTCGTGGCAGCCACCCATGGGGTCTCTAGGAGGAAGGGAGCAGCGCAGACGCTGGTGACAGGGTCCGGAGAAGATGGTCTGTGCCCCCGCCCTGGGCACGCCCTTGGGTGCGCACGGAATCCCAGGGCCCAGTTTAGACTGTCCGGGCTTATTCTACCTCTCACAGCCCTCACCCTAATTTTTCCTGGCGTGTGTGCCCACTTAGGGATTTCGGGGATGGGGGTCCAGCCCTCGGACTTCCCCCGGCGCGCCCTCCACCCAGACACGGCGCGCTACACGCGGACGCGAGCCCAGCAGTCTAGACCCGCCTGAGAAGTCGGTCCTTGCTCAGCTGCTGGCTCCTCTGCGTCTGCGGGCGTTAAGACCCCACCGAAGGGGACCGGCCCGGGGAGCAGACATCGGGGTGGCCAAGTGCGGGGCGCTCCTTTCCCAGACGCGCGGGCTAGCGGGACAGTCTGCGCGCAGCCCCCCCCCCCCCAGCCTCTGCTCTCGCACCCGGGACTGGCCTCCTCCGGGCGCCGGTTGGGTACCCGCTCCCACCCAAGCTCCGACCCCCAGCCCGGCGGGAGGAGCTGTCTGTCGGGCGCCCGAGCCTCCCAGAGCCCCAGGGGCCCTCAGTCCCGCTGGGAGAATGAACCCAGCCAGCGTCCGGCCGGCGCCTTCCCAGAGCACCTCCACACTTGCTTTCACGCCCGCGCGAAAAGTGACGCGTCCAGGCAAGGCGGTCAGCAAATGACCTTCTTATCCGCGGAGCTGGAGACACCGGGGGGAGGGGGGGGGCTCGGGGGAGAAAGGGGCAAAGGGGCCGTGGTAAGCCGGGGAAAGAAAACAAACAGACCTGCGTCGCTTCGCCTTTTGTCTTTAGACCGCCTGTCTCAAGAAATCAACTTAACCACAGCAAGCCCCCACCAGGCTTGTTTTTGTTTGTGTGACTTAGATCACAGATAGAACTCCGGACCAAATCTGAGTGTGTGTGAGAGCGAATGAAGCCCTGGCCGGGCTACTGGTGGGGAAGGGACGATGAACTTCTCACCTTTCTTTACTCACTCACAACACGTCCTTTTACAAAACCCACGCCGACGAGTGTGTGTAGTTCGCTGTTAATTGCGTTTTGCTGGGATGATCTTTTACGACTCGAAAACAAGCGGCTGGGAAAATATTCATGTTTGGGACAGGAAACATTTTTTATTTATATCTTTGACATTTAAAAGAGCAGAATTAATTTGTCCTGTCTACATCAGCATTGAGAGAAAGTTTCAGAAATCCACCCGGGGAAAAGGGTGGGGAGAGAGAAAAAAAAAGCGAAGAAAAGAAAGGAAAAAGAAAAGCTAAGCCTTGGTTTTTCTTATTTCAGATCTGTAATCAATCATTGAAATAGGAGGCAGCAAAATTGTAAAGATTCGATAGATTAAAATGCAAATGAAAGGTAGAAAAAGAAACATTAACATGGCGATCAAAGATTTAATAACCGTAAATCAGGTTTTTTTCTGTTGCAGCTGCAGTTTGTGTGTGTGTTTATGTTTTAATCATGTTCGTTCCATAAATAAATAATTTCTGAAACGAGACTAATTTTTCATTATTTTAACCGTGGGCTATAACACTAAATATTAAAAATAGAAAACATACAGGATGCCAGATCCCCAACCAAATAAGAGAAACACTTGTGTTGATTGGTTAAAATCAAGGGGCTTCATTTGTGTGTTCTGAAAAAGGGTATTATGCTAAAAAATTCTATCTCAACTGACAAAGCCCAAAGTTTTATTTTCCCTTTAATATTTTATGTTAACAAGATACCATTTATATTAAATATATGCACCGCTGCGTATCCATTTCACTTTGAGCACTTTCAAAGAACGAAAGTGCCAGAATATTTAAATAATACAAAAACATATATTATTTCAAAGTGATTTGACAGAATTCCTGGAAAATAATACTTTTTCGAAGAACCTGCCTTCTAGAGAAAAATTACGTGATAGTTTCACACAGTTGAAACTATTCTTAGCTTTATCATTAAAGTTCTCTTTCCAAGTGGGAATATTTCAGCCTTTTGTTGCTGTTATCATTCGATTTAAGGTTTTAGGTCAAGGTGTCAAATTATAGGAACACACTCTATTTTATTCAATTACTTATTTTCTCATATGATGAAGGCTTTTCATTCAGATCTTTTTATATAAAGTGTTGATTTATATTGTTGATTTAAAAGTTATTAGTAGAACTTTTAAAATAAACACATGGATTGTCTTTTCTTTCTTTTTTTTGGTAGTCATTAACATAAGGAAAATTCATCGTCAGAAGATTGGGAACTTTTCTTTTTGGTAATACTGCCTTGCAGTGTTTAAAATAAGCTTTTTCCTTAATTTTGTCTTTGAAGGAGTTATTCACCTTAATTTAGTCAAGTGATGAACCAAAATTATCTTCACTTCTCCTCATTCCACAAATTAAATGATGACCAAGCCTGGGGTACTTGTTCCCTTTCTAGAATCTTTAAGTTAAATGTCAACTAAGTTGGTGTCCACTCCCTCCCTCCCAGCCACACAATCATGTTTTCACTGTGACAGTCCAATAATGTATTTAGTTTAAAATCACACTTGGACTTTTCCTCCTTTGTATTTTTTCATTTACTTCTGTGCAACAAGATGACTTGATTTTCCTGGGATTACATGAATTTCATTCAATGTTACTGAGACATTTCTGCTCAACTAAATACTTCCCTTAATAGATAATGAACTTCTTTTTATTTGCTGGGGTCTGTAGATGGTTTTAGATACAGAATGTACAACTGATTTAGTTATTGTTGTTGTGAGAATCGAACAGGCACAAAAGTCATTTATCTAAACCGAAGAGATATGACTCTGTAAAAAGAGAGAAGCAAGGGCAGAATCAGGGGGAATTATCTCAGTTTATAGCTCTTATTAATTAAACCGGATGTGGTTTTATTCTGATCTTTTAGTGCCGACCTTGTTAAATGCTCCCAGATACCTTTTACCCACGCATCCCCCAATTTTTTCATCCATTAGAGGAGTTGGGTCCCTTGCTGTTGGGCGCTGCCTTTTCTACATTATATCACTAAGCAGTTGCAGTGTAAAATCGCATGAGGCTACAGACGATCTCGCACCCCTCCCAGGAAAAAAAAAAAGAAAAGAAAGGAAGAAAAAGAAAGGAAGAAACGCTTTCCCCATTCAGTTTTAGCATCTTGTTTCGTTGAAATGCAAGACAGGTACTTGATTTAGCATTTAAGCAAAAGGTTACACAAACCGCGTTTTAAAAAGTGTTGGGATGTCCGACAGGGTCAGCCCCAGATCAGATCATTTTTTGAATGCAGACCTAAAGATAATGAGTACTTGTTGTATTAAAGGGGACAAACAGTACTTTGGCTTCCTCTGACCCCAGAATGCACGGCTCGGTTTCATTGATCATCCTCCTTTATGAGATAATGCAATTACAAACATCAATAAGGGGCTGCAAGGGGAATCATTATGCGCTGACAGTGATAAATGACGGTGCAGAAATAGCATGCTTTTTCCCCCCTAACAATCCAGGAGCCCAGGGGCTCCGGGGGCTGAACACAGTCGCCAAGGAAACAGATGACATCCCAAACGGCACCAAAGGAAAAAAAATGAACAGTCTTTCTTTGCCTTTCACTCTTTTCCGTCTTCCAAAGAGTTAGTTTTGGCTCCAGCAGCAGCTGCCACACAGGCTTTTCGTTATTTCAGACATTAAAGACTAGAGCGGGCGGTGGGAGTCTCCTCTTCCATCCCCACCCCCATTAGATAACACACAAAGGTCCCTGTTCACAATTTAGGACTACCTGAAAATGCACCTCTTGAAAATCAGATTGGGGCGGGGTTAGCAGTGCGAAAACGTGGGTTTACACAGCCATTGCATTGTGTTTTCCCCGCTTTCACGACTGTCTAGTGGAAACTGAGTCTCCAGAACAAGCTGGCGCCTCGTGGGTCAGCCTGTAAGGACGGGGCGCGCGGCTCGCCTCCATCTCCCTGCGATGCCAGACGCTGCCTGTAGCCAAAGGTTGCAGGGGTGGGGTAGGGGTCGGTGGGGAGCCGGCGTCTGCAAAGGGTGTTGGCACCTCTGAGCTACGCGGGATTTCTTTGAATTGGAATTATCAGTGGCCGCAGGATCTCCCCTAGATCAAGGAGTCTGGTTGTTCAAAGCCCCAGAGTACCCTCAGCAAGTGGCTTCGAGCGGGCCTCGCTGAGCGTTCCCCACCCACCCGTGTCCAGGTTGGTGGGTGAAGTAGGCGGCCGCAAAAAAAGCGAAAGGTTGCAGTTTGGGGACCTGAGGCTGCGGGAAGTGGTAGTGGGATGGGGGATGAGTGTCTAGGGACCTTCCGTGGGGAAGGGCAGCTCGCCACTTTGGGATAAGGTCGAAGGAAGGGAGCGCAAAGGTGTGAGGGGGCCCAAGATTAAAGGCATAAGAGAAGGGAGGAGGAAAGCTTGCGGCCGCAATCCCCACCCTTCCAGAAGGTCGCCAACCCGAAGAAAGCAGGCTCAGGGTTCCTGACCCCTGCGGGCACGCCCCGGCGCAGAGTGAGGAACCCCTTCGCAGCGCGCCTTGCCACTCGACGCCCCTGCCCCGGCGAGCCGCCTGGGCTGCGGCGTGAACAGGTGACTTTATTCACTGCTTCCCGAATCGGCTAGGTCCCGGGACTCGTTTTCCGCCTGGAGATTGAGATCATTGCTCGCGTAATGAACTTAATGCTTTAGGGTAGAGGTGAGTGTGCCTGCGAGTGGGCAGGGGTAGAAATTACCGACCCGATCGATGGGAGACTGGCTTAAAACTAAATCCCTTTTCTCCAGGGCTTCACTGCCTGACTTCCCCCCGACGGTGGGCTGGGAGCGCCTGGCTGGCAGGGGGCAGCGTGCGGGGGGGGGGGGCGACACCGGGGCGCGGCCCGAGACCCTAAATGTCCTTCATCTCCCCGCCAAGACCCCCGGGGTACTCGGTTTTAGGGCAAAAACTTTTAAAACCTCAAATGTTGGCTAAGTGATTGCTCAATATGTTTGTTTTTCCTTTCAGCTCCGCCTTGGGAGAGAATGTTACAGACGCGTTGGCGGGCAGATTGGGCCAAAAAGTCACACACACACACGCCGCTCCCCGCCATCAGCCGCCTCCCTTAGGAGATGATCTCCCTCTGTTTCTCCCCTCACCGCTTTTTCCTCGGCTCTGGGATTCCCAACCTCCTGTAAACTGCACCTGGCCACCCTGAATGCTACGTACCCCCTAACAGTCAAGTGGGTGAGGGATGGCACGGAAGAGGGGAGTGAGACGAGGAGAAATGCCGGCCAGGCCAGGCTGGGTACACCACCACCCAATTCCATGCCACTCCACCCGGGGTCCCGGGTGCTTGAATCAAGTCCTGTTTTTACTGAGTTCAAATGGGCCAAGGGCCTGCAGGGATCCTAAAAGGCTAGGGGGAAATTTGTAGAGGCTTTAAAGCGTTCCCCTAGGAGCTCCTGCCTAAGGCGACAGGGTGCAGCCCATGTCACCCCTCCTCCCCCCGCTGCAACCCCCGACCTTGGCCCTCACGGCCCGCCTGGCGGGTGCTGCCCGGGTCCCAAGTGCCCTCCGAGCCCCAAGCTCATGACAGTTGCCCTCCCAGAGCCGCGCTGGGGCTCGGGAACAGAATCCGTCAAGAAGTCTCTAGTCCACCGGAAAGCACACCCTAGCGGTTCCAAGGAAAGGGGGCCCAGAGAACCCCAGGAGGTGCCTTTCCACAACTCTCTTCGAAGACCAGGGTTGCCTCGGCTCCAGAGACAAATCAGCAGTCCACTTACACTTGATTTTCCTGGTTGCGGGGGGGGGGGGTAGGAGGGGGTGAGGGATAGGAAGCTACTGGAGGTGCCGGAGCTGCCCTCCCCCCGCCCAAAGTGCCTTGGGCTCTGAGCAAAGACCGATCCTCACAAGCACGGGGGCCAGGCCAGGACCCTGTGTACGGTAGGACACTGGGGGCCACGGCGTCCTGATCTAGACTCCTCGCCGCTTCCGTGACGGCCCGTGGGAGTTCTTCTCCCGCTTGGAGGTCGGCCCAGCAGCCGGCCACCGGCGTCTCGCCTCCCGCGCCGACACGCAGACTTGGGGGGCGCTGCACACAGCAGTCGACCCGGGGCGCAAAATCTGCGTGCCGCGTGGGAGACGCGCGGGGGGGGGGGACGGGCTGGGCTCGCGGTTCTCCTTTTCAGCTTTCCAGTTGACTACGAAGTTTCCTGGTAGGCGCGTCTGCCCCGGGGTCGGAGCCTCCCACCGCCGCTCCTTACCCTCCCTCCTCCCCGCCCCCCGCCAACCCAGCTCGCCGGAGCCTCAGTGCAGGCCCGGACCCCGCGCCCGGGCGCCGCGCCGGCCGGCCCGCAGCCCTCGGCGGGCT